>NW_020172671.1:1133876-1207638 GCF_003031525.2 Neophocaena asiaeorientalis asiaeorientalis | reverse complement strand
TTTTTTTTTACATCTTTATTGGAGTATAATTGCTTTACAATGGTGTGTTAGTTTCTGCTTTATAACAAAGTGAATCAGTTATACATATACATATGTTCCCATATCTCTTCCCGCTTGCGTCTCCCTCCCTCGCACCCTCCCTATCCCACCCCTCCAGGCGGACACAAAGCACCGAGCTGATCTCCCTGTGCTATGCTGCTGCTTCCCACTAACTATCTACCTTACGTTTGGTAATGTATATATGTCCATGCCTCTCTCTCACTTTGTCACAGCTTTTACCCTCCCCCCTTCCCATATCCTCAAGTCCATTCTCTGGTAGGTCTGTGTCTTTATTCCTGTCTTACCCCTAGGTTCTTCATGACATTTTTTTTCTTAAATTCCATATATATGCGTTAGCATACGGTATTTGTCTTTCTCTTTCTGACTTACTTCACTCTGCATGACAGACTCTAGGTGTATCCACCTCATTACAAATAGCTCAATTTCGTTTCTTTTTATGGCTGAGTAATATTCCATTGTATATATGTGCCACATCTTCTTTATCCATTCATCTGATGATGGACACTTAGGTTGTTTCCATCTCCGGGCTATTATGTGAGGGTTCATAGTTGTTATATATGCCTCCACAGGCTGGGTAAAATAAATCAAATATAAATTTAAATTTCATATTACAAAATAATGTGATGTTCAAAAATTTTCAGAGTCCAATGACATTACATTTTCTTTATGTTGAACTTGTCTTTATTACTATACCTAGCTAAGAGACTCAACTACTCTTTAAAAACAAGACCTAGTCCAAAGCTCTAAAATGTGCCATTTGTTGACTTGTCATTTTTTTGCTATAGCCGGATACAATGCTCAGAGAGTGCCTTGCTTTTTAACAAAATAAAATGGAAATGAAAGACATCTCTGTTGAGTTACCTAAACAGTGAAGAAAAAATGTGGTAATTGGCTACATTTTCCTCTTTTAAATTTGTTGCACTGAGAGCACATTTTTGCATACTTGAGAGTGAACATCATCAGTGACCTTGCCTACTCTTATCCCCTCTTTTCTCTCTGCAGACTCCACACTAACACACACTCCAGCTCTGGGTCATTCATTTTCTGACAGCAAAGTGACGGGAATGGTAGATGCATGAGTAAAGTATGCATATAAGTGGATAGAGTAAAGGCATAAATCACGTAACAACAAATGAAGAATTATAAGACAATGTGTCTCAAGCTCCTCAAATTTATCAGTCTGTGTTTTTCAGCCTTATTTTCCTTAGAGGTATCTATAATATGCTTCTGCATATTTATAATTTTGGAAGTTTCAGCAATCCAAATAAAAGTTAAACGGGGTTAATCTTTTATTAATGTGCCATTTCTGGTTAATATACTTCACCTTGACAAGCAGGGACCGGTGCATCCCATGTATGATACCCATAGGAAGACTTTCTGCACACAGCACTGCTTTTCCCAACAAGTCGGAATCCTCGATCACAGGCCCAGCGGACCACACTATTAAGCTGTCCACCTGTCTGACTGATAATGTATCCATGAGGTGGGGATTCTGGTGTACTACAGTAGAAAGCTTTTTAAAAGAAAAAAATAAAAATCATATAAAATTAATGAATCAGAAACTCTTTACAATCTAGAGTTATAAAAACCTTAAAGTAAATACTAGTTCATAAAAATTGGCCAATTCAATTGCCATCTATGTGAGTTTTACTTCATATGGACATATATTGTTTTCCATCCACTTGACAATCTAGTGACATAACTTTTAGGAGACATAACTATTTCTGGGCTTTCTTCTGATTCTTATTATCACTGGAGATGTCTCCTAATTGAAATACATTATACCTTCTTAATACCCTGGAGGTTCAAAAGCCCTACAAATAGTTTATTGAATTTTGGAACTGGTATTTCCTGTCATCTGAAGGGCCTAAATGCCACAGTTTAGTAGCAATATTTTAGAGCATGTTGTTTACATGTCACTTTGAAATTACCTGCAGACACCTATGTCATGTTAGTTCATGCATTTCATTTTGGTGGATGTCTAAAATAGTCCCTCCACATTCCATAATCCTCTTTTCCAGTTTATTAAAGAGTTTCCATGCTGCCAAGAGTGCTTATATATGGTGATAAAAAATGCCAATAAAATAAAACTTCTTTCATCTCCTGAAGTCTAAAATGTCAAAAGATAACGTGAAATGGCTTTTTCATATATATGTACTTTTGAGACTATTCAGCATGGCAGGATCCATTTACCCTTTGAAACTGAAACTTCAATGTATTCATCTGAGAAAAAAATGAGGCTTTAGGGGTAAATAGTAAGAAACAGATTGGACTTAGAATATATATGTCATAACCTGTCATTTTCTAAAGGAAAAATTTATATTCAATATTTCAAGCTGTTCTTGGGGCCAAAAATGATGTTTTCATTACATTTATATCTAACTTTGTCATGAATATCAACATAAATAAGGATTAGTCTTTAATATAGTGAACTTATGCTTATAACTGTTGGATTTGAATGATTTCCCTTTAAGTTATTATGGTTATTAAAAATATAATTTAACATTCTGACTTTTTAAATACAGTCTGGCACAACTTTAATAAAAAGACATTTACAAAGTTCACATTCAAATATGAAAAACCTCAAGAATGACTTGGGCGTATGTTTAAATTTTTAAACATTTCTCCTTTGCATGCCTAATAACATTTTTCAAATTTAATAGATATCTATTATAGGATAAAACTTGTAAACATGCTATAATGTCAGTGACGAGTTACTTCTAATATGTAAAAGACAAATTGTTGATAAAGGCAAATTATCACCTTATAGTTTTAAAATCAAAGTAGACAAAAATGGTATTTGCACATAACATACATATATGCAAATTTATATAAATGAGTAAAATTCATGAGTTTATCTTTACAACTGGAATTCAAAATTTTATTTAAGTCCATGTCTACAATTGTTGTGTCAGAATAATCTATAAAATATTTAAGAAAGTAATTTTCAGTAGAATTGATTAGCAATGACCCATACCTTGGGGAGACATGGTCTGAACACTGGAGAGATAGAGATGGTTGATTGGGTCTGAAGTATTCTGTTATTGAGCACATACCTATGGCATCTGACATGATTTAGGATGGCAATAAAGAGAAGGGATATAATCTTTGCATAATGGAAAACTATGTACACTTAACAAGAAAATTACTGTCTCAGTATTAGTAGACCTTATAAACAAGAAGGCATATAGGAAAAGCTATTTCATCTTGATAATAAGGATTTTCAGCCTACATCTTTCTAGATATTACTCAATGAAAAGCAATGATGACAAAACATTTTTTTAAAAACTAAATGTTTCTAAGTGATGTGTTCATCATTTTCTCTTTTAAAATTTAATATATTTTAGCAAGTATCATAAATAGGTGGGCAAGAGTGAAGACACAGATTTTTTCTACTGCATGTTTATCTTTTGTTTAAACTTCTCATTTAAAGGAGTTATATATATTAAGTAGATCAGATACAACTGAGCAACACTATTAACATTTTGTGAGAGTTCAAGGGAAATTTCTGCTGGGAAATAAAGCACTTAAAATATCAGAGTTTAATTTTTTTTTTGGCTGGAAATTTTTTTTTAATTAATTAATTATTTATTTATTTATTTTTGGCTGCACTGGGTCTTCGTTGCTGTGCGTGGGCTTTCTCTAGTTGTAGCGAGTCGGGGCTACTCTTCGTTGCTGTGCGTGGGCTTCTCACTGCAGTGGCTTCTCTTGTTGCGGAGCACGGGCTCTAGTTGCATGGGCTTCAGTAATCGTGGCACGTGGGCTCAGTAGTTGTGGTGCATAGGCTTATTTGCTCCATGGCATGTGGGATCTTGGACCCCTGCATTGGCAGGTGGATTCTTAACCATTACGGCACCAGGGAAGCCCCAGAATTTTATTTATAATTAACTTAGATAAGTCATAAATAACTTAAGTCCTTTTAATCATTTCAAAATTATATGAAAGACAGAGCATTATCATTACAATGAGGAAACTGAGGCATAGAGATGTTACATAAATTGCTCAAGAAACATCAATGGAAGAAATATGATTTAAATTCATACCTAATTAAATAGTGTATGTGTCATTGCTCTTTAATCACAACCATACTGAGGATGTAGGTGAGATCTGTACTGAAGTTATAAATATCACATACCTATATATCTTATCCGGAAGCCTTTTTTGTTATTGCCATGATCTGCTGACCATTGAAGAAATACTTCATGACCATTGCTTGTTATATTAAAAGCAGATGAATAATCCCCACTGAGTGAAACAAGCACTGGACTTTGAATATTTGGTCCTTCAGAAAGAAAATAATACAATTTAGGTGTAACTGAATAATTCATCTTTAGTATTTTATATATTTAGAATAGTATTAAATATGGTGAAATTAATCCAGAACCAATTTACTTCATCAATAATAACTTAAAACATAACATAAAATGTTTGTTTAAACATTTTAATTCCATAGCTAAAGCAGCTACAATTTATAACATAATAATCAAGCTAACTACAATTTTCATATGGTATATAGGTAAGTTTGATGTTGATACTTCTAAAAATACCCATAAGATAAAATAAAATCATATAAGCAGTGTTTCTACTGAAGGTCTGAAAGTATAATTAGAGTAGTTGAATTGAATTTATGAATATCCAGTAAATATAACCCATAGTTACCATCATACACCTGAAGAACATCAAATTCCTTTTCTGTCTGGAAGAATTCTACAAACATGCTAATATTATATCCTTTTTCCACAGAAATGCTCCAAGCACACATTTGAAGATTTGGGTAACTGTCAGGATATCCAGGGCTCAATATGACCCCCGTAGAATCCAGGCGTAATTCATTGGCAGGACAGACCACTGTCAAAAAATATATACCATTAGATGATGCTAGTGTTTTAGACCTAAGTGAAAGTTGCATTTTAAATACTGAAAGTTGCATTTTAAAGTTGCATTTCAATACTTTAATTGAAATGTATTTAAGTGAAAATTGCATTAAATACCCAGTTTTTAAATGTTTTCATATTAAATAACAATAAAGGAGATAATATCTTGAGCTATCTGTATAAAAAGACAACTTGTATAATAAGCTTGCAGTTCAAAATATGGAGGAATGACCTAAAATTTTATGGTATTAATTTCCTTTTATTATTACATGGAAGATACATTATTTTTCTGGACAATAAATACATAGATAATAGAAAGATAAGGTATTTTATTACCTTCTATTTCTTTATATTATTTTCCTTCATCTTCTTACATTTTCTCCCCTCTGCTTCTCTTGCCTATGTCTTTACCCTGTCCTTTTCCTTCCTTACTTTTTCTTCTGTCCTCAAACTTTAACTCACTCAGGTATGTGAGGACAGACAGGAAACTGCCCCATCTCAGAGTATTCATTCCAGGCAAAGTCACTTCTAATCTCATGAGTATACTTAAGCCACGAGGACTTAACACAATTTTGGGTCACCAGTTACCTTTCAGTTCTTCCTGCTATTTCCAGATCATAAGTGTAAGACAAAGCACAGCCCTTCATTTCATAACAGTACCTCTGCTGTACATCCTGAGAATGTGTGTGTGTGTGCACGTGTGTGTGTGTATCTCCAAGGTATAGTAAACTACTATACTTTAATTGTTGGCCTCAATAGCATTATGCATTGGACCAAATAGAAACATATACTTAAATTTGCATTTCGAATGAGAATGTGACCAAGATGATCAAATCCTTACCACTCAAATGATGCCATTTCAGCCCTTTTTTTTCCCTTAAGACTTTGAGTTTTATGGTGTGGGAAGAGTACTGGAAGTGCTCAATATAGCCCAAACAGTATAGAAGTAAACCAATATATACCAAACAGGATTTAGTTCAATATGATATAGAACTTTTTACCTGGAAGCCACTGTAGCCACTACAGTAAAATGTCCTATGTATATCACTGATAAATAGTTTTTAAATGTAGCTTGGACCAATTTTTGAGTGTTATTACTGCGTACATCCTTGTTTCTCAATGTTTGTTCAAATAAACTAGGCTTCAAAATACCAAATACTGTTGCTAAAATACAGACGAATAGATGAAGGATTTATATATTTGTCATTTCCAGGGTGGAAGGACATGAAATATTTTGAATCATAAAGTCTTCAAGTAGTATAGGGGTGGAAAAGAGTAAGTAAAATAGTGAATTATGGCAACATATGATTGTTCTTTAATCAAGTTAATAACTTGAAATAACTTGAAAATAACTGCCATAACTTCCTATACAGATATTTAAATTTTTACTATAGAATACAGTATAGCTAATCTAAGAGTTGTTTCCTTTCTTTTTTTTAAACTTCTATTTCTCTTATTTGAATCTGAGACATTTGCTTCTTGGATATAATTTCAAGATTTAAAAAAATAATAATTCAGCAAATAGTATTAAGTCCTTCTCAGTCTAAAAAGAGAAACCTGATGTTTGCTTTTCACAAAATGAAAAATATGTAAAATAAATAAATAAACAAAGAAACTTGAAGGCTAGAAACGGAATGGAAAACTTGAGTCAAAGATGAAGAACATTAGTGAATATATAGTTATGGCATATTGAAATAAAAGATATATAACCATATGACAAACTGAAGTAAGTTTTAAGAAAGGGTTTCTGTTGTGTGTGCCCTGCTGTTTAATACTTCTGAAATATTTAACTAAGTGAGTAACTGGGTTACTGAACATGTCATTCCCTTACTAAAAGCCATTCAGCACCTTCAAAGCCCTTCAACTTCAGTCCCTGCCTACTTCTCCAGCTTTGTTTTCTGCAGCTCCTCCTCTGAAACAGAATGCTCCAAACATACTGGATGACTTATAATTTTTTTGAACTCAGCCTATCCATTAGTGCTTCTGTTTCAAAGTCTTACTCTTGTCTGATGCATTTGAAATGTTAGCACATCTCAAAACCCAGGTCAAGTCTCATCCTCTGTGAAACAAACACTTCCTGAACCTCTCCTCCGTCAACCCAAGGAGAACTGTTGATTTTCTTCTTGGTACCTCTGTCATGTATGCTTCTGTTACTGCAGTTAGCAATTTTATGGCTATCATTTCATCACTTTTTTGATTTTCTTCTCAGGCTATTGTTATTGAAAAGCAGGTTCTGTATCTTAATGGTCCCAATGTTTTCAATTGAACAAATATTCCATATTACTTTTGAAAAACTGGTATGATTCAATATAATTTACTGTAAATACACAAATTAACCTATTCTCACACTAACCAACATACGTCAAGAGTAAGACAATCATCAAGAGTAAATATGTGTACATTAGATACTGTTAAGCACCTTTTGTTCATTATATCACTTACTTGTCACAGCAACCTTAAGAAATGCCTACAATTCTTATCCCCATTATGCGTATGAGGAAACTAATGCCCAGAAAGTTTAAAGTACAGAAAGTCTCACACATTCAGCTAGATGGACCCCATGTTTTTAACTATCTGTAGTCACCTATTATATTTCATTTACATCAAACCCTTTGAAGAGCACTATATTTAGACTTGCTTTCCATGTTTTAAGTGTGATATAAAGAACTAAAGAGGATCCAGGGAGGAATAACAAAAATGATATAGCCTCTTTTAGGAAAAGTGAAAAAAATCAAATAATTTAAAATAGACTAAAAACAGTATAGATTAGTTACAACAGATTCCAAATGAATGACAATCTTTTAGTGGGATTATGAATTAACTCAAACAAAATTTTAACTCAGCTTTTTAGCTTAAGTGCCTGGTCAATTAATTAATATAGTAACGCTGCATAAACTCATTCTGAGGGATAATTAACTTTTAGCTAGTACCCATAGTGTTATTATGAGACAAAGATTGATCATCCTTTTTTGTATCTCCAGAGCAGATAGAATAAGAAGAAACACATTTACTAATCTACAGGAAATTCTGATTTTAGAAATATGATATTGAAAATCTGAGAGATGAGGGACTCAAATAACAAAACTGTTTTGTATTTTTAATTAAATATAATATTGAATTGGGATCCAGATATATAAAAAAGAAGTGTTGCTCTCCAAGAGCTCACAATGAAGTTTATACATTGGGTCAAGGAAGAAATCCTGGTATGTAATTGCTTGTTCATTCAGGAGTAAAGGTGGTAGACTTCAGAATAAACAAACAACTTTAAGATGGCCTATAAAAATCATTGACTAAGAGCAAGGAAAATTCTTATATTGTTGCTGGTTATACCTCCAAACATGTCTTTCTTTTTGATACTGTAAAAGCCCCTTATGAAAATCCTTCTATCTTCTTATAAGGATTCCAGTGAGGTAGAAAAATCAAACGCTTATTCCTACTTACAACATGCTTGTAATAATAAACAGAATTTTTGTTTTAGGCTCATTGTAACAGTTAAGATACTGCATAAAACAGATTTCTATTTCTCAAGAATAAACCCCAGTGAAGGAAGTAATCCAAGAAAATCTGGAGATGTATAATCAAGTTCAATTCAATTTTATTCAAATTAACCAATATTTATAATTAGTTACTATGTGTTAGGCACTGTTACGGGCCCTAGGAGCTCTACAAGTTAATAATACATGATTCCTGAACATCAAAATCCCAGTACATCATTCAAGATCCATCATGGTCTTGCCCTTATAACATAGTGAATGCCTTGAAGTCTGTACCTCACTGTCTTTCATTTCTGTGTCTTTGCATATACCTCTGTCACTTGGACCACACTTTCCCTATCTTAGTTCTACCAAAGTAAGTATCACTTTTCATTTGGAACCTATGACTCAGGGAGCAATGCCTCCATCAAGCTTTCCCTGTCCTATAAACAGTTTAAAATTATGTGACTCTATAGCTCCCTGGCCTGTTTCCTTAGTACTGTATTGCTACAAGCTGTATGGCTGTCATATCCCTTACACTATGTTGCTTTCACAGCAGGGACCATTTACAACTTTCTGTTTGTTTGTTTTTTCCCTCAGATCCTCATTTTTAACAGGTGCTCAAAAAAGTTTAATGATTCTAGTGGCCAGAATAGAAACTACTTGCAGTCAACATTGGAATCTTTATTTAAAGTGATTTTTCTTGCTTTCTACCTCCATTTCCACTCCTCACAGCAAAAATAATTTAAATAGATTGAATTGAGTTTAGGATAAACTAGAAAACTTAAGCCTTGGATGAATTAAAAATGTTTACTTAAATCTGAGAAATAATGGAATGAAAAATACCACTTATGAGTTGTATAATATTTAACATTATTGTCAGTTAAATATATAATTATATAAAATAGATTGTTCTCTATTTTGCTAGTACTGAATTAAACATAAAACAGATATTTAGAAATAAATAATCATAAGAATTGGTACCTTGACAAACTGGAGGCGCTCCATCCATCTGGAGTCGTTCTCCTAATCTGCATGTCAGAATTGCATTACCAACCAAAGTAAATCCTGGAAGACACTGATACCTAATAATATCACCTATTTAAAAAAAAAATGTAGAAGGGGCTTCTGATAAGCAACAAGGTAATGGTTAAAATAAACAGATGTTTCAATATAAAATTAGAATATTTTTTCTTTCAGTCATTTTCAATCAATATAAAAATTCTATTAGTTATAAGCAGTGATGACATTCAAAATATTGAACTACTAGTATGTCATAAGCACTGACCAATCAGAACTGAATCCAATAATAAACTACAAGTAAGACTGTACTGGGGCAATCTGGTTAGATATAAGCAATAGTAGTAAGGAAATAATCCAGTTGGTACTGGTAAGGTATTCATTAAAAATATATCAAGCAGTTAAAAGGAGATTCCTAGTTATTGATATTAAGATTAGATGTACATTGGTCATTGATGTTTTCTTACATTTCTCAACAAATAATAATATTACTAGGATAATAATGATAAAAATTTATTATGATAACATTAGGATGTCTTCTTTTCTTACATAATTTTTCAAACTATTAGATATTATTACAGTTAAATTTCCAACCAAGTTTTAAAAGGACTTTATTTACGATCAATTTGAGCATAACCAACCAATTGTTTTCAAAGACATGGAAATAAAACATGTCTTCTAATACTTCCTACATATCCTTCATTATACACATCAGGTTTATGCCTGAATTCAACACTACAGTGTTGGAAGGTAGCAAAATAATACTTTGGAAGGAACTACCAGAATAGTTATACGGTTCAAATTCCTGCACTGTTTTCTAACTGTACATCCTGGAAATACAGAATTCTTTCTTCTTGCCTAATACTCCCTTTCCTCTTTTCATTGTTACCCAGTCTTAAGAATTCTAAACAATCCCCATCGATCCAGGGAAAGAAGGTCTAAGACAGGCTGCTACTATTCTTTATTCTTATTTCTTTTAAAGTAAATACCTCTGCTCACAGTATGTTTTCTTTGAAAGTAATTTAGCAGACTTTACCTATTTCAAATTCATCATCTTCTGTCAAAATTTCAGCATTGGGTACAGGTGGTGGAGGTTGACACACTCTTAGTTGATAGGCTATAAAAATAGACAATGTTTATTCCTTCTCTGAGCAGCTATACATATTCACATATGTGAAAAAAGAAAATTACATAAGGTTTACTTATAAAAATAAAAATATATGGTAAAATTTATCAAGTTTCAACTATTTCTTTATTTTAAAAAATGCTACAACATTGAGGGAAAATTAATCATTCCTTAAATATTTTCCCATGGTAAGAATGCTTACCTTTTAACTCCTTATTTCTCACCCTCATTCTAGTCCTTCTGATTATGTGCTTCTATCTTGGCATAATCACAATTTGGAATTATACACTCATGTTTGTTTATGTGCTCAATGCCTAGCTTCCCAAGGTTCAGCACAGAATCCCCTGCATCTAGCAAAGTACCTAGCATTCAGTCATAATTGTGAACAATACTCAAGGCTTACTCTATTCCAAGGAATATTATGAACATTTTACTTATATTAACTCTTAGTCCTCACAAAAATTTTATTTATTTTATTACTTAATTTATGTAACGAGTTCTATAATTATTCCCATTATATAAAAGAAAAACTGTTAAAAGAATTAAAGAATTTGTCCAACTCATACAGCTATAATATGGCAGAGCTGGGATTTGAACATAGACAGTCTGGCTCCGGAGCCTTCTTTCACCATGCTAGATTAGTATGTTTATGTTAAATTTTATGTTTCTAAACTGGTCATCCCATTAGATTAGGTAGATTCTTATTTGGCATAAGGTAAAGGCCACTGAAAAAAGGTCTCTATGAATCTAAGTATCATGACTACTGGCCCTATATGATATCTGTATCACAATTGTTTGCTTGATTAAAGCCTTGTTTTCACTAGTTGTCTTCAAAGATGTAATATACTATTATTAATTTAAGAAACACATTTTATGCTGTTATAACCTTTGAAGAAAAATGTGTTTTATATGCATAATTTTATTACTTAAACTTAGGAGTTAATTTCTTTATGTACCTCAATTCGGAGATAAAAAGAAGGAGGTTTAAAGGCATAGTAACTTGCCCGAGATCACACAACTAGTACAGGGTTTATCTAGAAGCTCAGCCTATGTCCTTTAACTTGAAAGCCCATATCTTCAGTATGGGCCCTATTGTGAGAGTATTATGAGAGTACTGAGGAATATCAACTAGACTAGTTAAGGAAAATTCTGATAAAAAGAAATGAATGAGATAAATTTTAAAGGATGAGTAAGATTTTTTCCAGTGCTGAAGGGTAATCATTGGCAGAAGAGCATTCAGATAGAGGAGGAAACATGAGCAAAAATTACAATTATCAAGGTAAAAGGTAGTTGTGAGAAATGCCAGAGAGGTAAGGGAAGGGGGAGAGGAAGATACAGAGAGCCCTACAGGGAGAAATCCTTATGAGATTATGCTTTATTTATTCATTGTTTTATTGGAGTATACTTGCTTTAGAGGAGAGCATTTTACCTGATCTTTGTTTGCCTGTAAACTTGTTTTTAATCTTCATGCTAATCAAAAATTTTATTTTAAAGAAGAAGCACATTTTTATCAATGAGGAATTCATGACTCCTGTCATCTGTAGAACCTGCTTAGAATGACTTAGATAACTCAGCTGGAGAGTTTAAAAGACTAGAGGTTGGAAATCATTATTATGAGGAAGATGATGCTCAGAGATACTGTGTTATTTTCCCATGACCGCGTGGGTGATGTGAGCTAAATTCTCTTATTCTCCATTCTTTGGTAACATCAGCATTTTATAAACTGTCCCTAGAGACAAGGGATCACTTTGGGGTCATGGAGGGTGTGAGGAGGTGTAATGTCCGTACCTCCTTCCTCTACCTCAATAAGAGCAATTCTATTTTCATCAATTTTATAGATTTGAATCCTGAATAAACTTTCCTTCGAACAAATTTTCTACAATCTCCACCTAAGTGATTTCACTGATCCTTTTGACTTCAAGTCTGACTTTGTGTCTGAATTCCCAATTTTACATCACCAGGATAAACATGTCTTCTGAGCTCTTCACTACCTACCTCCTCCTACCCTTTACTCTTATTTTCTAATCACAGAACACTGTTTTGTAGAACATACAATCATGACATGTAGGATACGATGCCCTTGCATAGTTATTAAATAAGTCAATGGTGTCTTAAAGGTGAATGGCATGTCAAATAAAATGATTCATGTAAAAGAGAACACAGATTTAGCTTAAATGTGTAAATATCTATGTTACGCAGTTTTTTCATTAATCATCATCACTTTGAACTGTTTCTAAATAGAACAATCCATGGAAAACATGGACTAAAATACATGCTCGTGCTATTTAAAATTTTGATGATACAATTTAAAAGTTTCAATTCTGCCCGTAACTGGATATCATGACTTGTTTCAACATTTATTATTTTCCATTTATTAGTTTACTTTTTCACTATTTGTGACTCCATCTAGGCTTTAAGTAACATAAGGGAGACTTTTCATGTGTCTTTTTCACAATTGAGTAATAAGCTCCTTTCACTTTACTTATAATCCAACAAATATTTGCTAAGTAATACACAAAATATAGGTTTTTTCAGGAGGGAAAGAGTCTCTAAACAAATAGTCTTCCCTAAAAAGTACCTCTAAAATTGCAAATGGGGATGAAACAGAGGCAATTGTGGGTTAGAGTGCATGTCAGTATCTTTTGAGGATGACCATTGTTTGAACAGTGCTCTGTTTTCATTCAAATGTGTACAGATGTCTGGTTCCTGGTCCAAAAAATTTGCTTCTTAAAATCACTTTAGAGTTTAATTCTGGCAATATATTTGGTTATTTTTCAATTCCTATTTTCTTTGTAATGAAATAACCAACCCAATTCCAGAAAAGAATGCTGCTGCTTTTATCTACTTCAGTTCAACTGAGCTATTAATATTAAAGGCTTCTTCAAAAAAAGACACAACAGGACACTGGCAAATTGCCATTCCTTCTCTAAACCACAAAAGCACAAGTGCACAACCTTTCTGCCAAATAAGGATGCAGTATTTCTTAACAGAGGAAAAGAAAATGTTCTATGTGCTCTTATAAATTCTAAGTTCTCTATAACCACTGTTGTACTTCAGTGGTGACCCAGATTATTTCAAGTATGATAACTTCATGATTTGGGGAAGATTTGGAGGAGGAAAAGCACTGATAATTACATACTCAGTTATGTAATTCTGGTAATGCTATTTCAAAAGTTATGTAAAATAACTTTAAGCAGCTCCACTTGAAAGTAGAGTTAGGAGTATTTAAACAAATGCTATCTGAGTTCTAACTAAGAAGAAAAAATAATTAGTAATTTTTTTTCCATTTTGGAGAAAGTCTGCTAGTGAATTGATATGAACCATACAGGTAAGTTTCAGTGGTGCTTAAATTACTTACAAATATCACGTTTTATCTGTTAGTATTTTATAATCCATTTGTTTCTCTGCCTATAGAAGGGAGAATCTTTGAATTCAAGAGAAAATGTTCAGCCCTAGATTTGGAGATGAGACAGAGAAATGGAATGGATCATTAGAAATGGATCAACAAGAAGTTACTAGGTATTTTCCTAGAGATGGAAAAACAGAAGTATAGTAAACAAGCTTTTGGGAAATATCCTGAATTATCCATAAGAAAATTCCAATATCTTTTGCATGAAGTGACTTCCCCATATTCCAGTAGCTAATGGAAAGTATCCTACCTTAGTACTGAGACCATTAGAGTCTGAAAAGTAATGTGCTAAAGGTCTCTTCTCTACATGGTTGAGTTGCCTGGCACATTAGTAGATAACAGAGCACATCAGAGGTGACAATTTTTTCTTTGTCAGTCTCTATTTTCCTTTTTCTGTTTACTACCATAGTTTGGTTTGTTTTGGCTATGAAGGAACACGTTTTAGCTCTTTAACCATCACTTTATTCTGCACATTGAAAAGAAAAGACTAAAGAAAAAAAAGCAAAAGAAAACAAAGCAAAAGAAAACAAAGCACAGCCCCTGTATGCTGTTGGCTTGGAGCCGGCCTGGCTCTAACTGATAGGCCATGATTTTCTACTGTTGACTGTAATCAATTTAACTAACAACTAACATCAGACATGATAGCTCTTTGACCTTGTTGGAACAAGACAAAAATAAGACCTTTCCCAAATCATGTCTGAGCATAGAAAAGACAAAACAAAAACCATAAAACAAAATGAAAACGCTATCCAAACCACCAATATGACCAAGATCCCTCCATCTCAGCTAGTACGAGAGAATGCTGCTACCCCACGCCAATCATAGTTTTAGGTGTGTTCCATACCTTCCACCTTCTAGAAAAAAATTAAGATACCCAATTATAGAACTGCTGCAATTTTCTAAGAGCACCCAACCCAGAGGAAAAGCATGCTTCCTTGAACTTTCCAGAACCATCTTACACAGCCCAAATCCTATAACAAGGCCCACCTAACACCCTCTCACTGAGACTCCACGGGGTTTCTCATGGTATGTTGTCCCACACATTACAGTGAGCCTATAAACTCAACTTTGTTTAACTACAGAGATGTTCCTGATGGACTTTGGCTGGAGGGGGCTGAGATACTGTAGAATAAAAATGCCATCTTATCACACACAGCAAAATACCAAAATATGGTAAGCAATTTTGACATGACTTTTTGTCATTTAAGTAATCACTAAGTAGTCATTTAAATAATAGTAAATGACAATATCTTTTCATCATTATAGTTTTACTAGTTTGGTTTTTTAGCTGTATATATATATAATTGTATGATGTTCATACCCCCTATGCTCTCTGGAAATCAAACAATGAAACATTTCATCAGCTCAATGCTCTATCTACTGAAATATGAAAGGAGGTCTGATCTTTACGTTGTGGGAGGTAATGGGGTCACAGAGTTCAAAGCAATGGTGATTTATGTTTTATATAAAATGTGTCCTTATATCTACAGTAGACTCTTTTAGGATAAGACTTTGTGGAGTTAAATATACTTGTCCCCAAATACAGCATTCATTGTAAAGGCAATATAACCTTAAAAGATGACCTAAAAGGTATTATAGGCTTTTAAAATACATTTCTTAAAAATAATCTGAAATTCAATATATAATCAACCCACTCATTCACAGAAGCTGTGCCAATAACAGAAAACAATGGATAATATATATTATTAAATTGTATTATCCTAAGAAAATCTTCTGTAATAATTGAGGTTCCCTAATATCTGATATTAGAAAAAGAGGTACCCTGGATAATAGATTTAAGCATTAAAATGATACCTTTTGTTTTAAATTAATAAATATATATTCTGGCTATACTACAGTGGTTGGCATAAGTCAGATTCCCAATAAACTTATTTTCTCGTCACACAGGGACCATAGCACATTTTGGAAACTACAAAGAGGAACACACTAATTTGTGATAAACCTACCAACATATTGTTGTTAGCCTGTAGGTCCTGGGGAAGAGAAGCACTAAAAAGTTCAAAGTTCAAAGTTGTAATTAGGAGAGGTATTTTCTAGAAAGTGAGATGACTTATCTTGATAAAAATGAAAATCATTGTTAATTTTTAAAGAAAAATTATGTTTACATACCATTAACTATAATCTATGCATGAGATAATACCAGCTTAGGACACTACCTGGCACTTGGTAAGAACTCAGTATAGTTTAGCTATTATTATGATTGCTGTTATTGTTGTCATTATTTAAAAAGAGGTCAGTCCTTAAGTCAGACAGACCTATTTTGAATTCCCGGCAGCCCTTCTATTTATTAGTTCTCTGGCTTTATATATGTTACAAATTTCTGTCTTTTGGTTCTTTAATTATTAAAATAGGGATAATAATACTTATATTGCAGAGTTATTACAAAAATTAGCATGGAAAGCATCTAGCATAGTGCCTGGCATATTAAGTATTCAGCAAATGGTAGCTATCACTATTAGAGTGACTATACAAAGTTAATGTCTGCAAAAACTTGCAGTTGAAACAGGTTTTGTGTAATTTACTTTCAGGAAGTCATTGATTAGGACTGAATACTATTATTATTTATTATAAGACAAACCCATCTTGACTCTATGGCAGATATCAAGAAAATTCAGGGGCTTCCCTGGTGGCGCAGTGGTTGAGAGTCCTCCTGCCGATGCAGGGGACATGGGTTCGTGCCCCGGTCCGGGAAGATCCGACATGCCGCGGAGCGGCTAGGCCCGTGAGCCATGGCCGCCAAGCCTGCGCATCCGGAGCCTGCATGTCCAGAGCCTGTGCTCCGCAACGGGAGAGGCCACAACAGTGAGAGGCTCGCGTACCGCAAAAAAAAAAAAAAAAAAAAAAGAAAATTCAGCTCTTTCTTTAGGGAATTACGGTTATAGTAATACAGAGAAAGACTAGCAGATTTCCTCAGATGAAGAAGAAATACGGTATCTGAGATAAAGGGCCTCAACATTTATGCCTGCCCTATTTCTTCATTGCATAGAACTTTCATTTTCCAAAGCTTTTTATGAATGTTATTTTTGATCATGAAAGGTTTTATGAAGGTGATGTTTTATAAAAGACAGATATCTGACTAGATATCATAAAAACACATTTTTCTCCTTTCAGACATATTAAAAATATATTAATAAATAAAACTTAAGTAATTAATGTGACCTTAAGAAAATATATGAAAATACTGATCTGTTAAATTTATAAAATAAGTACACAAGTCCTAAGAAACCACTTCTGACTTATAGGTTTGGGCATAACAGAAGGAGCTATTATATCACTAAGAGAATATAAAGAAAACTGAGTGGGGTAGTAAACCATTTTAAGCTTAGGTATATTAAATCATCTTAAACTAAGTGTTAAATAGTGAATTATCTCCCTGGTTAACTTATGAAAAAGTACCAAATGACCTGACCAGTTTTTTGTTTGTTTTTTTTTTACCATTATGAGAGCTCATTTTGGCACTAAGCTATAGCTACTGAATACGAGCCATGGATATGAATATTATATTTTCGGTTATATTAAATTGTACTAATTATATTAATACCAATTTGAAAACAGGCATCTTTTTTGTTTTTGTGAGGAGGGATGAGCACACATGTACATAATTGTAAAATAACCTTTCTAAAAGTTGTCACTAAGACAGCTCAAATAAACTCAATTAGACATTTTAAAAAGAATCGAACACACATGACCATAAGACTAAACTATAATTACTTAGTCAATAATAAAGCTATGAAAGGATTAAGAAGCATAAGTGTGATCTGTGTCCTCATAAAAGCACTCACTATTATTAAACTCACAAGGCATATAAAACAATACAGCATACGTAAGTTCTGAAAAGTTTGGTGAAAAGAGTAAGTGCAATCATAGAAAAGATGGTAGTGATCCCTATGAGTTTGAAGTATCAAGAAAAGGAGAAATGGGGACTTAAGATAGGTAGAGTTAAAGAACTGAAGATGAGTAAGAAACCATTTAAGAATGGAAGTTCAGGGGGCAGTGAGAGTAAGAATCTAATGGGAGTCAGAGTAGGCACTGGGGAATAAGAATCAATGAACCAGATGATAGGGTAGCTTTAAATCTGATTTAATGAAGGCATCATGCGTTCTTGAAAAGGTGAGTCAGGGTGAAAGCACGCTTAGGAAAATTATCCTACTAGGGCTAGTAGAATATAAGGCATCTGTCAATTTTTAACATGACCCCTGGCTACCTCTCCAAATTTCAAGGTTATTTTAAGGTTTGGGTAAAATTGCCAGAGATGTTGATTCAAATGTTAGGCTTCTCTAAGCTCTGGCAATTGGGCCTTATTATAACATTTAAAATATAAGTATAAATAAATATAAATACTCTATTAGAAAAACTAATATGTGAGGTAAGATATTGTAAGGAAAGGAATATTTACTGAACATACACTGTTCTAGGAACTATGCTAACTGTATATTACTCATTCTCTCCAATCATTTCATCTCTGCAACGCAATGTTGATGATAGTGATAATGACAGCACTTACATGGGTTGAGCTATACAAAATTGTCAATATTCAGCATTTCTGCCAACAATTTCATATGGTTCAACCTAATACATGCCAGCAATTGGAGTAATTTCTATATATACAGTATCTCGTTAATCTTCTCAGCAATTATATCATGTTGTGTTATAGCTGAAGAAAGTGGAAACCAAAGGATAACTTGTCCAAAGTCAGCTGCAAAACAAAGCCCTAAACAAATATTTGATCTTCCTTATTCCTAAAATAATTCTATTTTTAATATACATGATTCAGAACCTAGTAACAAAAATCATGTGAAACAGAATTTGGAATGAGAATATATGTATATACATTCACATAAGTGTCTATGTAAATCTATGTTCATATTTTGTATGTGTTTACCTACATTCTGTCATCCTTGTATTTTCTATGTAAAGATTTTCACATTTTTACACATACACAAACACACACACAAACACACACACACAGATACTGACATCCTTTTCTCTGACAATATTTCCCCTTTGAAATGTTTCCTAAGTTTTATAAGAATTTTCCACTCCCTATAAGGTTATTTTATGGATATTTACAGTCCATCAATGAACAGTCCCTTCTTTATCACTTGTTCAGGCAAGATACAAAATAATAAAAAGTTATGCGGGGATCTGTGAAGAGAGAAAATGTACAAAATACAGTTCAGGAACGAATTCATCTTTTGAACTTAAAATCATTTAGTTTAGTAGTTCTTGAGCTATGATTACCTTTCAAAGTAATAAAGCTATTGTTGCAGCTTTAGACTGTATATGCATACTGCCAGTACAAATGACCAATTCATTAAAAAAGGCAAAGGAGTTATTTAAAAAAATAAACAGCCTGAATCAAAGTTATCTAACTGAACTCCCTGCTTTCTAATTGGCTATGCCAGATAATACATGCAGCTCTGGCTACTATAGAAGCACAAATTGGGCACCATCTACTGATTGATAAGTGCTGAGATTAAGCAAATCAAATATTTTCTGGTCTGTTCTCTGAGTATTTCTAGACCCAATGTGCTTTAAGTGTCTTTGTGTATAACCATATTTGACTTACCATATTTTTCATGTAATATAAGCTTTGAGTATCAAAGATTTTCTTACTTTGTGTTAAAAAAAGAAGAAAATATTAAATTATATGTTAATGTAATGGACAAGGTACACATTCACCCTGGAAATTTTAATATAAGTTTTGCAAATTTAATTTAGTAGCTTATTGATCCTGTGATGCTCATGGAATTGGTCTGACAAAGTCATATGAAACAGAATGTGCTTATGAAACTATGGTCATAGCAGATGAAAGGATATAATCACTAGAAATAAACATTTTCTTATTTATAATGAAATACAATTTAACATAACAGGAAATTTTAAAAAATCCTCTGAAACCATCTGAATGTTCTTTCAAAAAGTTAATGTTATGAAGAGAGAATCCAGAATAATTATATACAAAGAATTGAAATTGAAACTCTTCATAAATTATTTCACGGGAGTAAAAGCTAAGAACTTAATGATCTGAAATAGTCACTTAAAGCTGTAGGATTCTAGAATAGATATAGTTGTGAAACAGAGTATAAATGAATGAGTAATGTGATCCAAAGCATAAAGTTATTCGATGCTAATTTTAGAAAGACTCACAGCAGGTTAAATAGATTAAACATTTTGTATTGAAAAAAATCGATTGATGTTTTAAGACTACATGCAATAAAATATGAACAGCTGGTTCTCTTTTATGCATTTCCATGCAAAAATAATTATTTTCTACTGGGGTAATTACTGACTGATTTATTTCCTATCTCCATTTGCTCACATTTTAATGTCCCTAAATGCTTAGAAGAGGCCGTTCTTTGCAAGTAAATGTATTTGAAATGATAAAAAAGTGTCAATTTTTAATACCTTTGCAATCATTGGTTGAATATATATATTACACTCAATTTTTCAAGGACAATTTCAAACAGTGCCAGACGAAATAGAAATGCCTAGATGATACCAACCGTGATAACTGAGCACAAAAAAGCCACTTGTTGTGAAATCACTGTGGAATTTGATTAGAATCTGATTTGAAGTGCTATAGACTGATTCCAAAGCAGTATTGCCACTGAATTGCCCGATCTGAGGTGAGTTTTGGTCTGGTCCATCCCTATAGGAGAGACATAGAGCAGGGAGGGGAGAAAGGGAGAGTGAGATTGATTTTTTTGGAAAGTTTCACACAAAGTTTAATGAAAGTATTACATATGAGATGATAAAGGTGCAGTGGATGAAATAATCAACGAGTGCCAAATCATATTGGTATATGTTTATTTAGGTGATAACATATTTAAAAAGATCACATTTTTACCCAAAAGAAATGTAGCCATATTAGCTGTAATCAATTAAATTGTCTTTGGTTTCCTGACCACAACCCAGATCTTCCCAAATGCTTGAAGTCTGCCTTCCTTTTATTTTCTTCAAAATAATCTTGAGAACCATAGACTGTTAAACTTAGAATGAATTTTAGAAGTCACATGGTAGTTCAATTAACCAATTGTCAATAATTAATTCAGCTATTTTATTTTTAGTTTAAATAGAGATGTTTTAATTAACAGGATAATAATAATACACATATAATATTTTATGATGAGTTATTATGACAGAAATTCAGTAGTTGTTTTAAATAACTTATTGGAATACAGGCTTTTAAATTTCACTAGTTCTGTATATAGAGAACTTTCTTACCTTAAACTTACTCTGATTTAATTCCCAGGTTTTGCACATTATTTTAATAACAAATTTAAATCATTTTTTCACCCATAAAGTTTTTGTTCTACGTGTTTAGCTACTTCATGGGCAAATAAGCTAAAATCTATTTCTCTTGTTTGTCTCATTCTGCAAAACACACACTGTCACTCAGTTACACCAGTTCAAACATCTGATGGCAATTTGTACAGAGGACTGTGATATATTTTCATTCCTTCCTTGTTTCACTGCTACATACAGTTGAATCAATCAATAACAATGGTCTTGGCTTACCATACAGTAATGAAATCATAGATTGGTTCTGTTTGAAGAACAGTAAAATTGATGTAGATTCCATTCCCAGGGGGTACTTTTACAAGCCAAAAACAGTCTTGAAAGTTTGGGTATTCATCAGGATATCCAGGAGAGTAAATGGTGCCATTCATTGCAGTTATATTCCCTCCACAAAGAGCTACAGAAAAAAACACAAAACAAAATATTTAAGTAGAATCACAATAAACTGATTATAAAGAAAAAGGTAAACATTTCATACCTCTCAAACAGTATAAAAGACATCTGTGTTGTGTTTTTACCACAGTTAAGGTATGTAAAATGAAGCTGGAAACCATGAATCAAACAGTGAGCTTTTATTTATTTTTCAGCATGACGTATGCTACATAGTTATTCACTATCACTAGATTAGTAAATTGCACTGTTTTCTCTTCTTTCAAATACTTTATCCATATATACACTGTTCAACTTTTGTCTTATATCATGTATAAATATAAGGCCTTATAAAGAGGTTCAAGCCATTTTTATTTATAAGGTTTTTTTTTTTTTCTTTAGAAGAAATGAGCCCAAATTCAGTAGTAGTATCTGGGTTACTGGTTTGTATATGAATGATTACTAAACAAACACAGATGCACTCACACAGACATCACACAGAAGCAGCTCTGAAGTGTTAACAAACTTTACTTTCGCATCCAGTGAAGAAGGTTAAGTCTCCTGCCAATAATGACAAAACCAGTTATTCATTATGAAGCCTTAGGTCTTTGATCTGGGTACTAACTATAATTCTACAACTAAAAGAAAAACTGTATATTTAGCATGCTATTTGAAGAGGAAAACAAACAAGAAAAGAGTACCAAATCAAGAATTATTAAACATAGATGATATCACCTAAAAGACAGCTTCAATTTAGAAGCATACCTTCACACCTTGGAAGTGGATGATTCCAATTGCGACTCACTCCATGAAGGCAAGTGAGAGCTGAATTTCCAATCAACGTGTAACCAGGGAAACATTCAAACGAAATGGTTTGCCCCACAGTAAAATCATTGCCGATTACAAAACCATTTCGAAATGGGCGTGGATCAGGACAGCTTTGCAACTGATAGGCTGGAAAAGGTAAAAAGAAAGTTTTTCCGTTTTGAATTTTGAAAGACCAAAGAGTATTATTTACAACCTGCAAAATAGATGTAGTGCTGCTTGCAGTTGAATATAAATAGTAATTCAGGTTTATAATAAATGATGTCAGTGCATGATATGAATTTCTTATGTATAATTTTCATATTAAGTTTTTAGTACAATTTATTAAGATGCATTGTTTTTTCTCCCACTTATGAAATCTATCTAAATTATAAGTTTTAGTGAAAATGTAAATTACCCTATAGCCATAATTTTAATCAAACATATTCTGATCCCTTTACCTATAATGCAACTGCTTCCTGGTTCATTGTATGTACATAAAATAAAATAAATATGTGTGTAAGCCTAATTCGGAGCCTTTTTGAACCTTTTTTTAGCTAATTTTTCCTCTAAAAGAAACAAACCACACTATTTCTCTATTGAGTTTCTCCAAAGAAGTTATTTAACAATATAAAGTATTAGGAAACAAATTTCCTTCTAATATAAAATTTGCACTTCAGTTATCATGATATTTTTGGCACTGTAGTGTAACTGTTTATTTGTTCATACTACTCTTGTTCTACATTCTGCATGAGATCAAAGTTCCTGTTTTTTTATCATTGTATCTTAAAAGCCTTGCTTATTGCTTTTCACATAGTAGGTCCTTAATAAACATTGCTGAATAAATTTTGAACCTATAAACCGTACATATACTTGTATCGTATTAATATTTGAGACTTTATTTTTAAGAAGTTCAAAATCACATTATAATTAATAAAATTTAAATTACCAGCAGAGACTACTTTGCTACTGACCATTAAATTCCTTTTATAAAAAACTTTTTTTATTTTTTAGTAATTCCAAAATTACACAAAGGTTCCAAGATTAGTAAGAACGCCAGTATGCCTTCAGCCACGTTTTCCAATTGTTAACTCTGACACATTTTCTTCATCATTCTCTCTTCCTCCCCTCACCCACCCCCATCTATATATACATATATATATATATGTATGTGTGAAAACACTTTTTTCTTTCCAAATTAGTTGAGAATAAGTTGACCCATCACTGCTACTTCATAAAGAAAAGGATACTTCTATGTAACCACAAAGTTGAGAAAATTAACGTTGAGACCATTAAATTCTAAATTCCCAAAATCAAAAACTTATATTTAAAGCTGAATAAGCTACCATAAGTTGCTTATTAAAATATTACTCTAATTTTTAAATTAAAGGTTTCAGAATTAATGAACAGTCTTTTTAAGATATTTAGTGCTTTTATTCTAATTTTTTTCATTTGAATTAATATTCCACAAACATATCAAAACCAAAAGAATCATGTCAAATGAAGACAAACGTATATCATTTGATCATTAGGAGTTGGGATATATTATTCTATGAAACAAACACTTTAAATTTTCACTCACATGTAAAAGATAATTTTTTTTCCAGTTTTATTGAAATATAACTGGGATATAGCACCGCATGAATTTAAGGTATACAATAAAATGATTTGATTTAGATGTATTGTGAAATGATCATGATACGTTTAGTTAGCTAGATAATCTTGAATAGGGTAAGACTCATAGACAAATGTATGATCCTGTGATATTTTATATAACATTTCACCTTTCTATGCTATTTAGTTTAATAAGGATGAATAAGAAATAGATTTTAAATGTTCAGGAGAAAGTTCCCATCCTAATATCATATATAATACAGGGCTTAACAAACCCAATAACGTTGCCAGTAATAACGTTAACTTTGGAACCAAGTTCTTTAGTAGAAGGGTACACTTAATTGTATACTATGCATTTTTCCAAAATTCAGAATGTTTTTAAGGTCTAATCGCAAAATCATCTAAAAATAACATTGATTCTGTGAATCTGTATCAATTAACCTATATCTCAAAAAAATGTCATTAGCTCAACGATATAAATTCAGTAAAAGAAGATAGTTTTAAAATTCAGTGTACTTGTGTCAATCAAGATGGCTGTGTGGGAAGATGTGGAGTTAGCATCTCCCCACAACTAGGGTGCCTGCCTGCTGCTGATGGGGGACTCTGAGGCCCAAGGAGATAGAAGGAATCCCCAAGTGAACCAGTAGGACGTGGGGGGACTGAGAGGGGAGAAGAACTGGAGGCCAGACAGGATTGGCACCCCAAGGCCAGGGAGATCAGAAGAGGCAGGCGGGAGGACTCTCTGGGAAGGGCGGGAGAGGAGCAGTGGGCGATCGCCTGGCCCACTCAGGCTGGGGAGCCTGTTGAGCATCCAAGCTGGTAACCCCCCTCTAAAGCCCCCTCCAGGCCACGTGGGTCTTTGGGGGCATAGGAGGGAGGCTGGGGAGATCAGTAGAAGAAGGCAGCAGGAGCCATTCAGGAGGAGTGGGAGAGGAGCGGAGGGTGATTGCCCCACCCACTCGGGCCTAGGGAGCCTGCTGAGCTCTCAGACCCATCCTCAGCCCTCCAAAGCCCCCTCCAGGTTGTGTTGATCCTTGGGGACATAGGAAGGAGGCTGAGTGGAGAGCATGAGAGGCAGGCAGGAGGGGCCCTCCGGGAAGAATGGAAGAGGGATGGAGGGCAATTACCCCACCCACTTGGCCCAGGAAGCCTGCTGAGCTCCCAGGCTGGTCCCCTGCCCTCCACAGCCATCGCCCCCACCTCCCTGGCCCCATTTGTCCTGGGGGTATAGGAAGGAGGCTGGGGAGATCAGGAGAGGCAGGCAGGAGGGGCCCTCCTAGACTGGAGGAGCAACAGAGGAGAGGAGGGCATTTGCCCTGCCCACTTGAGCCCGGGAAGCCTGCTGGGCTCTCAGGTGAGGTTCCCTGTCCTCCGAGACCAGGAGTGGGTGGCACATCTGGGTCCCTTCTGTTCCTTGAGCCTAAGCCTCACCCCCCACTGCCCCCAGGGCCTATCCAGACCTGTGGGTCCTAAGCATAGGCCCACCCACCGCCCAAACCTTGCCCTTACTTAGGCCCCACCCTGCACAGCCAAGACCTTCCCCTCTGCCTTTTTTTTCTTTCTTTTCCCTCCTCCTCTTTTTTACTATTGTGGTACTGATGTACATTCTGGATGTTGATTCATCTATATTTTTATTTTTATATTCATTCTAAAACATCTGTTAGTTTCCTAGTCTAATTTTATTTTTCACTTTGTTATTGTTCTCTCTCTTTTTTTTGCCACCCCATGCAGCTTGTAGGATCTTGGTTCACGAGCTGGGGTCATGCCAAAGCTCCCGCAGCAGGAGCTCCGAGTCTGAACTGCTGGACTAACAGAGAACCTCAGACGCCAGGAAATATTCATCAGAGTGAGGTCTCATGGAGTTCCTCATCTCAGCACCAAGACCCAGCTCTACCCAATAGCCTACAAACTGCAGTGTTGGAAAACTCAGGCCAAACAACCAGTAAGACAGGAACACAATGCCACTCATAAAAAAAGAAAAAAAAAAAAAAGAGACAGCAAAAAATATGTCATAGATGAAGGAGCAAGGTAAAAACCTACAAGACCAAATAAATGAAGAGGAAATAGGCAATCCACCTGAAAAAGAATTAAGAGTAATGACAGTAGAGATGATCCAGAATCTCAGAGGTAGACTGGAGGCACAGATTGAGAAAATAAAAGAAATGTTTAACAAAGATCTAGAAGAACTAAAGAACAAATGAACAGAGATTAACAACACAATAACTGAAATGAAAAATACAGTAGAAGGAATCAATAACAGAATAACTGAGGCAGAAGAACGAATAAATGAGCTGGAAGACAAAATGGTGGAAATAATTCCTGATGAGCAGAATGAAGAAAAAAAGAATGAAAAGAATTGAAGACAATCTCCGAGACTTCTGGGACAACACTGAATGCACCAATATTCGAATTATAGGGGTAGTATAAGAAGAAGAGAAAAATAAAGGGTCTGAGGAAATATTTGAAGAGATTATAGTCTAAAACATTCCTAGCATGGGAAAGGAAATAGTCACCCAAGTCCAGGAAGCACAGAGAGCCCCATACAGGATAAACCCTAGGAAAAACATACCAAGACACACATTAATCAAACTAACAAAAATTAAGTTCAAAGAAAAAATACTAAAAGCAGCAAGGGAAAAACAAAAAATAACATACAAAGGAATCCCCATAAGGCTATCAGCTGAGTTTTCAGCAGGAACTCTGCAGGCCAGAAGGGAGTGGAAGGATATAAAGTGATGAAAGACAAAAACCTACAACCAAGATTACTCTACCCAGCAAGGATCTCTTTCAGATTCAATGGAGAAGTCAAAAGCTTTTCAGACAAGCAAAAGCTAAGAGAATCCAACACCACCAACCCAGCTTTATAACAAATGCTAAAGAAACTTCTCTAGGTGGGAAACACAAGTAAAGAAGAACACCCACAAAAACAAACCCAAAGCAATTAAGAAAATGGTAATAGGAACATACATATCGATAATAACCTTGAATGTAAATGGATTAAATGCCCCAACCAAAAGACACAGACTGGCTGAATGGATACGAAAGCAAGACCCATATATATGCTGTCTACAAGAGACCCACTTCAGACCTAGGGAGACATACAGACTGAAAGTGAGGGGATGGAAAAAGATATTCCATGCAAATGGAAATCAAAAGAAAGGTGTAGTAGCAATATTTGTATCAGATAAAATAGACTTTAAAATAAAGACTGTTACAAGAGATAAGGAGGTACACTACATAATGATCAAAGGATCAATCCAAGAAGAAAATATAACAATTATAAATGTTTATGCACCCAACATAGGAGACTTCAATAAATAAGGCAAATGTAAACAACCATGAAAGGAGAAATCGACGGTAACACAATAATAGTAAGGGACTTGCAAACCCCACTTACACCAATGGGCAGATCATCCAAAGAGAAAATAAATAAGGTAACACAAGTTTTAAATGACATATTAAACAAGATGGACTTAATTGATATTTATAGGACATTCCATCCAAAAACAACAGAATACACTTTCTTCTCAAGTGCACATGAAACAATCTCCAGGATAGATCACATCTTGGGTCACAAATCAAGCCTCAGAAAATTTAAGAAAATTGAAATCGTATCAAGCATCTTTTCTGACCAAAACGCTATGAGACTGGAAATCAATTACAGGAAAAAAAGATGGTAAAAAACACAAATACATGGAGGTTAAACAGTGAGCTACTAAATAACCAAGAGATCACTGAAGAATCAAAGAAGAAATTAAAAATACATGGAAACAAGTCACAACGAAAACATGACGACCCAAAACCTATGGGAATCAGCAAAGCAGTTCTAAGAGGGAAGTTTATAGCAATTCAATCTCACCTCAAGAAACAAGAAAAATATCGAATAAACAACCTACCCCAAATTTAAAACAACTAGAGACAGAAGAACAAAGAAAACCCAAACTCAGTAGAAGGAAAGAAATCATAAAGATCTGAGCAGAAATAAATTAAATAGAAATGAAGAAAGCAATAGCAAAGATCAATAAAACTAAAAGCTGGTTCTTTGAGAAGATAAACAAAATTGATAAACCCTTAGCCAGACTCACCAAGAAGAAAAGGGAGAAGATGCAAATCAATAAAATTAGAAATGAAAAAGGAGAAATCACAACTGACACTGAAGATATACAAAGGATTATAAGAGACTCCTAAAAAAAACTATATGCCAAAAAAATGGACAACCACAAAGAAATGGACAATTTTCCAAGATTGAACCAGGAAGAATTAGAAAATATAAACAGACCTATCACAAGTAATGAAATTGAAACCATAATTAAAAATCTTTCAACAAACAAAAGCTCAGGACCAGATGGCTTCACAGGTGAATTCTATCAAATATTTAGAGAAGAGTTAACAATGATCCTTCTCAAACTCTTCCAAAAAATTTCAGAGGGAGAAACACTCCCAAATTCATTCTATGAAGCCACTATTCCACTGATACCAAAACTAGAAAAAGATATCACAAAAAAAGAAAATAATAGACCAATTTCACTGATGAACAGAGATGCAAAAATCCTGAACAAAATACAGCAAACAGAATCCAACAACAATCATACACTATGATCAAGTGGGATTTATCCCAGGGATGCAAGGCTTATTCTGTATATGCAAATTAATCAATGTGATACACCACATTAACAAATTAAGGAATAAAAACTATATGATCATCTCAATAGATGCAGAAAAGGCTTCTGAAAAAATTCAATACTGATTTGTGATAAAAACTCTCCAGAAAATGGGCATAGAGGGAACCTACCTCAACATAATAAAGGCCATATATGACAAACCCACAGCAAACATCATACTCAATGGTGAAAAACTGAAAGCATTTCCACTAAGATCAGGAACAAGACAAGGATGTCCAGTCTCACCACTCTTATTCAACATAGTTTTGGAAGTCCTAGCCACAGCAGTCAGAGAAGAAAAAGAAATAAAAGGAATATAAATTGGAAAAGAACAGGTAGAACAGTCACTGTTTGCTGATGACATGATACTGTACATAGAAAATCCTGACTATGCCACCAGAAAACTACTAGAACTAATCAATGAATTTGGTAAGGTTGCAGTATTCAAAATTAATGCAAACAAACCTCTGGCATTCCTATACACCAATAATGAAAAATCAGAAAGAGAAATTAAGGAAACACTTCAATTTACCATTGCAACAAAAAGAATAAAATACCTTGGAATAAACCTGCCTAAGGAGGGGAAAGACTTGTACTCAGAAAACTATAAAACACTGATGAAAGAAATCAAATATGATATAAACAGATGGAGAAATATATCATGTTCTTGGACTGGAAGAATCAATATTGTGAAAATGACTATACTACGCAAAGCAATCTACAGATTCAATGCAATCCCTATCAAGCTACCAATGGCACTCTTCAAAGAATTAGAACAAAAAATTTTACAATTCATATGGAAACACAAAAGACCCTGAATAGTTAAGGCAAACTTGAGAAAGAAAAACAGCTTGAGGAATCAGGCTCCCCAACTTCAAAATACACCACAAAGCTACAGTAATCAAGACAGTATGGTACTGGCACAAAAACAGAAATATAGATCAATGGTACAGGATAGAATGCCCAGAGATAAACGTATGCACATATAATCACCTAATTTATGGCAAAGGAGGGAAGAACACACAATGGAGAAAAGACAGCCTCTTCAATAAGTGGTGCTGGGAAAACTGGAGAGCTACATGTAAAAGAATGAAATTAGAACACTCCCTAACACCATACACAAAAATAAACTACAAATGGATTAAACACTTAAATGTAAGACCAGACACTATAAAACTCTTAGAGGAAAACACAGGAAAAACACTCTTTGACATAAAACAGCAAGATTTTTTTTACCCACCTCCTAGAGTAACGGAAATAAAAACAAAAATAAACAAATGGGACTTTATTAAACTTAAAAGCTTTTGCACAGCTAAGCAAACCATAAACAAGACAAAAAGACAACCCTCAGAATGTGAGAAAATACTTGCAAATAAAACAACAAAGGATTATTCTCCAAAATATACAAATAGCTCATGGAGCTCCATATGAAAAAAAACAAACAATCCACTGAAAAATTGGGCGGAAGACCCAAAAAGACATTTCACCAAGGAAGACATACAGATGGCCAAGAGGCACATGAAATGATGTTCAACATCACTAATTACTAGAGAAATGCAAATCAAAACTACAATGAGGTATCACCTCATGCCAGTCAGAATGGCCATGATCAAAACATCTAGAAACAATAAATGCTAGAAAGGGTGTGGAGAAAAGGGAACCCTCCTGCACTGTTGGTGGGAATGTAAATTGATACAACCACTATAGAAAACAGTATGGACGTTCCTTAAAAAACTAAAATTAGAACTACCATATGACTCAGCAATCCCACTACTGGGCATATAATACACCCTGAGAAAACCATAATTCAAAAAGAGACATATACCACAATGTTCTTTGCAGCACTATTTACAATAGCTAGGACATGGAACCAACCTAAGTGTCCATCCACAGATTAATGGATAAAGAACATGTGGCACATATTTACAATGGAATACTACTCAGCCATAAAAAGGAATGAAATTGAGCTATTTGTAGTGAGGTGGATGGATCTAGAGACTGTCATACAGAGTGAAGTAAGTCAGGAAGAGAAAAACAAATACTGTATGCTAACGCATATATATAGAATCTAAAAAAAAAAGAAATGGTACTGATGAACCTAGTTGCAGGGCAGGAATAAAGAGGTAGACATAGAGAATGGACTTGAGGACATGGGGTGGGAGGGGGAAGCTGGGGCGAAGTGAGAGTAGCATCCACATATATACACTACCGAATGTAAAATAGTTGGCTGGTGGGAAGCAGCAGCATAGCATAGGGAGATCAGCTGGGTGCTTTGCGATGACCTAGAGGGGTGGGATAGGGAAGATGGGAGGGAACCTCAAGAGGGAGGGGATATGACGACATGTGTATGCATATGGCTGATTCACTTTGTTGTGCAACAGAAACTAACACAGTATTGTGAAGCAATTATACTCCAATAAAGATCTATTTTAAAAAAATAAATAGAATAAAGAACTAGTGAAAAAAATAATATAAAATTCAGTGTAATTCTCAAATAATATCTAGTGATCCTTGTAATACACTGTGGCACATGTCAATAATATTAATACAGCATTATATCAATAACAGTAACAAATGCTATATCCTTTAGGATTTTATTATGGAAATAGTGAATCTTTTTTCAAGGGCACATTGCCTGAGAAATGTAGTTAATAAAGTTCAGACTCTAGTTTTACCTCATTCAAATAAGAATATTGCCCTGAGAGGTTGAGGGAATTTGACGGCATAGAAATGAAGATGAAGTCAGGTTCATCAAGCCCTGTGCACTTGCTAGAGAAGGACCACATAGATAGCTCTGAGTCCTCCAGCAGCAAAAAAGAAACTCAGTCAGTTCCCCAACTATTTTCGAAATAATTAGGTTCCTTGGGAACACGGTTAATTTTGAACCAAGAGGTTACAGAAATGATTCCTATTTTATGTAAAGGATGATGTGTGATATGCTGCTCTTAAATTATGTATGCAAGCATAATACAAACTGTAATCATTTTAGACCCATGTAGTTGGATGTTACAATGTCTATTTTAACTATTCTTAAATTTCCTTTTGTGTATATACTTTTATTCAGCAAATATTTATTGTGCTCTTACTCTTCTAGGCACTTGAGATACCTCAATGAACAACACAAAGATGACTGCTCTGGTGGAGCTCACATCCAAATGTATCACATACTCGTAAATCAACTATACCTCAATAAAAAATAATTTAATTTATTTATATATATATAAAATTTAATTATATAATAATATTACAATTATTATAATTTAATTATAATAAAATACTTTTAATTTAAAATTTAAAAACAACAAAAATATCACATACTCATTAAATTCTTAATAGTTAGGGCAGATACATAATCAAAGTTTAAGTTAATTTTGATTAAATATTACAGTCATTGGAACTGCATTGTTTGTATAAAATATCATCATAACTTTAAATATTTAATTTTAAATCTTAGACTTTTAAGATCTGAAATAGTATAGTAGAAATAGCTAAACTGCACTAAATATTTACTAATGATATACATCACGATAAATATTTTACATTCATTTTATCATATAAAGTTCAAAACAACTTATCTGAGAGGTACTATTACTAACACCATTATGAAAATGAAGAAATGGACTTGTGCCCTAGGCCACTTAAGACTGAACATAGAGAATCAGCATTTAAGCCTAGGTCTCCCAGCTGTATATTTCAAAGGGATGAAAATCATGCTCAAGGTCATGCAGCAGTTTTATACTAGAAATAGGCCTAATATGATTGTCAAATTATTTATTTTATATTCTCATAGCAATAGAATGGTATCAAGGAAGGTTATGTTATTCCTTCATTATAAAGTAAAAGAAAATAACTTTACATATAGTAGATGAGTACCACAATATATCTTTTCAATATATTCATTCTGGTATAAAAGCTGAGATAAATCTTGCCTATCCACCATGCCTTGCTTGGCTGCCTTGCCTTGACTTGCTTAATTTGACTGTGTATTAAAATTAATTCAATCCTTTTTTCATGGTTAGAATTTGTAAGGCCTCAGAAAGACATCATTTCCCCCTATATAGTTGACTGAAAATAGCATTATTTAAAACTCTTCCTAACTGAAGCTTGCTTTGATTTAGGTTCCTTTTTTTTCTAAAACACAATATAGAAAATGCTTAGAGTTAGATCGTTAATAGCTGTTTGGAGGCTAAAAAGCTTTCATATTTTTATTATTCCTCTCACCTTGGTATACAATGTGGAACCCTTGTTTGTTTTGTGAATAGTCACTGTGAAAATACAAGCTGGTTTCATGGGTCGTGCTAAATAGGGAAGATGATATTTGAGGACCACTAAGTCGGCCAATAACAGTACTAGTTTCTGCAGATCCACTTCTTACTTCCAAATAATCATGTATGGTTTCTGTAGAAAAATTTACAAACTGCAGATGCACACCTAAGGAAGAAAAACAAACATAATGCTACTCTATTTTTTTTTACCAAATTAAATGCACACAAATACACAAACACATGCTCACATTAATGTGCTTACGATACGTTTCCATTTAAGTTGAGAGGCATACTCTCAAGATCTGGGCCATGGGTCTGCTGTCTGCCCAGGGCAATTAGCTGTGCTATAGTTGAAAGTAACAGAATACTGTTCTCAAATGCCCATTATTTGTCACATGGGAAAATCTCATTTTTACTACATTGTCACCATAGCAAAACTAATCAAGAAAGTGGCTTTCTTGCTCTTTAATACCATTTAAAACTGTATCAACCAATTTTTAAAGATGAAAAGCCACTCAATAATTTGTATTTTGTAAAAGGGCAATTTGAAGCCAAAATATGATTGCAAAGTTTTATATATTAACATAATCAGATTTCATGACTGTGTTAGAAATTAGTCATATACAGGGGATAAATTAACTTCTCCAAAATATCATTTTTAAACATGTAATTTTCAGCGTGCTCTTTTAGTATTTTCTCATCAGAAGAAAAAGCCAAATTTTATGTAATATTCCCAATAAAATCTAGGGGTTATTGCTATATGCTATCATATTACAAAATAGTCTTAATATCTTTATAAACATAACTAGAATATGAGATAGTTAAATATCTCTGGGATGGAAAAAAATAAAACCTTTATTGAGGTATGTTTCCTTAATTCAATTAATATTTGATTTTTACTGAATTTGATGTTTTTTTCCCACAACTACCATTCTGCAAATTGTTAGTAATAAAATCTGACATTTGTTTTCTTTTTGCTAGGCACTGTTTTAAGTTTTTATACATGCTAACTTATTTAATGCTTATAGTTACGAGAATGAGGAAACTGAGGCACAGAGAAGCTAAATAATATGCTGTTTACACAACATCCTAAAAGAGGTGAAATTCAAATGCAGACATTCTGGCTCCTGAGCTCTTGCTCTTAATGACTAGTGAGGTTCTCAAGTGAAGTCATATTTTGTTCCTGGAAAAAGAGTTCCATGGAAATTTGCTGTTACATTGAAAAAGAGTTCCATGAACAAATAAATTTGGGAATTACTGAAAATATGCTTTAAAATATTAAACACATTCCTGGACAATCAGACAATCTTCTTAAAACTTTGAATGTACTATCTTAATATGTGAGGCTACAAGAACTGCATATTTTTCTAAAATTTTCCTGAGCCCCTTTTCACAAATTATGTTGTCCATAATTGTTTCACAGGCAAGAGAAAATACTTCTTTAACTGTTGATGTGTATTCAATTTTCTTTTAAACATTTATAAATTATCTATTCAAATACATTAGAAGCAATATTTGATTTAGCCAAAACTCAAAGAAAACAGTGGGATTATTTAAATGTAACCAAATCAGAAATGGTCTCATGTTTTCATTTCTAAAATAGAGAGAGATGCATATTCTTTTTAATTTTTAATAAACTTGGTTTTTAAAATCAATGAAGTATTAGCAAGAGCTAAGTTGAAGGTGATATAATGACACTATTGCAAATACACGTAATAATTTATTTTAAAATAATTCACTTAGCTCCATAAGTGACATGGGATGAGCCCTCTTAAGTGGCTAGTAAAAGACATAAGGATAACCATACTGTTTCAAATCTATTATTCATTTATTCTCTTTCAATCAAAGGGCATAGAATTTGACTACAACTTCAAATTAAGGGTATTCCCATGTTGTAGCCAGAATAATTCTCATTAGAAAGCCCCCCAGCATTCTTCTCTCAGTGGCCTACTGGTCTCCCAAAACCTCAGGCCAGTCATATAGTGTTCAAGTTTGTTGAATTTCTTTAGCTTTCTTATCTGCATTTTTCCACGTGTCAGTCTGTTTACCTAGAATTTCTTTCCTGTTCCTCACAAGCTGACCCTCTTTTATGGGCTTACTCTTACTTATATTTAAAGCCACAGTTCACACATCACTTCCTCTGATAAACCTTTTTTGCATTTCTTGGACTAGGCTGGATGCCTGTGTACAATCCTGTACCCTTTATTATACTTCACTGCAATAACATATTTGACTATTTGTCTCCTCATTGTGACTGTAACTTAACTGGGAAAAGGTACAAAGTCTGTTTTACTACGCATTTTATCCCTAGCACCTAGCACAATACCTGGAGTATAATGTGTACATGCTCAGTACAGAACTGTCAAAACTATGAGTTTCTGTGAATTTATGTAAAACATTTCAACATGAATTTTCATTCTGAGGCTATAGATGCTTTTGGGTAAATGAGGTACCTAAATTTAGTCCTCAATAAGTGAGATAGTACAGACTATCTTAATTGCTCTAAATCCACCAGGTTTGTATTTCAAAGAGTATCTACTCATCTTATTCTTCTGTGATTTAATGAATAAGTCTATCCTCAATCTAACACTTCTATTTATGCATTTACAGACTAATGGGATATAAAAAAGCTGCAAAAGAATACGTTAGTGACACAAGAGGGAAAATAATTTATTAAATGTAATATATATATAATGCAATATATCCAAACACTGGCAATTGTAATATTAGAATTAGAAAGGTATTACATCTACACAGGTATTTAAATCTAACAGTAGAAAAATTGTACTAATACTTTTCAAATGTAAATCTTATTTATTTACAATGGCAACTGGATTCAATAGATTACCAGAAAATAATTTATCTATGTACTGCTTGGTTTCAACAAGTAGAAAAGAGTTACAGAAACAATTATACATGAAAATCATGTTGAACTTAATCATTGCCACACACATCTAACTTAGGCTATATCTGTACATATTGACTGGAAAGTATCATAAACTGTATCTATTTATCATCTATGTATGAAATTTTAAAAAGGCCATATTCTTTCAATTATCCAAGTACTCCAAGTGAAATGTATATAATCCCAAAGTAAACTATAATTTGTGAATATTTCATAAGTTCTTATTAGACTTTGTTATTTCTTCTTAAGGATGCATTAATGATATAAAAATACTCTTTCACGTGTTTTTAATATACATACCAAAACCTATGGGCAGCTTGATTGTCCACGTGCAATCTAAACTGCTGGGGTAGTTTCCAGGAAACCCAGGGCTGAGGATCACACCACTGAAATCTGACATAGAACCACCACACTGCGCTGCAAGAGAATAGAGGTCCCACTTAAGCCAAAGTGCTTTATTGTATTAAAAACAGACTGAAATTATTTCAAGTCTGAATCAAGTGTCTGAGTTAAAACTGGTATAAATTTGAATATTGTCAACTCTCATTCACCATATACTAGTAATCAAATATAATCAATTGACGAGGCATTTTGTAAAATAGCATAAAAGGGTAACATATTTCTTTCCTCAGCAGTAAATACAAGCTAAATCAATTATTGTACAGAAAGGAGTAGCTCATGTGCAGTGAATACAATCAAACAAGGAGCACATATCCTTTTCCATAGCAAGCAGTACATTTCTCATCCTGAAGTACTTCTAGAAATGTTGTGATTCATTCAAAAGCTAATATAATTTATAGTAAAATCAAGCCAGCAACATACTATATTGATGAGGGATTCATTTTCACAATAAATGAATTCATTTTCCTCTTTTTGTGAGGAGGCTGAAAATTTTTAAGAAAAATATTGGTTTCTATCAGTAATATGCAAGGGATTCACAGACCATCAGATATTGTCTCACTTTACCCTAAAATAATCTGGACAAAAAAATAGGGAAGTATAAAACAAGTAAAAAGATGAACCCATGTTTGAGAATTTAGGCATAAATATATGCTTTTTGTAGAATCCGAATTATACTGATTTACAATTGATAAGCTAACCATAAATTATAAGAACAAATAATTACCCAAGTTTTAACTTTTACATGATTAGATAGAACTATTTAACATGTATTAATAGGCCAATTGCATTTTAGAAGCTAATTCTTTCCTCTAAGTATACATTTTTATCATTTTATCATAGAAGTACTAAAATACACATCTCAATTGAGGGTTGAAGAATCAAATTTCATGACTGCATATCAAGTTTGAAAGTTACCCATACACTTACCTACAATTTCATTCATTTATTTATTGTTATGAAGAGCAACAGATAGATAATCAAACTTCAGGTTATATATCATAAAGGCAAATTCAGTAGAACAATTTATCAATGTTCTATGTGATATCAATAGCCAGTTTGAAAGCTATGTTCAACTATGTGAACTGAATAAATTATGTATAAAGCAGATTTTACTAAGGGGATATATATAACCTTGTAGTTAATGTGCACATAAACCTTTCTTTTGAAGTTGTAATCACCATTGAGATCTAAAGGTACACCTTTATATTTTTCCATCCTTCTCAAATCTCAGTTCATCCATCTTTAAACCAGAACAATTTTCAACATATATAAACCACTAATGTTCACCAATTCATTTTCCTAAAATTTGATTGCCCACATATGTTCATTACACAATCTGATAATTAGGGAGTGGTAGAGAAAATATTTTGGCCAATGAAAAGTACTTTTAAGTTTCTGGCAAGAATGCAATTGTAGGTTTGTTTTGCTTTATTCTGAATTTTGAGTGAAAGAACACAAGGGCTCTTTTGCTTTCTTGCCTTCACTATCACAAGTGTTTGAGCTGTTCACTGCCCCTCTAATTCTGCTGTTTTCCATCTCTTTAGAAATGAGCCGAAAATCCTGGCCTCTGCATTGTCCACCTTTCTAGAGTGTAAATCCCAAAATCAGAGAAGAAAGAAGGAAAGAATAAAAAGTAAACAGATAATGAAAGAAAAGAAAAAGAATAACAAACCATAAAGGACAAGAAGAAAAATCCAAAAAGTGCATCTGCCTTCAGCTCCGTACTCATGTCTATTTTCTCAGAGACTCTGCAATTTCATGCACCCCTAGGCCTTGATAGAGAATGCTGTGTTTCACCAGAAGTTTCACAGTAGACTTTTTTGAGGCCCATTATACTGTTTTTCTTAAGGACACAACCATAGCATAGTCCTCCGAGATAAAATCATCTTTGATTCTTCCTTCAGATTTGTCTCTATTATGTAAAAATCTCAAGTGACTTTTCTTTCCTTCTACCAAAATATCTGGCAGACTGTTTATTTTCCAGTTCATGAGACTGTAACCTTGATACCTGATGACTAGAGTTTTAAGACATTCTCTGAATCAGCCTCCTGCCTTCAGTTTCTCCTTATGATATGGCCATGATGTCAATTTAGACACTTTGTCTATCAAATATAGTACAAGTTTACTGTCCAAAATTTATAAAATACCAAAAAAAAAATGAATACAAAAGAAATGAGTGCTCTGGAATTCCACTACCCATAGATAGCCTGTCTACCTTTATATTCTCTTATTTCTCTGCAGAAAAATACATATGCATGTATATGTGTTTATATGCTTACATATATAATGAAAATAGGATCATACTGTGAATCACTTTAAGCCTTGTTATATTTTACTATATATTATAAACTTTGAGTTATTAAATATTCCATTATAATGTTCACTTCCTTTTTCCCCATTATTGGACCCTTAAGTTATTGCATATTTTCACTATAATAACTAATGCTATGAATGCCCTGTGTATTTCAGGTTCAGTGCTAAATACTTTTATGCATTCTCTCATTTAATTCTCACGATGGGCCTAGGAGGTGGACATTACTATCCCATTCAACAGATGAGCAAACAGAATAATACATTTGTCATACACAGCTATTGTACCTTAGCTGAAAATCAAATGAAGATATATTGGACATCAAAATATAAGTATTTAATACAGTTTCATACAAATTTATCCTATATAATGTAAATTTTCCAGTTTAATTTTATTAAAATATCACTTCCATCTAGTACTTCCCTTGTTAACAATATACAATGGAATACAGGCAATCAAAACGTAGTATTTTACCTAAAAACTGAGCAATTTGTTAACAGTAATAATTGGTGCTAGTAATATAGCAAGATGGAAATTGTCATATCATAATTGAGTGGTATTTAAATTGATACAACCTTCTGAAAGCAATTTGGAAATATTAAAGCTTTTAAGTAGTTATATGCAATGACAGGAAAGCACATGAAAAACACTTATAAATAAAGAAATGTGTATAAATGTGTAAATGTGTACCAAATGTGTATAAATGTATGTCAAAAAGACAAAAAACTAAGCTAACAAAAGAGAGTAACTATACAAATTAGACTATGCTATGTGCCATAAAGCCATTTTAAAAATCAAATTTTTAAAAACATGTTATGGCATGGGAAATTCTTCTAAGTGAATGTCAAGAAGGAAAACATTATAAAAAATATACATACTGTAGAATCCCAAAACTTTAATTTGTTCATTAAACAATATTTATTGGATGCCTACTTAAGATAATAATTGTTCTTGGCACTGGGGATACAGTAATGAACAAAAGACCAAAACTCTGCTCTTATATCAGCAGAATATATATAGTAATTATTTTGTCCTTTGTACTCTTTTATATTCTCAATTTTTATACTTAATTGGATATACACACACATACAGACCCCACATACATAACACACACACACACATAAATGGCATTATCTGTATATATAAATGTTTATAATAGGCATTATATGTATACATACAATTTTATAACTGGCATTATACGCATAAATGATAATACCTGAAGAAATATATCATTCAAAAAATGTCATCCAATCTAAAGTCTGAATGCTTTTAATATCTTTTGCCAATTAAACACATCTTTACTCTTAAACATTATTTTCCAGTACTCTCCAACAAAAATTGCACACATGGTACAGAGGCATTATGGACTGAATTGTGTCTCCCCCCTATATTCATATGTTAAAGCCCTAACTCCCAAATGCGACTGTATTTGGAAATGAGACACCTTCTTTAAAGGAGGTAATTAAGGTTAAATGAAGTCATAAGGGTGGAGCTCTAATCTAATGGTATTGGTGTCCTTATAAGAAGAGAAAGAGATAGGAGAGCTCCTTCACAGAGAAAAGACTATGTGAAGATGTAGGGAGAAGATAGTCTTCTACAAGCCAAGGAAAGAAGCTCTCGGAAGAAAACAACGCTGCCAGCTCCTTGATCTTGAACTTCTAGCTTCTAAAGCTGTGACAAAATAAATTCCCGTTGTTGAAGCCATCCAGTCTGTAGTGTTACGGCAGCCCAAGCAAACTAATATAATACAGGTTTGTTCACTGTACATTGGTAGGGTATACAAGTCACACCAATTCTCTTGTTTTTGCCCTTTTTCCTACTCAGAAAGGGTAGTCTTCTTCATTCATTTATCTTAATTACACCTATCATCCAAAACTCTTTGTAAATTTTATGGACTGAATATATTTCCCAATGACTTCAATCAATATCAATCTCATCTTTCTTGAATTCTATCACATAGTCAATGGTATTATTTGACACTAAATTATTATTTCATTTCTTTTATTTCTACAACTCTAAATGGTAAACAAATGTTTTAATTATGGAGACCATACCTCAAACTTTTTTTTTCCTACTCTATAGAGCCCAGTATATTAATGGCTGCATACAGACACCAGAAATGAAAAAGAGAAAAAAAATTAAGGTGGATAGAAATAATTGGAAGCTGCATTAAATTAGGACAAAAATTTGGGCCCATACTTTCAAAGCCCCAAGTGTTCTTTTGATACATCCTATATCTCAATTGCCCGTTACCAATGAAGACATCTCATGGGGTGTCATGCTCCCTTTGGTAGACTCCAGCTTCCTTATCTATTTTGGCTCAATAGTAAGCAATAGTATATTTTCCTGATCTATGAGTACTTCTACTACATCATATTGAGAAAACTCTCTGGGAATCAAAAAACTTAATAACTTTTCTCAATTTGTATTTTTAAGTCATCCATTGATATTAAAGTTTGGGGCAAAAAAAAAAGTAAAAATTTAAAATTAAAAAAGAAAAAAAATGTGAAGCACTTATCTCAAAATATAATTTCCATAAAACCTGACAAAAGGTAAACTATATGTTTGAACAACAACATATATAAGGTGTACCTTTAAAATTTGATACAGCTAATAAATGATTTATAGTTCTTTAACTTACCCAAACAAATTGGGATTGGGTAATTCCATCTTCTCACAGGCCCAGGCATGCATGTAATATGAGAATGACCCTACATAAACAAGACAGTGCAGTTCAGCACACATTTTTAAAAGTGTAAATATAACAATAGGATAGTGAATGATAATTATGAAAACAAACAATAATATATTACATTTTAATATTTTTCAACATTACTGGAAATATTAGTGTGACTTAAAACAAGAAAGGTAATTATATACACTTGTGATAAAATGTAAAAAATAACAAGCTTTTGGTAGAAAAATTAAGACTCTATATCACATTAAAACTGTGGTTTTAACATTGTTCTACCAAAACATTTTCTACTAAGCTACTGCAATAATTATACGAAGGAAATGGCCATATACATAGTGATTTATAATAAATTGCAATAATATTCAAGGTGAGATAGATTAAAAATGATTATAAAATTCTTTCATAAAAAATTGAAAAGTCAACTGAGGTATATTAAATTTTAAAGTCCAGAAAAACTTGATTTCACTTCTGAGACTAATAATTTGGGTTACAAGTTTAAAGACTATAAGTTATTAATTTTTACTTTTCTTTCCTCTAAGGAATTTATTTACTTAACACGTGAAACTCTGTCTCAATTTTTTTTTTAATTTCTTAATAGGTCTATGCTTTAGGGAGATTTTTATGAGGTCATAAATTGAGACCTTCTAAAACACCTACAAAAGAGTATTAATATAAATACGTAAAGTCAGAATATACATTGCAAATCCACAGTTTTAGCAAAACTTATTTGTAGTTGATTTTTACTGATTCGGGGAATTTATTATCATGGAAGTTTCATTTAATGCTTTAAGTATCACTTTCATTTTTATTTCAAATTCTGAAAATCCAGGAGTTCAGTGGTCACATCCAATGTGAACAGAGAGAAAAGTGAACATTTATTTTGATTCAAAAATCATTTTTGGTTATTTGCAAACACAACAAATTTATTCATTCCAGCAATTTCTCTCATGAATATCTCACTGACAAATTGAATAACTTTTGATTTAATGTTAAATTATGCAGCCTGAGATCAATATTGTTTTATAACCTGTGTATTATCAATGATTAGTCTGTTAAAATATTCTGAAAGGGTAATGGAAGTCAAAGCTAAAAGTTTAAAATAGACTTACCTGAAGAGAATAGCCTTGATCACACTGAAAGGATACTACATCACCAACCATGTATCTGTCTCCAATTTTATTCCCACTGCTAGGAGTTTGTGGTTCAGGACAGGAATCCAAACCAATAGCTAAGAATATTTAGTGATAATAATATAAGTAACTTTCAAATGATGAATGCTTAAATCATGCATATTAAATTACCAAAACTGAATATTGGTGTCATTAAAACTAGATTTTACATTGAGACATTAAGAATGTTCTGTGAACAAGATTTAATGGTATATGGTTAGAGCAATGTGCTTTGGAACTCCACCACAGAACTATTTCAATTTTCATGGCACCAATCATTAATTAGCTGTGTGATAATACGTGAATTCTTCTTTAACTCACAGCTTAAATGTCTTCTGTGAAACAAAACTAAAAATTCCTAAAAAGAAAATCCCTAAATAAAAATAAGAATAATAATTTATTGTGATAATAAAGTGAAATTATATCTGTAAAACATTCTTAGTAAAATGGCTACAAAAATTATTTGCTATTTTGTCCATATCACCTGGTACTTTCTTCTGAGAGGGAGATTATGATATAATTCAAAATACTTCCATTATTTTTACATCAACAACTTATTTTTCAACATAAAAGAATAAAAGCATACAAAAGTAAAAGGTTTTTCTGAAATGATTCATTTAGTTTAGCATTTTTAATTGAAATATAGTTGATTTACAATGTTGTGTTAATTTTTGCTGTACAGAAAAGTGATTCAGTTATATATATATACTTTTTTATATCCTTTTCCAGTATGGTTTATCACAGGATACTGAATATAGTTCTCTGTGCTACAGAGTGGGACCTTGTTGTTTATCCATTCTATATATAATAATTTGGATCTGCAAACCTCAAACTGCCACTCTGTCCCTCTTCCACCCTCCCTCCCCCTTGGTAACCACAAGTCTGTTCTCTATGTCTGTGAGTTTGTTTCTGTTTCATAGATAAGTTCATTTGTGTCCTATTTTAGATTCCACATTTAAGTGGTATCATATGGTATTTGTCTTTCTCTTTCTGACTTACTTCACTTAGTATGATCATCTCTAAGTCCATCTACATTCCTGCAAATGGCATTATTTCTAAAATGATTCATTTAAAGGAATAAAAATTGTTTGATGTTTTTGCCAAAACATTTTTTCAAACATGTGAATGTATTATTTTTTAAAACTTTTTATCTTCAATAAGAGCCAATGTTTATTATCTATTTCTTTGTAGTTCACATTTTGAACTAATCTAATACATATTTGAATGGAGGGAGGAAGCAGTCACCACTCCAAAATCATTATATATATGTGTGAATATATATATTCATTATAAATATTCACACTATATATTTATTAAAAAACATTAAAAACTAAATTCTAAAGTATGACTATATCGTATATATTCCTTCTTTCTTTGACCATGTTATTTCCCTGATAGATGTTATCATACATAACACCACCCTCTCCATCACCTTTGTTGTATTTGACATAAACTAATAATGAATAATTATGTAAGTAGTTGTTCAATGTTTATCCCCCTCTGAGAATATAAGTTCCAGAAGGGCAGCTTGAAGCACAGTCTTAAGCAAGCACTCAATAAACATTCGTTGTATAGAGGAATGAATAGTATATAAAAGAAAGTGCATCCCTATTTTATTTCTTAATAAATACAAACGTCTATCTCTGCAAATGGAAGATAGTTTATCTAATAACATAATGGTCAGAGTAGCTAAAAATGATGTCACATTAAAGGATAGAAAATTAAATAAAAGCAGTGACATGATGGAGTTATGGTTAGATCAGAAAGTAAGGCAGTAAAGAGGAGGAGTAAATTGGCCATTTGGGAATGCATTTGAGGCAGTCCTAAAGGAGACAGGGTCATGTGGACTGCAATTCCAATGCCTGGTGCGGCAATTAGCTAGGTCTCTAAACATATGTCAAATTCCATATTTCTTGATTTTTTGTAATCTTGAATTTATAGAACTAGGAAAGATAAGTTACCATTAAGTTGTGACCTACTGTTAAAATTTTAAGGGTTAAATGTCTCACTTCCCCTACTAGATTTTGAGATCCAAGAAAGAAACTGTCTTATATTTACTTTCATCTCATTCAGCACCCACTAATGGGTCTTACACATTAAATTTATCTGATTTAATAGAGTCCTTTTTAAGAATTACTAATCAAAAAAAAGTTATGATGTACGCATATATGTCTTGTCAGTATGATTTCACTTTCCTTCGGTAAGGACTCCTTAGTTTCTTGGGAGTCCTGAACAGTACATTTATTACCCTTCACCATTAAGGCCATTTATGTGGTCATTCTTGCTGAGAAGGCCAAATTTAGTACACATTCATTTCTCTTTTCTTTCTTTCTATCAAGTACTCCATTCAGGGTCATACACACAGAAAACTATTAATATCCATAAGTGGTGATTTCCTCCTCTGGGAGGATAAATAAAACTACGGCACAGGGCTTCCCCGGTGGTGCAGTGGTTGAGAGTCCGCCTGCCAACGCAGGGGGCAGGAGTTCGTTCCCCAGTTCAGGAAGATCCCACATGCCGCGGAGCGGCTAGGCCCGTGAGCCAAGGTCGCTGAGCCTGCGCGTCTGGAGCCTGTGCTCCGCAACGGGAGAGGCCACAACAGTGAGAGGCCCGTGTACCACGTACCGCAAAAAACAAAAACAAAACAAAACAAAAAAACTACGGCACAGTGATGCCATACAATATTGAGATATTTTTAAGTGAGATTTTTCCATATTATATACAGACACAGCAAAATATTTATGAAAGAGTTTTGACTTTAAAATGTGATATAAAACTCTATAAACTATGCAATAACAATTTCGTAGGTTAAAAATTCTTATATGCAAATAATCACAGGGAAAAATAACCAAAAGGAAATATGTGAAATATTAGCAGTGGTTATGATTCTTGATATGAGATTATTGGTGATTTTTATGTGTTTTCTTGTATATTCCTACATTTCTGAAATTTTTATAATGGAATGTAAATAATAAAATCACTTATCTATTAGATGAATTAGTATTAGCAGAGAACTTGGGGGTACAAGAATATACTGCTTTCTATTTTTCTAGAAGAGATTGAGTTGGACCTGCTAAGCTGTTTAATATGATTGTCTCAGGGAAGAAACCAAGGTAATGAAGTAATAGATAAGAAAGAGAAGTCATGTTGATGACCTCTCTCATTTTTTTGCATTTAATTATTTTACATGCACTGAAGAAAATAAAGCAGAGATATCTGAAAATGCTACCGTTCCTATTTTAAAGTCATTTGTTAATTTACAAAACAGTGATTAAATAGTTTAAAAAATGTCCTCTTTAATAATTATTTTTCATTTCTTTATAAGTAACAATAGCAATAACTTATTCATAGGAATCAACAAAGAAAAGGTATTTGTAAAAGTGCTGCAAAGGATTCTCTCCTACTTAACCAAGCCAATCAGCATATTGAGTCATTTTCATCCTTATGAGTGTAAATTTTGTAAAATTATGTCCTTGGCAATCAAAGATGCTCTCTGAGTGAATTTTTTTAATGGGAATTGGATCAATTAACTAGGTGTTGTAGCCAAAAACAAACAGAAATGAATACAGGGACAAATCTATAAAATTTGCACAGAGTTAATTACACCTGCTGTCAAATTACTGTGGTTAGTTACCCTGGCTGAAAACATTAAAACCTCAGTTCTTTAATTTCCAACATTTATTTATAAACAAAAATTATTCTTTCCAATTCTGACCACAAGGCAACCTGGAGGAGAAAATGGTGTTAATCATATCATTTATATCTGATCATTCTGCATATATATATATAGTATTCCATAATGATTTTAATGAGTCTTTAATGCAATGAGAGAGGGAGACAGGGAGGATAAGAAAGCTAAATTATTGCTAAGACTCCCAGCAACATTGTTTTGTAAAAAGAAAAACCCCTTCATGAATTTGACATGACAACCCATGTATAAATTTATTGAAAATGAAGACCAAAAATACTGGATTTGCATTCACGTGAGAAAAGAACAGGAACTGAACCACGTCTTTGAACAAGAGGTTGTATTCAGTAATAGTGAAGATCTTGTTATTTTAAACATATCACATGTCTTCAATTTAAATTTTTTTCTCTAAATAATGAATACAAACAACCATTATTTATATGTTTGCACCATATTTAAGTGTTTTTTAATATGCTAGAATTATCATTTGGCATTCCATATTTATCATTATAACAGTTTGAGAATAATGTAGAAGTTGGTGATAATCAAAGGGTGAATTCAATATGAGCTGGGCTACTAGTTTCTGGGCTTGTAGAAATCAGCAATGGTAAGCATGCAGACTTTTTTCACCATAATGTACCTTGGATTAATTAATTAATCTACTAAAGAAAATTTGTCAAATACTATTGTTACATGTAATTGAATGTTGATTAAATTCTTTTAGAAGGAACAATTCTGACTTCAGAATTGTTCCTTCAGAACATCAATAGTCACTGATGAGCGGCGGTGTTAAGTTCAGGAACATGTGGTACAGGTTTCTCTCACGTTTACCTTGATCCTTTTATTTACTTACTTTACTTTCGTTTACCTTACTTAACATTTAACTCAGCATTACTCTGAGAAACTAATTGAGTATTCAGTAATAGATACTACTTACCAAATTTTAGCCTACAGAATAAGGATAAGTGAAATGATAAAATAAATAGAATCTGGCACGTAGGTACCATTCATTCATTACATAAGTAATTATTGAGTACCTATTGTGTACTCTTATTGTGTTACATACATGCTGGAAATGCAAAGATCAATTAGCAACATAAGCAGTCACGCTCTGAAGAAACTCTTGGTGGAGCAAGAGAGGGGGTTGGTTTAAAAGATGATTTCAGTGTAGTTGAACAATCACAATATATGAAGGTTGTCTTCTGTTTAAATAATTATTTCACAGGAACTAACCTATGTGAATACCAAAACATAATACATTTTACCAATTCATGATAATGAAGGGGAAGGTGAATATGCTGTCCTGGCATGTTAAATGAATAATGTTTTAAATTATTTTTCCTTGTTTTATGGAAAAAAGGAGGGAGTGTTTTTTGGTAAAACATACTGTAGTGTTTTGGGAAAGGCAGCAAGAAATGAAGCTGCAAAGGGAGGCAGGATGCAGGTTGTGTAAACAGTCTTATAATCTTAACCAGTGTAGAAAGTTGTAGTTTCCTTCTGTGAGTAATGGAGGGAAAATTCAGTTATTAAGAACACAACCTCTGTCCTCTGTGTGCATCCTGGTTTCACTAGTTTCTTGCTTTTTTTTTTTTAATTTTTATTTTTATAAAGTCTGAGATGATTTCTATGTCTCAGTTCCCTCACCTATAAAATGGATGCAAAAATACCAACCAACTTCATAGGAATATGGTGATGCATAAAGAAAACAATACATGCATAACACTTAGATAGTCCCAGGAACATAGGAAGCTCTCAACAAATGTTAACTGGCATTAGTGAATGGTTTTAAGCATGGAAGTGAGGTTGTCCATTTGCATTCTACTAAGGACATTTCTTTTTTCTGTTCTCATGAAAGTATGTCTCTGTATGTTTAAGATCAATAGGTCTCACATAAATACTCTAGGAGTATAAAGAACACATGTAAAGATTTCTATAGAGGGCCCAAAACTGAAGTACCTTCAGTTTTATAATTAATTCACAATGAAAAGTTTCTATATACAGCTAAACATATTGGCTTTTCTATGAGAAAATCCAGGAGACCAAGAGCAGTGTTATTGCCTCAAGATATAACCAGAGAAACTTTAGGAATACAAAAGCACAATGCTTTCTGAATTCAGAAGCTTAGGCTGAGACATCTCTAAGTCAACAGCACAAAGACATGAAAAGTTAGATGATCATGAAATAAATTGGGTTAAAAGAAAAGAGCAAACTATGCTAAAACTAGAATGGCCCTATATGATTCAGGAATGAAATGTGCTTATAAAGATCAATTACACTTATTTGTGTGTAATATATTCTAAGTTAATGGCAATTTAAATTAGAAATGACAAATATTAATAATTTAATTTGGGCAGGACACATTTCTATAATTAATATTTTATGAGATGATATGCATAAATTGGAACAAGAAAACAAGTTTAGGTAAAAATATAAATCTTACAATCACTATTTTTCACAAATAATCAATTATCTAATTAGCCCAAAGGAGGAAAACATTTTTAGTGATTATAAAAATAAACTCATTAAGACCTAATGCATTATGTCTTAAGCATATTGCTCAAGGAAGGAGAGCAGTAAAATAACTATCGTGTTGAATTGATATCTTTTGTAATTTATAAGCTACAGTTAAATGGATACATTTCTGAGCATTTAATATTTTATGACTATTTTTATGATTTGGGTATTCAGACTAGCCCTCTAACTATTGCACAAGATGAAAAGATGTTTTCAGACCACCTGAGTTTTCACAAGATTGACAGAGAAATTATTAGTGGCAGGTATCATGAGTGCTCTCAGGTGTGGGAGGAGAAAAAAATCTATTCCTTAAGGTAACATTACCTTTGTCTTCCTCAGACACCACATCCTGAGATCTTTGAGTACCCCTAAATTTGTAACCCCATTACTGCATGCAGTTTCTCCTTTTAAAATATGTACATTTTATAAGTTCAAAACCCAAAACTGCTCATTGATTTATTGATGTTCATTACCCCTCTAGGATTCTCCAGTAGTGAGATTTATATGTGTGCCTCCACAAATATTAGGAAATGTGAGGGAAATTACATATGTATATTATAATCAAATAGTCATTTCAAGACTGTTAATGATGAGGCTGGACCCAGAATCCAAGTGGCAAAGCAACTAGAAACTACAAGTTCTCTTTGTGGAAGCCTATTAACAATTGATATAATTAATGGCCTTTCTTGCACTAGGGACATTTTCCCTAGCAACAAATACATTTGTGCAAGACATGCAATTATAACCAGAATCATATATGTCTAAAACACACTCACACAAATTGAAGAATAGATTCCCATCTCTCAGTGCTCTTGTGGATCAGGAAACAGAAAAAAATGTGATAACTTTACACAAGAAAAATGTTGGAAAAAATACATTAACTCAGGGCAGCTACATCTATTCACATGACTACTAAACCAGTACACATTCCCAACACAAAGAATGATGTAGCTTCATGTCAACTTATGATAGCCCATATCAGAAAATGTAAATCAGACTCTCTTAACAAGTGTTTCAGCTTATCTTGATTTAGCAGAGAAAACTGTATTCTCTAACCTCTGGAACGCTGGTATATTTGCCTTAGCTGTAGTTGTGTCTCCTAAGGTTGCTAGGCAAACATTTCTTCTCCCTACCTTCTTTTTCTTCAACATTCAATCCCATTTGTTATTAACAGAAAGCAAGATCGACTTTTTTTCTTAATATTTTAATTAATATTGGCTACTGCATTATATATCAGGTAATTTGTTAGCATAAAATTAATAGAATTCATCAAAGTTTCAGAAACATGTAATTGGAGTAAATTTCCAAATTTATATTTATTACCTCACTTTGTGTGTCTGTAACTTAGAAAAAATGCTCTGATTTGTGGAACAACTACAACCTCTAAGAGAGCATAGTTTGAGCAGTATGACCATAAATGATAAAAAATATATTCATGAAGGTGGTCAAAAGGTACAAACTTCCAGTTACTAGATAAATAAGTGTAATGTACTAGGGGTGCAATGTACGACATGATGGCTACAGTTAACACTGCTGTATGATATACAGAAAAGTTAAAAGAGAGTAGATCTTAAGAGTTGTCATCACAAGGAGAAATTTTTTTCCTTTCTTTTTTTGTATCTATATGAGATGACAGATAAACCTGTTGTAGTAATCTAAATCTGTTGTAGTAATCATTTCACAATATACGTAAATCAAACCACCATTTCATACACCTTCAACTTAAACAATGATGTATGTAAATTATTTCTCAATAAAACTGGAAAAGATTTTTTAAAAAGTATTTGGAGACTAAAAGGTAGAAATATTAATCTCTATTTTCTAGAATTTTATTACTCAATTTCAAATGTTCTTCTATCTATGGAAGCTAAAGATTCAAATAGATATAAAAATGGGATTCTAAATCATTTTTGTACACTACATTATATGTCCTCTGAAGTATCTATCTGGGATATGTATTAAGAGAACACTGAATTTATAGTTTAAAGGGAAAAAAATCAGTTTTTTATTGATTATCATAGTTTGATTAACTTCTAAAAGCCTAACTGGTAAATAAATAAGTTTGACAGGGCATTCAACCCATTTCCAATCTTTAGGAAAACAGCTTTCAAAGTCATCTTGGTATTTGTCTCATGTATATGTATAGCTGATTCACTTTGTTATAAAGCAGAAACTAACACACCATTGTAAAGCAATTATACTCCAATAAAGATGTAAAAAAAAAAAGCCATCTTGGAAGACAGGTGTCTAATCCTAAATTCAAAAGTTCCCAGAAGGGATTACATAATCTTTCAATAACTGATACTAACATTTAACACTTTTTACTGCCAGAAAAAAAGCTTTACCCAAACTGAGCTTCTCTTCATGAATCGCTATGAATTATCTTCAAAATTCCTATAGAACATCCTTAGTCTACTGACTAGGCCTGTACTTAGTGTCCTAGTGTGGTAGAAAGGATTTTGGCTCCCATGATGTTACACCAGCAAGCATGCTATGTTACATGGCAAAATGAATTTGTGGATAAAATTAAGAAGGCTAATAAGCTGACCATAAAATATACAGGTTATTGGATGATTACTGGATGATTTTATATATATATGTAAAATGTGGTATCCTTTTACCATTTTTTCTTACATTGCAAGTAGCACCAAATGCACCTTCCATATAATTTTCATTCTTGAACGCTTATACCTATACTGGCATTATCATTAGTTAAACTGGGAAGTACTTTTGGTTCCTAGATCCCACTGCAAGGTGTGAGATCTAAGATTATAGATAAATAAAAGTGTTATGTTGATTTTAATTTATTTAATTTAATATCTAAGATCTAAAAATCAAAGAAAAAGTCTAAAAAATTAAAAGGCCAGCTCTCCAAAGGAATAAAGCAAAACTGTGATCATATACAAAGTGATATCTAAAGTAAAAACCAAAACAAAACACCAGAAACCTAAGAACCATTCTCTACACCTCTCTCTCTCTCATCTCCAATATCTAATTGGCCATAAATCTTTCAATTTTACCATACCATCTCCTGCATCTTTTAACATTTCATTTACACAACCACAATAACCATCTTCAGTTTCTCATTTGAACCACTGCTACTCCTTTCCTTGGGCATATTCTCTTCCTGCAATGCATTCCCCACTTTCCAAAATAAAAGGGCCTTTGAAAATTCAAAACTGACCACGCTACTCCTCAAATTGAAACCCTTCAAAGAATCTCCTCTTTCTACAAAATAAACCTGTCTGTCATCTCCTTAATCTAATCTTCTGGCACTTAAGATACAATGACAATGACAAATACAACCCAGTCAAGTGGGTTCATCTCATTATCAGGAAAGGATGATGTTTCTTGAGGGTTTACTATGTACCTGGGCCTATGATAAACACTTTACATGGATGATCTCATTTAACTCTGACACAATCTTTCAAGTTATATGCTATTATTATCACATATTATAGGTGAGGAAACTGAGTTCTTAGGGAACCTTACAAATCACCTAATGTCACATGGCTATCAAGTGGCAGTTCCAAGACAGAAACCTAAGTCTGATTCCAGGATAAAGTATCTTATGTCCACCTACATCCTTGGAGGTCCCTTCAAAGTACCAAGCTATCTCCATATATATACTTTCTTATCTGCCAAAAGGACTTAGATTTGTCCTTTTGTGAAGTCTTCCCTGACCCCACCACCAGGAACCCCTAACAGTTTTGATCACTACCTTCTCTGTGTCATCACCTACATTATACAAGATGTCCTCATACTTTGGCCATTGTGAGAGTAATCTTGGAAGGTTGGTGAAAAGTGCAAATGCTTGGCTGAATCTCATAAAGACTGACAATCTGTTAGGGTGGAGTCTCATCATCTGGATTTTTAACAAGATTTCAAGATAACTATAGTGCACAGTTATCTGGGAAGTACCAATTTATCTAAACTATAGTTACTGTGTTTACACTGTAGTTTTGCAATTATTGCTACTTTCGTGTTCTTACTCTCAGTTAGTCTGAAGCATTTTTTTTTAGGGCTGGGTCTTATGCAAATATGCAGCACTAACACCTGGAAAGTATACCTAACATTTAGTAGGTAGTCAACAAAAATTTAAGAAACAAGTATGTTTGTGCTTATATTTTGGAAGCAATAAGGAGATGGAAAATTATGGGAGGAAATTAATTATTGCCTTTCTTCAGTAGATAATAGGAAAACAATGATATGAAGTTATCAAAATGGACCTCTAGAAATATTAACGAGACCAAGGCATGAGAAGGATAAATTGGGCAGAAGGAAAATCAGATCTGTATAACCATAATCATACTCATAGTCAGGTATCCCAAAGGTAAAATGGCATGATCTCAAGTCAAAGCAGAAAAATTGCACTATATGATAAACATCAGCCATTTGTCAGCATTTCGCTTTTAAGTAAATACAAAGCGAGGCCTATCTGTCTAGTATGTGCCATCAGACAATCTAGCTTGTTGTTTTTCTGAAAACCTCATGACTGAGTAGGAAAATCAGACAGAGAAAATATTAACTTGCTAGAAGGAATCTCAGCCAAACTTCCTTTTCTCAAGACAGAAGAACATCTGCCATGTTTCCTGAAACATTTACTTAAATTTTACTTAAAATATTCCTTTAGGAATTTAGAAAGAGTCCACTTTCTTGGTTAAAAGGGAAAAAACCATGAAATCTGTCATTTTTACAGCAAACCTTAATGTCTTTTGCATCTGTTGCTGGTATTCATAGTGTGATTATGAGACTGTTATTTCCCCGATGTGATTACTTCCTTATGTTACCCTGTGAGCAGAACTGTTATATCAGGGGTTGTCAGAAATGAAATACCAAAGATGTGCAGTGAAATAGGTGTCTCTCAATGGAGAAAAGTTAATATAACTACCTAGTTTATAACACGCACACACACACACACACACACACACACACACAAAATTATTTTTCCCAGTACCCAACTGCTTAAGCATTTTGTTTCTAAATATTGAAACAAATTAAAAAAATTTTTTCTTAAAATCCTTGTTTATACTCATTTAAAACATATATATTTTTTTCTTACAGAGGATATTGTGTTCTTAGATCTCAACCACTGATTTGGGAGGCTTCTGAATACATAAGGAAGTCCTTCAAAAATTTTATGTCTAGTTAATACAGTCTGCCTCCACAAGTGGACAGACTCTTGCATTACCACAAAATATTCTCCCACTAAGTGGATATTACCATTTTGAAACAGAAATTAAGGTGCCCTTTCCTCAAATAAGTCAGATTATTTGCAAAAAAATCATTGTGTTTGGGTATATTCTCTCAAGTTTCTGGAAATAATACACTCAATTTGCAAACAGTGAACAGACAGACTTTGAGATTGCCGTGCTGGACACTGTACCAAAACCACATCTGCTCTACCCAGCATTTGATCCACCAAATCCATTGAAACTGCTTTTCAACATGTTATTGACAAAGCAGTTAAAAATGCATGCCATAGCTAGTTTTATATATTTGTCTTTAAAGACTAGAGCAGAGGTTATTAGTCGTTTTAATTCTGTAAAGTTCTATTTAAATTTCCTTGTTCAACTTTTCCCCATTCTCTTGCACTTACTCAATATTTTGCAAATACTATGTTAATGCCCTTATTGATTAGACAATAGATTTGAATTTAGAATTTTCTAAATGTATTTAAATAATGCATTTAGAATATTCCAAAATGTATTTAATTAATTAAAGTAACAGTAGGCATTCTTCGGCACCAATTTCTCTACTGTCCACTAAATGTATCTCTTTTTCCTCTCCTCTCTTAATCTGTCCTTCTGTCCTATTTGGGCTCTTTTTCCCCATACTTTCTAACTTTCTTTTTCTCATATAATTCTCTACATTTCTTCATTTCTCTATTTATAGTTCCCATTTTAATTCAGGTTCACTGACTTTGTTTAAAAACAACACACAAAACTGGAGGATATTTTTCAGACAATATTACCACATGTAACTATTTAGTGAGGCACTTATTTAATTTCTCCAAAAAGAAAGTTATTTTCTACCTGGAGAATATTTTAACTTCTTCTGTTAAGTTATAATTTGATAAAAATTAATGTTTTAATATACTTTTATAAGCTCTTTGTAGTACTGGTATTTTTATTATATTTACCTTAATCCAGGGATTATTTTAGAATTTTGTACCTATTAAAAGAAAGCATTCACTTGGACTGGAAGAATTAGTATTGTTAGAATGGCCATACTACCAAAAGCAATCTACAGATTTAATGTGATCCCTATCAAATTACCCATGACCATTTCACAGAACCAGAAAAAATAATCTTAAAATTTATGTGGAACCACAAAAGACCCTGAATTACCAAAGCAATCCTGAGGAAAAAAAACAAACCCCTCCCAGACTTCAAACAATATTCCAAAACTATAATAATCAAAACGGCACTGTGTTGGTGCAAAAACAGATGTATAGATCAACGGAATAGAATACAGAGCCCAGAAATAAACACACACACCTGTGGTCAATTAATCTTCAAAAAAGGAGACAAGGATATACAATGGAGAAAAGGCAATCTTTTCAGCAAGTGGTGTTGGGAAAGCTGGACAGCCTCATGTAAATCAATGAAGTTAGAACACTCCCTCACACCACATACAAAAATAAACTTAAAATTGTTTAAAGATCTAAATATAAGATGTGACACCATAAAACTCTTAGAAGAGAACATAGGCAAAACATTGTCTGACATAAATCGTAGCAATATTTTCTTTGATCATATTACCAAGGCAAAAGAAATAAAAGCAAAAATAAACAAATGGGACTCAATCAAACTTATAAGCTTTTGCACAGCCAAGGAAACCATAAACAAAATGAAAAGATAACCTATGGATAGAATGGGCATCATCAGAAAATCTACAAACAACAAATGCTGAAGAGGGTGTGGAGAAAAGGGAACCCTCTTGCACTGTTGATGGGAATGTAAATTGACACAGCCACTATGGAGAACAATATGGAGGTTCCTTAAAAAACTAAAAATAGAATTACCATATGACCAGCAATCCCACTACTGGGCATATACCCAGAGAAAACCATTATTGAAAAAGACACATGCACCCCAATGTTCATTGCAGCACTATTTACAATAGCCAGGTCATGGAAGCAACCTAAATGCCCATTGACAGATGAATGGATAAAGAAGATGTGGTACATATATATAATGGAATATTACTCAGCCATAAAAAGGAACGAAATTGGGTCATTTGTTGAGACATGGATGGTCTAGAGACTGTCATACAGAATGAAGTATGTCAGAAAGAGAAAAACAAATATCATATATTAATGCATACATGTGGAACCTAGAAAAATGGTACACATGAACCAGTTTGCAAGGCAGAAATTGAGACACAGATGTAGAGAACAAATGTATGGACACCCAGGGGGGAAAGCGGCAGGGGGCAGTGGTGGTGGTGTGATGAACTGGGCCATTGGGATTGACATGTATACAATGATGTGGATAAAACTGATGACTAATAAGAAACTGCTGTATAAAATAAAAATAAAATAAAATTCAAAAATTCAGAAGAAAACCAAAAAAAAAAGAAAAGACAACCTACAGAATGGGAAAAAATATTTGCAAACAATGCTATTGACAAGGGATTAATTTCCAAAATATGCTAATAGCTCATGTAACTCAGTATCAGTATCAAAAAAAAAACCAAACAAATAAACCAGGAAACCCAATCAAAAAATTGACTCAAGACCTAAATAGACATTCCAAACAATTCATACAGATGGCCAATAGGCATATGAAAAGATGCTCAACATCGCTAATTATTAGAGAAATGCAAATCAAAACTGCAATGAAGTATCACCTCACACTGGTCAAATGGCCATCATCAAAAAGTCTACAAATAGGACTTCCTTGGTGGCGCAGTGGTTGAGAGTCCGCCTGCCAATGCAGGGGACATGGGTTCATGCCCCGGTCTGGGGAGATCCCACATGCCGCGGAGTGGCTGTGCCCGTGAGCCATGGCCGCTGAGCCTGTGCGTCTGGAGCCTGTTGCTCCGCAATGGGAAAGGCCACAACAGTGAGAGGCCAGTGCACCACACACACAAAAAAAAGTCTACAAATAATAAATTCTGGAAAGGGTATGGAGAAAAGGGAACCCTCTTACACTGTTGGTGGGTATGTAAATTGGTGCAGCCACTATGGAGAACAGTATGGAAGTTCCTTAAAAAAATAAAAATAGAGCTATCATATGATCCAGCAATCCCACTCCTGGGCATATATCTGGAAAAGACAAAAACTCTAATTCTAAAAGATACATGTACCCCAATGTTCATAGCAGCACTATTTACAATAGCCAAGATATCGAAGCAACCGAAATGTCCACTGACAGATGAATGGATAAAAATGTCTTATAGGGCTTCCCTGGTGGTGCAGTGGTTGGGAGTCCGCCTGCCGATGCAGGCGACACAGGTTTGTGCCCCGGTCTGAGAGGATCCCGCATGCTGCGGAGCGGCTGGGCCTGTGAGCCATGGCCGCTGAGCCTGCGCGTCCGGAGCCTGTGCTCCGCAACGGGAGACGCCACAATGGTAAGAGGCCCACGTGCCACAAAAAAAAAAAAAAAAGTCTTATATACAATGGAATACTACTCAGCCATGAAAAAGAATAAAATATTGCCATTTGCGGCAACATGGATGGACCTAGAGATTATCATACTGAGTGAAGTAAGACAGACAATTATATGATATCACTTGTATGTGGATTTAAAAAAATAATACAAATGATCTTATTTACAAAACAGAAACAGACTCACAGACATAGAAAACAAACTTATGGTTACCAAAGGGGCAACGAGTTGTGGGAGGGATAAATTAGGAGTATGGGATTAACAGATACACACTTCTATACATAAAATATATAAACAACAAGGATTTACTATATAGCACAGGGAACTATATTCAACATCTTGTAACAACCTATAGCGGAAAAGAATCTGAAATAAATATATATATATATAGGTAAAACTGAATAACTTTGCTGTACATCTGAAACTAACACAATATTGCAAATCAACTGTACTTCAGATTTTTAAAAAGTGAGCATTCAGCAAATGTTTTGATGGCTTAGTTAAGGCCTCTCAACAATGTTTAAAAAGTGGTGATCATCTTATCATCTTCTAATAGGATTCCACTTTGTGGTTTTTGAAAAATATAGTTAGTACTGTCCTTAGATTGCTTAAATGCAGTGTCTAGTATTTTGCTTGTTTTTCTCTTGGGTATAGAATCCAGATATCTAATAATTCTTAAGAAGTATCCGGGGACCAGTTTGAAACTAAAGCATCATTTTGTGAACATTTACTTTAGATTATGTGAATTCATTCCTAACAAATTAAATGCCAGTCCCTATGAGTAGCCTCTAGATCATTAGGAGAGTTGGTAGTCTTATTATTTAAAGCAACTGCTCGTAAGATACATTGATACACCATTTGTTCTTATGCTCATTCATTACCAATGGTAAGTTCTTTCCCACATTTTTGAGTGGTATTCAGATAACTAATTTAGAAAATATTAGCATTCCCTGATTGCTCATTTTACAGAAGTATCTAGTTGTAACATAGTTGGATAATAATCACAAATATAGGGAAAAAACACATTTCACGTAATAAAGTTTACACTTGATTAGGACAGAGATTTATCTCATTCATCTTCCAGTCCCTCTACAGTTCTAATCAGACTTTCCTTGACATGGTTAGGTACTCAACTTTACTTTTAAAATTAAATATCATAATTAAAGATGCTTAAATTGTATATTTCTACTATATTTTGCCTACTCTGTCAAAGATGTTAGCTACTAAGACCTAAAATTGAGAGATTTAAATCCACTAGTCACTGTTTTCCCTTAAGAGTAGCAAATTCTCAATCCTTTGTTCTAGGAGTGATTAACACCTATTATTTGTTAAGATATGGCTTAAGTTCCCTCATTTATTGATATAAATCAGAGGTTCTAACCAAAAGAACAGCTTGAAAAATATTATAGATAACTGGATAAATAATTCCATTAAACTGTAATGTCCCTATACTGTTTACCTTATACAAATAAAGGACCTTTTTGGCATTCAACAAAATATTTTATTTTAGAAATTTGAAAGTTTATAAAATAGACTAAAAAAGTTTCTTCAATTTTTTTGTTATTATGATAATTTAATAGTTTATATCATGAATAACTATCAAAACATATGCTGCTTTCGAACTACATCACCTATATGATGTCAAATTTCTGATTATGACATTCCACACCTTTCAGGAGTAGCCCTGCCTGCAATCCTTGCAGACAAGGCTGCAATCCTTGTAACATGCCACGTATCACAGCTCTGTCTAAACCTGAAGTTTGCATGCTAAAAATATCCACTCTTTCTTGTTTAACTGTAAACATCCTGGTTATTTGTTAAGATTCAGCCAAAATGTTACCTCCTATTTGAAGTATTTCCTCAACTTCTTAAATGGAGCTGATTTCTTATTGCTTTTGTGCACTCTACCATAAATATCTCTATTCCTGTATTCATAGCACTATATTATTGCTTATCTCTGTCTCTTCTACTAGACTGTGATCTCCTCAAAACTGATACTGTGACATATTTATCTTTGCACTTCCCATATTGAGCATTGTGCCTATTATATAGTAGGCATTCAAAAATATGTATTGGTTGAATGAAAAATGAATGAATGAAACTTTTTATACTTATTTGTCACCTATTTACACCACAATGATACATTTAATATATCTGAGGTTAGCAATAGCTGGAAAACGAACCTCAACATAAAACAAAAATAATTGTCAAAAATCAATTAATTACTATTTATTTAGTACATGTCCATCTTTGTCGTAGCCTCTGTTCGTTTCCACAGGGCATTTCTTTTCTATCAGATCTTCCTGTGTAAGTAATGATGTTACAATGATGGATTGAGTGGCCTGGACAAAGTGATATTGAGGAGATAGTACTCAATGGGATACCTTCAGAAAGCAAAAACCAACAGAATTATAAAATGTGTACAGACCAACGTGCTACATTCCTCTATGAACACTAGCATAGGTGTAGGTATACTGATGTCAATAATATATATCAACATTACATATTTGTTATCTTTTGTTTCTAGGTGTTGTGTCACTTATTCCTTACTCAGGCAACATATGTGTTGTGAATGCATTATAAGATTCAAGGACTGGTCTCAGTGCAAGAGACAAAAGGATATCCTAAGTGGACATGGTCCTGTACTAATGGCCAATCGTGTCTTCCTGGAGCTTACATTCTAGGGAAACAGTAAATAAACCCCAAATTTCCAAAATAATCACCCAATTACACTTGTGATAATTTTATGTAGCAAAAAACACACTGTCTCATATATGTATTTAATTAGAGTATGTAAGCCCTTTTTGTGTTTGAAAGTTTTCTAGGAAGTTGGGAGACAAATATATATTTTCTATGCCAACAAGAAAAGCCACTTACTCCAACTTCAGTTTTAAAATTTCTTCAGGATCCAGTTCTTTTTTTCACAATTTGAAAATACTTGTAATGAAACAGGAGTCACTACAATTGATACCACAGAAATTCAAATGATCGTAAGAGACTACTATGAACAACTGGACACCAACAAATTGGATAACCTAAAAAAAAATGGGTAAACTTATAAAATCATATAACCTACCACGACTAATTCATGAATAAATAGAAAGTCTGAATAGACCACTAATGAATAAGGATATTGACTAAATAATCAAAAATCTCCCAACAAAGAAAAGCCCAGGACCAGATGATTGCATGGGTGAATTCTACCAAACATTTAAAGAATTAACACTGATTCTACTCAAACTTTTCCAAAACACTGAAGGGAGAACAGTCACAAATTCATTTTATGAGTCCAGCATTACCCTGATACCATAGCCAAAGGCACTACAAGAAAACTGTAGGACAATATGCCTGATGAATATAGATGCAAAGATCTGCAGCAAAATACTAGCAAACCAAATTAAACAGCACATCAAAAGGACCATACACCATGACCAAGTGGAATTTATTCCTGGGATACAAAGACAATTCAATCAGTAAACATGATACACCAATTAGCAGAATGAAGGATGAAAACACATGACCATCTCAATAGATGCAGAAAAAAGAATTTGACAAAATACAAAATTCTTTCATAATAAAAACTCTCAACAAATTACATACAGAATGTACCTCAAAATAATACAGGCCATATATGAAAAGCCCAAAACTATCATCACATTCAACAGTAAAGTACTGAAAGCTTTTCATCTAAGATCAGGAGCAAGGTAAGGATGCCGACTCTTAACACTTCTACTAACGTAATACTGGAATCATATACAAAGAAATTAGGTGAGGAAAAGCCATAAAAAGCATCCAAATCAGAAAGTAAAAATTAAAGGTAGCTGTTTGAAAATGACATGATCTTAAACGTAGAAAACCCTAACTTCAAAGGAATACTGTTAGTACTAATAAATGAATTATGTTGTTTCTGGATACAAAATCAACGCACAGAAATCAGTCATAATTGATACACTGACACTAACATCAAACTCTTCTAAAAGGAAAACTTTTAAATGTTCCCTGGGACTTACCTCGTGGGGCAATGGTTAAGAATCCACCCGCCAATGCAGGGGCAACTGGTTTGATCCCTGGTCCGGGAATACCCTACATGCCACACAGCAACTAAGCCCGTGCACCACAACTACTGAGCCTGCACTCTAGAGCCCGTGAGCCACAACTACTGAGCCTGCATGCCACAACTACTGAAGCCCGTGCACCTAGAGCCTGTGCCCCACAACAAGAGAAGCCACTGCAATGAGAAGCCCATGCACTGCAATGAACAGTAGTCCCCGGTTGCCACAACTAGAGAAAACCCCCGTGCAGCAATGAAGATCCAACCCAGCCAAAAATAGATAAGTAAACAAATAAATTTATAATAAATAAATAAATAAATAAAATGTTCCTGTTTATGGTAGCACCAGAAAGAATAAAATACTTACGAAAACACTTAGCCAAGGAGGTGAAAGGCTTTTACTCTGAAAACTACAGACTATTCATGAAAGAAATTTTAAAAGATACAAATAAGTGGAAAGATAGACTGTGTTCATGAACTAGAAGGCTTAATATTGTTTAAATATGAGCTACAGATTCAATGCAATTTCTATCAAAATCTCAATGGTGTTTTTTACTGAATAAGATAAACCTAAAATTCATAAGGAACCTCAAAAGATCCAAAATAGCCAAATCAATGTTGAAAAAGATGAACAAAGTGATATCACACTTCATGATATCAAAATATAGCTACAAAAGCTACAATAATTAAAACAGTATGGTGCTGGCATAAAAATAGACATATAGATGAATGGAACAGAGGAGTGAGTCCAAAAATAAACCCCCACACAGTTAACTTATCTTTGACAAGGGTGTCAAAATATACAATGGGGAAAGGATAATCTCTTCAACAAACGATGCTGGGAAAACTGGATATCCATAAGCAAAATAATGAAATTAGAAACTTATCTTACATCATATATAAAGTTAATTCAAAATGAATTAAAAACTTAAAAATAAGAACTGAAAATGTAAAATTCCTAGAAGAAAACAGGAAAAGGCATCATGATATTGGTCCTGGCAATGATTTCTTGGATATGACATTAAAGCACAGGGCAACAAAAGCAAAAATTAAAAAGTGGACTACATCAAACTAAAATGTTGCTGCATAGCAAACAATCAGCAGAGTTAAAAAGTCACCTACTAAAGAATGGGAGAAAATATTTTCAAACTGCGTATATAATACAGTGTTAATATCCAAACTACATAATGAACTCCTAAAACTTGATAAAAAAAAATAATCCAATCAAAAATGGTACGAAATGGGCAAGGGACTTGAATAGACATTTCTCCAAAGATGACATACAAATGTCCAACAGGGATAGGAAAAGATTCTCAACATCTCTAATCTTCAGGGAAATGCAACTCAAAACCACAACGAGATATCACCTCACACCTAATTAGGATAGCTGTTGTCAAAAAAAAAAAAAGAGGAGTGATGTCAGCAAGATGGCCTAATATGTTTCTCATTCTCATTCACGTTCTTTCCTCAGCAACAAGAATATGGCAATCATTCATGGACAAGAGTGCCTGTGGGACATGTGGGAATACAGGTAGAAGATTAGGAAACCCCAGTGCAGTGCAAGAACAAGGAGAGCCATTTTGAAAAGAGTCATTTGAGTCAGACCCAGGTGGCTAACTCAGAAATAATTCCAAAGCCCTGATAATTTAGCAACACCCCATTTGCTTTTGGTTCTCTCACCAGTACCATGTGCCAAGAGACTCAGGAGGAATCTCACCTACCCGTTCGTCAGGCAATAGGCTTACAGACCTTGGTCCTGGCTGTGGACCCTAAAGTTCTCCTTGAGCTAGCTCCATCCCCTCTCAAGCCATGGTCTGGGAGCCTCTGAAGAAGACTGAATTGCACAATCACCCATGAAGGAGAGACTCTTGTGGAAGTAAAGGAGTCCAGCAGAGAAGTTCCAGCACATCATTAGAGCAAAAATTCAAGATTGGACACATTGCACAGAGTAGGAGGAACAGCTTGACTTTATCTGCTCCACCCTTCCCCCAAGGGAACAGGGCTTGGTGCCAAGAGATCGCTTTTTGACCCATGACTTCTCCTGTGGGGGAAGTAAGAGTCTGTGAGTGCGTGCCTGACTTCCCCAGCTGTGCAGGATGCTACCAAATAGAAAAAAGGCTCATTTTTCTCTCACCTCAACCTGAGTACTGAGTTATGACATGCACTGTGAATAACTGGAAGACAGAAGCCAGGACTCAGAAAGGGACATATCAAGGGGATATGGATCTTATTAAACAATTCAGGGACTCTATCAGGAGGCAAACCCATGAGCCAGGGGGGACACCTTGCCTATGGATCCCTCTAGCTGGACCACGGGCAAGCTTTTGCAGATGGCTAGTGAGCATACACAGAAATCTGGCCTGATTCTGTGGATCTGGAAAAGACTACAAACTTGAGCATTTGTCGCTACCCCTGGGAAAGCAAGGGTCTACAGGATTGAGAGAAGTCATACAAGCTTAAGAATTCTGCCACAAGAGGGAGCGAGAAGTGGAGCATGCATATCCATAGAAAGTATAAAAAACCTTCAGAATCCCTAGCAGGTCTGAGGAAAGGTACTTCTCTCCTGAAGTCAGTCATGAGAGTAACCAACCCCAAAGACATGGAGATCTGTAACTTACCCAGAAAGGAATTCAAAATTTTTAGGAAGCTGAAGGAGCTACAAGAAAACACAAAAATTAATTGAACAAAACCAGGAAAACAATACATGATCAAAATGAGAAATTTAACAGAGATAGAAATTATAAAAAAGGATCAAACAGAAATTCTTGAGCTGAAAAATACACCTAATGAATAAAAAATGCAAAAGAGAGTTCAAGTAGAAGAATCTGTGAATTAGAAGAGAGGATGCTTGAAATTTATGTAATCAGAGGAGAAAATAAGAAGAAAAATTCAAAGAGTGAAGAAAGCCTAAATGATCTATGAAATATTATCAAAAGCAAAGAATCTCTAAATTACTGGACTACCAGAGGAGAAAAGAGAAAGATAGGAATAGAAAGCTTATTAAAGAAATAGTGGCTGAGAACTTCCTAAATCTGGGGAGAGATCTCAACAGTCATGTTCATGAAAGTCATGGGTCCCCAAACAAACTCAACTTAGAGAGATCTTCTACAATATGAATCACAATAAAACTGTAGAAAATCAGTGACAAATAGAGAATCTTTAAAGTAGTAAGAGAAAAAAAGCTTGTAACTTACAAGGGAACTTGAATAAGGTTTTCAGCAACTCTCTCTGGAGAAACCTTACATGCATGGACAGAGAGGGATGTTATATTCAAAGTGCTGAAAGAATAACACTGCCAAGCAAAAGCATTCTATACAGCAAAGCAGTTCACCAGAGGACTTCAGAGGAAGGCAAGATAAAGATGTTCCCAGACAACCAAAAGCTGAGGGTGTTCATCACTACTAGACATGCCTTACAAAAAAGTACTGAAAGGAGGTCTTCAAGCTGAAATGAAAGGACACTAATTAGTAACATGAAAACATGAAAATGTACAACACACTGGTAAAGGTAAGTATATATTCAAATTCAGAATACTCTAATACTATGGGGGTGGATTAACCATTTAACACTATTATAAAAGTTAAAGGACAAAAGTTTTAAAAATAACTATAGCTACAATAATTTGTTAATAAATACAAAATATTGAAGAGGTAAACTGTGACATCAAAAACATAAAAGGGGGGCTTCCCTGGTGGCACAGTGGGTCTCTGCCTGCCAATGCAGGGGACACGGGTTCAAGCCCTGGTCTGGGAAGATCCCACATGCCGCGGAGCAACTGGGCCCGTGAGCCACAACTACTGAGCCTGCGTGTCTGGAGGCTGTGCTCTGCAACAACAGAGGCCGCGATAGTGAGAGGCCTGCACACCGTGATGAAGAGTGGTCCCCACTTGCCACAACTAGAGAAAGCCCATGCACAGAAACGAAGACCCAACACAGCCATAAATAAATAAATAAATTAATTAATTTAAAAAAAAACATAAAAGGGAAGTAAAAGGGAATATAACAATCATAAATATATGTGAACCGAACATCAGAGCAACCAAATATATTAAGCAAATGTTAACAGTTCTGAATGGAGACATAGACAATAGAATAATAGTAGGGGACTTCAATACCCCGCTTTCAACAACTGATAGATCATCCAGACATCAAATCATTAAGAAAACACTGAATTTGAACTACACTTTAGACCACATAGACCGAAGAGACAGAGACATATACAAAGCATTCCTTCCAAAGTAGCAGATTGCAAGTTCTTCTCAAGTTCAAACAGAATATTCTACATGACAGATCATACATTATGTCACAAAAACTGTCTTACCAAATTTCAGATTGAAATCATATCAAACATCTCTTTTGACCACAATGACATGAAAATAGAAATCAGTAACAGGAGGAAAACTGGAAAATCCATAACTATTTGAAATTAAACAATATACTCCTGAACAATCAATGAGTCAAAGAAGAAATCAAAATATATCTTGAAAGAAACAAAATCAGAAATGCAATATACCCAAACTTATGGGATGCAGCAAAAGCCATTCTGAGAGGGAATTTTATAGCAATAAATGCCTGCATTAAGAAAAAAGAAAGATCTCAAAAAAAACAAAAAAAGCTAAATTTACAACTCAATGAACTAGAAAAAGAATACACTAAACCAAAAGTTAGCAAAATGAAGAAAATAACAATTATGAAAGCAGAAATAAAATAGAAGAATATAAAAACAATAGAAAAGACCACAGAAACAAGGAGCTGGTTTTTAAAACATAAACAAAATTTAGAAAACTTTAAATAGATTAAAAAAGAAAGAGAACTCAAATAAAATCAGAAATGAAAGAGAGGGCATTACACTGATACCACAGAAATACAATGGATCATAAGACACTGCTATGAACAATTACACACCAACAAATTAGATAACCTAGAAGAAATGGATAAATTCCAAGAAACATACAGCCTACCAAGACATAATAAAGGCCACACATGAAAAACCCACAGCTAACGTCACACTCAATGATGAAAGGTTAAATGCTTTTCATCTGTGATTAAGAACAAGACTAAGGGTGACCACTCTCATGACTCCTATTCAACATAGTACTGGAAGTCCTAGTCAGAGCAATTAGGCAAGAAAAAGAAATGAAAGGCTTCCAAATAGAAAAGTAAAAGTAAAATTGTCTCTTTTGGAAGATGATATGATCTTACATAGAGAAAAATCCTAAACATGCCACCAAAAAATGTTAGAATAAATCAATTTAATAAAAATGCAGCATATGAAATCAACATAAAGAAATCAGTTGTGATACTATGCAATAACCACAAAATATCTAAAAAAGAAAGAAAGAAAACAATCCCATTTATAATAGCATTGGAAAAAAATAGTAAAATAGGAACAAATTCCACCAAGGTGGTAAAACATCTGTACAATAAAACTCATAAGACATTGATGAAAAAAATCTGTAGAATACACAAATAAATGTGAAAATATTCCATATTTATTATTAATAGGAAGAACTAATATTGTCAAACTGTCCATACTACCCAAAGCCACCTATAGATGTGGAAATGAATATTGGTACAGCCGCTATGGACAACAGTATGGAGGTTCTTCAAAAAATTAAAAATAGAACTATCATATATCCAGCAATCCCACTTCTTAGTATATATTCAAAGGAAATGAAATCAGGATCTCAAAGAGATACCTACACTACATGTTCACTGTAGCATTATTTGTAATAGCCAAGATATGAAAACAACCTAAGTGTCTTTCTACAGATGAGTAAAAAAAAGATGTGGGACATATATACAATGAAATATTATCCAGCCATGTAAAAGAAGGAAATCCTGCCATCTGCAATAACAAAAAATGACCTCCAGGTTATTATGCTAAGTGAAATAACTCAGAGAAAACAAATACCATATGATCTCAGTTACACGTAGAATCTAAAAAAGACAAACTCTTAGAAACTATGAGTAGAATGGTGGTTGCCAGTGGCTGGGATTGGGAGAAATGGGGAGATGTGAATCAAATGGTACAAACTTCCAGTTATAAGATGAATAGTTCTGAGGATCCAGTGTACAACATGGTGACTATAGTTAATGATATTGAATCATTCAAAGTTACTAGGAGACTAGATCTTAAATGTTCTCATCACAGAAAACAAAAGTGATTATGTGAAGTAATGGAAGTATTAACTATCCCTATTGTGGTAATCATTTTGCAATAGATACATGTATCAAATCAACACATCATATATTTTATTTATTTATTTAGTTAGTTAGTTGAAGTATAGTTGATTTACAGTGTTGTATAACATTGGGGTGCATGCATCTTTTTGAATTTTAGTTTTCTTTGGATATATGAGGAGTTGGGCTGCTAGATCATATGGCAACTCTATTTTTAGTTTTTAGAGAAGCCTCCATACTGTTTTCCATAGTGGCTGCACCAATTTACATTCTGAACAATTCACATTGTATATTTTAAACTTACACAATGTTATATGTTAGTTAAATCTCAGCAAGCTGGAAAACTAAAACATTTGCATCATGTTCACAAAAGAGGCTGGTTTATAGTTTTATACTGAGACAAGTATTGGAACCTATGGTATACGCCACAAAAAGTAGATGGAATAATTTAAATGGCACTGTGATTACCTGGTTTTTAAAGATCTTGTAATATTTCTGGGTGAAGTCTTTTGGACCAGGTATGTTTTTTTGTATTTTAATAACTATTGTCTATATTGGTTCTATGATAATTGGTCTATTTAGAATATCCGTCTTTACTAGTGTCAATTTTGGTAAATTTCATAATGCATTTTTGTTTATTTCTTCTTATAGTTCATGCTGATTTACTTTAAGAATTGTTGTTGTTATGTCATTTGGTGCAAAAATACTCAAAACTGGAGTTTTTGCTATGATTTGTACTCTTCATGATAACTATAAAATGCTCTTATTTATCTTAAAAAAAAAAGGTAAGTGTTGGTGAGAATACGAAGAAATTGGAACCTTTATACAATGTTGGTTGGAAGGTAAAATGGTATAGACACTGTGGAAAACACTGTAGAGGTTCCTCAAAAAAATTAAAAGTAGATCTACCTTATGATCTAGCAATCCCATTTCTGGGTATATTTCCAAAAGAAATCAGAATCTCAATATCTGCACTCCCATGTTCACTGCAGCATTATTCGCAATAGCTAAGATATGGAAACAACCTAAATGTCCATCAAGGGAGGAATGGATAAAGAAAATACATTATATACATACAATGGAATATTATTCAGTCTTAAAAAGGAGAAAAAAATTCTGTTGTATGTGACAACATCGGTGCACTTGATGGACATTATGCTCAGTGAAATAAGCCAGACACAGAAGGACAAATACTACATGATATCACTTATATGAAGTACAGAATAGTCAAACTCATAGAAATATAAAGTAGAATGTTGGTTTCCAGAGGCTGAGAGGAGGGAGAAATGCGGAGTTGCTGTTCAACGGGTATAAAGTTTCAGTTATGCAAGACGGATAAGCTCTAGAGATCTGCTGAACAACACTGCGCCTACAGTTAACACTACTGCATTGTGCACTTAAAACTTTTGTTAAGAGGGTAAATCTTAAGTGTACTGACACTTAAAAAAAAAGAAAATGTGAATTCTGATGAAAATAATCAGAACTTTATACATATAATTTTATCGTTGAAGAAACACTTCAAAATCTTAAGAAAGTAAGCCCAAATGTTCTCTTTTGACAAAGTCCATTAACTTTCTATATTCTGAAAAGTAATATTTAAATTAATATAAAGTTGTTCTTAATTTTCCTGAATAGCACATGATATATTTACCTGTGTATTCAAGGTGAAATCCAGCAGCAGAAACACTGATGTCTGATTGAAAATTTAGATATAGATTATTAGATGTACTATTCAAAAGAGGGGGAATTGTTGTTCCTGAAATGATAATTGAAAAAGTAGTTCAGTGATCACATAAGTATTATTAATAAAACTAAGTTAACTATTAATTAGCCAATAAATTATCACTGACATTATATATTAGTAAAGTGTTTTACAAAATTTTTAGGTAAAAATATTTCTCACATATTTGTCTTTCATATTACTGTTCTTGACTATCTCCAAGGAGACAGACCTTCAAGAGCACGTTAGATTGCTCCCTAAAAATAGGTAGGAGCAAAAAAAGAAAGCTGGTGAAAATCAAAGCAGTAAATTTTACTAGACACCTAAAATAAATATTTTGAATTTCATGTGGATTTCAATAGTTCATGTACAAGCTAATAATAAACTTAGTTTTAAAGTCTGCATGCGATTTTTATGGTATAATAACAAAATTTTATATGGGCTTAAAGATATATTCATTTATTGGCCTTTATTATGATATTTAAATATATACATTTATGTTCTATACCAGGTCAAGTACCTTGATGTTTCTTACACCCTGACAGCAAAGCTGGTAGTTAGCATTCAAAAAGATGCCAATTATGAACTAGTGTCAGCCTTGTCTCTTAGCAAATGCTTTATAATCGTGTTCTTCTGAACTTCGACAGGAAATCAACTTTAATTATTCAATTACTGAGTTGAAAATATAACATATCTGCTTGAACCAATTACTTCTTGACTATTTGACATTGAGTAATAGTTCAAGATCCTTAATTTTACAATTCAAGCAGTTTCAAAAGACAACAATAAAAATAACTGTCAACAGTCTCAAGATAAAGTTCAACAAACATCTGAGTTGATAGTGTTGCAAACATTTTTTTTTGTAATTTTCTAGCTACTTCACACTTTACACAACTCTATGAACCTTAACCACTGAGCCTTCTATAAGAGAAACCAGGACAAACTCATTAAAGAACACACGATTGCTTTTTTTTCCCCCCCGAACTTGCTCTGTCTACAGTGTCCTAACTGAATCACTGAAGACAGAGGTAAACAGAAACTCAAAGGTCACTCAGACTGCCTTTGGTCTCTGAGGATCTTAGTGATTAAGAGCTCTGACTCTGGAGTCACACCAGCTGGGTCCCAGTCTCATTCTAACATTAGCTGTACGACCTCAGGCAACTTAATTTCTCTTAGTGTCAATCACCTACCAGGACTGCTAAAAAGATCAAATGAGGAAATGTATGACAAGCTTCATGCAGAGCTAGCACTTGGTAATCAACAGCTGTTATTATTTATCATTTTCATCATCTTCATTATTGTAATTATTATTCAGAAAGTATTACACCTAGTCTATTATAGACAAATGCATACTCAAAAATTTATACAATTTTTCCAAGAAAAATTTCTCTCTCAATCTATATCTAAAATATTTTTAATCTATTAAAACCTTAATACCATTCAAAATTCTTTCAGTATATCTGAAATATGTAAGTTTATAGTTTAGCTATGTTTATATTTCTAGAGTTAAACACTATAATCAAAATTAAAGTAAAAGGTACAGTTAAAATTAAAACTTCATTTTATCCTAAATATGCTATAAGAAGCTGTTAGATAAATGCATAAACTACCTTTAAAAACCGTAACAAATTTTAAAACCTTCTGGTCTTGGAACATATGTATATAGTATGAATTTTATATAATTTAATTCATTTCATAGAATTGATTTTGTATTTTCTTTATTCTCACTCAACAGTACCTGGTAGCATTTACCATGTTGTTACACAGTCTCTATAATTGTTCTAATGGCTGCATAACATTCTATTAAGTGAATATACCATAATTACCAAGCACTGTCTAATTTTTAACTATTACTACTCATCCTTTTTTTTAAGGGAGAGGGGCATACATACTATTCCTGAACCATAGCTCAGCTAAAAATAATACTAGTAACACAAAAACATCAATAAATAATTACACAAATATAGTAACACTACAGTAAGGTCTTAAACATCAATTTCATTACCTTTAAAGCCTTTCAAACTTCTAACCTTGTAATTTAGTTCACTGCATATAGGTTGTAAAAAGCAAAATTAAAACCACCAAGTCAGAGTTCTAGGGAGCTCTTCAAAGAGAGAGAGAGATCTTACATTCCTAATTATAATGCATTTTAATTAAGCTCAGCTCTCTCATTTACCTGAATAACTTCCAAGTCTTGGAGCATTGTTGTCTCCCCCATCATAAAAGTCCAGAGAATCCCAATTATGTTCTGTAGCAAAGCTGACAACTTGTACCTATGAAATAATAATTACTGGTAAGAACACATACTTCTAATGAGACACATATACTATAGTCTACTTATCTCCTCTGCAAGAGAGAGCTTAAAGCCTGGACCATATCATTGTGGGCCTTCATGGAATGACTTTAACAGAACTGACCTTTGCCTTTATGGCACTGGCCTACATGCACTAACTTTTATAATAAAAGCCTCTGAGGCATCTAGGAGTGTTCACTATGGGTATAACATTGAAAATGTCTGTCACTATCTCAGCTTTGGATTAATCTAATGTCTTAGTGCCTGGAATCTGAATCAAGGCATGTTCCAAAACAGTTGTTTAACTTTTTTGTTTTGGAATTTTGATTCTTGTCAGTGACTGAGTTTTCTCATTTGTTTTACGTATTAGGAAATAACCAGATTTGTGGTCCACATTGAGGACCACATAAGCATATAAGACCCTACAATATATACATTTTTTGAACTAGGTTTATCCTGGATACATTTTATTATGTTTTACTTTGCATAACCTTTGCTAAATTTCCTGTCTTTATTTTATTTTTTAAAATTAACATAATAATCCACTATGCACATATTTAATAAATTTCAATATGGATAACCAAAAATAATACTTTATAACTGATTTGGGTATGTCTTTTAAAGATTGTTTTTATAAATAGCTATATTTCTATAAATGGCATCATAATAACTAAATCACTGTGAAGGTCCATTAAGTTGATAAGGAAAATGCTGGAGTATAATCCTCTCATGTCTATTAAATTTTATTTAAAGAAAGAGGCATGTGTTCCTTTGTTGCACTTCACTTGGCACAGCTTGAGCTTTTGCAAGAACCCAGAAAACCCTCACAACTGTGGATGTTATCTATTGTTCTTTATTACATATTTTATAGTTTAGGAGGAGGTAAAGGAAGAGCCTTACTAAATTTATTTATATTTAGCTGAAGTCTGTTATAGATGTAAGCATCACACTCATTCACTAAGTACTTCTAACAGTTGCATTCATTAAAAATTTCTTATCCACAAAATAGGCCTTCATCATTCTTCCATTCAAATGAATGCTGGAGCCTCTCTTCCAGGGATGAGTGCCACATGGCAACAGATACCCTGCCTGTGTGACAGGCATTAGGCCCAATGGCAATGTTCCAGGACAGAAAGAAGACTGGAATTAAAGCTGTATGATTGTAATATAACCCCCGACTCCTTAAACAATGGTCAATTCTCTCTTCATATCTGAATTTTCCTTTCCTTCAATTCAGGAAAAGAGAAAGTCACATTTGGCTTAAAAAAGAAAAAAGAAAGAGAAAATAAAAGTAAGGATTCTTGCAAGAGTTGACAATTGAGATAAGCAAAATGTATCGAGCGGTTTTCCACTGAAAGAAACTGAGTTAGTAAAAACATAGAGGAGACAAGCCATGAGGGAGATTTAGTGACCCATCAGTAGTCCAATTTTGCCACAGTGGAGGGTATTCACACAAGAGAAAATAGGCATGCAAAGTTAGAAAAAGTAGAGAAAAGTTAGAAAGAGTAAAGGTTCTGGATAAATACAAGAAATATTAGCGTTAGAATATTAGCCGGGCTATACAACTTCCTGGCTCCGTCTACTCACTGGCATGTAACCTGAAAAGAATTGTTATTCTCTCTGTGCCATAGATTTCTTACATAAATCACTGTAATAAAGGCATATAATTCATAGGTTTGCTGTAAAAATGAAAGGATTTTACCTTAGAATAGTACCTAGTGCGTACTGAGGATTTAATGTGTCTTAGCTAAGGAAGAGAATGAGAGAGAGGGCTATAAAGACTGAATACCAGCATAATAATTGTGCAATTGAGGAGTATTTCATTGAAGGTTTTAGAAGGTGGATTGAAGGCGCATAATCAGGACTGTGCTTTAAGTAGGTACTACTGAATTGAGTGAAGAAAATAAAAGTGAAAAGACAACTTTAATGTTTATTGCAGTAGTCCACATGAGAAGCAATGAAAGACTAAATAAAGTAGGTTAGTAGGCAGGAATGGTAGAAAGGGGGACCCGAAAGTCACATCACATGTGTTGCTATAGGGGAAATTACTGGATCTTGTGTGATATGAATGGGACATGGAAGTGACAGGAAAGATTTTAAAATATTTTTTTTTCCTGAGTTATTGAGATCAGAGGGATGGCATAAACAAAAATGTAGACATCCTCAGGAAAACCTATTACCTTGGAGAGAGGAAGAAAATCTGTTTAATTCTGGACAT
>NW_020172671.1:1103804-1133569 GCF_003031525.2 Neophocaena asiaeorientalis asiaeorientalis | reverse complement strand
TATATGAATATGGCTCCCAAAGATATCAGATCCTGACCTCTTGAGCCTGTAAATATTGCCTTGTACGGAAAAGGGTCTTTCAGATGTGAATAAACTAAATATCTTGAGATAGGGAGACTATCCTAGATGATTTAAATGAGCTTTACATGCAATCACACGTGTTCTTATCAGATGTCAGAAAATATTTGACACAGACAGAAGAGAATGCAGTGTGATCACAGAAGCAGAAATTAGAGTGATGTGGTCAGAAGCCAAGGAATGCTGGCAGCTACCAGAAGCTGGAAGAGGCCAGGAGAGGAATCTTCCCTAGAGCCTGAGCAGAGGGGAGAGTGAACGGTGGTGGGAGAGCAGCCCTGTCAGCACCTCAGTCTCAGGGCAGTAAAACTGATTTGGGACTTTCGGCCTCCAGTACCATGAGAGAATAAATTTCTGTTACTTTAAGCTGTTGAGTTTAGGATTTGTTACAGAAGTCACAGAAAACTAATGCAATTTGCCACTAGGATTCTTGGCAAATTGTGAATGTAGTTTGGCATATTAAACACACAGAGGGTATAGGAGACTCAAGTAAATAGCTGAGGACCCACAATGACAGAAAACCAAATGAGAGTCAAGTAAAAGACCTTAAGTCTTTTACTTAAAGGAGCAGCTACAGATTCAGTATTCAGAAGAACTTTAAATTAGATGGAGTTGTCCATTATGACAACAGGATAGCTTTATGAGGTAATGAATTTCCAATAACTAAAACCTGGTATCCCTCATAGAAACATGCAAATTGTATTTTACTTTGTTTGGATGATTATATTGACTCATTATCATCTCACTCTACAAATTGACACAATTAAGTAAATAACATTTTTTAAACTGATTCATCACATAAAAATTGTTCTTTGCTTGATAACTCTGTTACTGTTAAATGTAGCTCCTTTGGAATTCTCCCTCCAATGTACCTTGCTAAAATAAACAGGCAAACAAATGAATACACTCCTCTCCACACGCTTTTCATGTAACAGTAATACAACAAGTTATTTTATTTGTTGAGATTATTTCCTCAAAATGCTCAATCATCCTATCTTATTTGTAACTTTTTCAGCATTCCAAATGTTTTTTCTGTTCTCTCCACCAGTGGTTATCCCATTTCATTTCATATATGATTTATTGAATATTCATATAATTCTTTATTCACACACATGTTTAGCCCAACAGAATAAAATAAATTAAACACTGCTTTAAATCTGGTGTACTAGCCAGGTCGTTTTTAGGCTAAGTTAGTGAAATTTTAAATGTATCATATACTGCGTGTGTGTGTGTGTGTTATAATTTTCTATGATTTAGTGACATGTCTAAAATTAGCAAACATGTAAGAGGTTAATTAGAAAAAAGCTCTTGGTAGTTATATAGAGTATTTAAATTAAAAGTCCAATATGCTTCACACTCTGTAAGTTTGATAAATGCTCTGCTAAACTCAAATTTTGTTTTCAAAAGTACAATCATTAAACACAATGCTTCCTCAGTGTCCCACCCCTCTAGGTGGTCACAAAGCACCGAGCTGATCACCCTGTGCTAGGTGGCTGCTTCCCACTAGCTATCTATTTTACATTTGGTAGTATATATAAGTCCATGCCACTCTTTCTCAGTGAAAGACTTTATAGTGTCATTGATACAAGTGTCCAGTTTTGAACAGTGTTTGGCTAGGGCAGTGATATATCACATAACATTATCTGCAGATGTCATATTAGTCCACCATGCTATGTTAACTCCTTAAAGTGGCTTAAAACTCCACGCCTTTTGCAGGTATTCATTGGTTCATTCTAAAATATTTACTGAGCACAGACTGCAACGTACTGTGTTAGCTGCCAGAACAGACTTGGTTACTGCCCTGATGAGTTTATAGATAATTAAGTAAAAGCAGTAACGTGACGAGTGTTACAGTAAGGAAATTATAGGGATCTGTGAGAACATATAGCAAGAGGACTTAAGGTGGTTTCAAGTTCATGGAAGTTCTTCCACAGGAACTGTTTTAACCTTGAGACAGAAATAAAGTAAGAATAAACCAAATAAAGAGAGATGATGGAGAGTGCTGCCAGCAGAGGGAAGAATATTCACAAAGGCCCAGAGGCAAGAGAGAGAGAGCCAGTTTTCTATAAAGAACTAAATCAGAGGCAAGAAATGAGGATAAAGCACAAAGGTGTAATCAGCTGTGTCGAGGAGTTAAGGATAGCGAGGACAACTGAGGTACTGTAAAGCAGGATAGTTATAGCATTAGATTTTTATTTTTAGAAAATTACTCTCTTTGCCCTGTGAGGAATAGATTGGAGGAGAATATGAACCCAGGACAGGGATGATGGCCACCTAATCTTGAGTGGTAGAAGTGTGGATAGAGAAAACAGTTACTTGAGAGGTTTGTGAAAGACAGACCTGACATAGTTCTTTGTGCAGCTGGAGACATAAAAAAATCATCAAGGTTGTTGGCTTGTGCAACTGAATGGTTAAGCGGTTCATTCTGAGACAGACCACAATGAGGAAGATCCACAACTTTGAGAAAAAACTCATGAAGACAGTTTTGAACAGGTTGAATTAGAGATGTTAGAAGTTTAGCTCAAAATATTCAGTGTGCAGTTGGATTAATGGCATGCAGCTTAGGTGAAAGGTGTGGGTTAGATATTTAGGTTTAGAAATCATCATTTATTCAAACTACTAGAGCTGATCAATGAATTTGGTAAAGTTTCAGGATACAAAATTAATGCACAGAAATCTCTTGCATTCCCATATACTAATGATGAAAAATCTGAAAGAGAAATTAAGAAAACACTCCCATTTACCACTGAAACAAAAAGAATAAAATACCTAGGAATAAACCTACCAAGGGAGACAAAAGACCTGTATGCAGAAAACTATAAGACACTGATGAAACAAATTAAACATGATACAAACAGCTGGAGAGATATACCATGTTCTTGGATTGGAAGAATCAATATTGTAAAAATGACTATACTACCCAAAGCAATCTACAGATTCAATGCAATCCCTCTCAGACTACTAATGGCATTTTTTACAGAACTAGAACAAAAAATCTTAAAATTTGTATGGAGATACAAAAGACCCCCAATAGCTAAAGCAGTTTTGAGGGATAAAAATGGAGCTGGAGGAATCAGACTCCCTGACTTCAGACTATATTACAAAGCTACAGTAATCAAGACAGTATGGTACTGGCACAAAAACAGAAATATAGATCAATGGAACAGGATAGAAAGCCCAGAGATAAACCCACACACCTATGTAACTGGTGCTTGGAAAACTGGACAGCTACATGTAAAACAATGAAATTAGAACACTCCCTAACACCATACACAAAGATAAACTCAAAATGGATTAGAGACCTAAATGTAAGACTGGACAGTATAAAACTCTTAGAAGAATACATAGGAAGAACACTCTTTGGTATAAATCCCAGCAAGATCTTTTCTGATCCACCTCCTAGAGTAATGGAAATAAAAACAAAAAGAAAAGAAACAAATGGGACCTAAGGAAACTTAAAAGCTTTTGCAAAGCAAAGTAAACTACAAACAAGATGAAAAGACAACCCTCAGAATGGGAGAAAGTATTTTCAAACAAATCAATAATGGGCAGAAGACCTAAATAGACATTTCTCCAAAGAAGACATACAGATTGCCAAGAGGCACATGAAAAGCTGCTCAACATCACTAATTATTAGAGAAATGCAAATGAAAAATACAATGAGGTATCACTTCACACCAGTTAGAAAGAGCATCATCAGAAAATCTACAAACAACAAATGCTGGAGACAGTGTGGAAAAAAGGGAACCCTCTTGCATTGTTGGTGGGAATGTAAATTGATACAGTCACTATTGAGAACAGTATAGAGGTTCCTTCAAAAACTAAAAATAGAATTACCATATGACCCAGCAATCCCACTACTGGGCATATACCCTGAGAAAACCATAATTCAAAAAGACACATGCACCCCAATGTTCATTGTAGCACTATTTACAATATGCAGGTCATGGAAGCAACCTAAATGCCCATCGACAGATGAATGGATAAAGAAGATGTGGTACATATATACAATGGAATATTACTCAGCCATAAAAAGGAATGAAACTGGGTTATTTGTAGAAATGTGGGTGGATCTAGAGACTGTCATACAGAGTGAAGTAAGTCAGAAAGAGAAAAACAAATATCATATATTAATGCATATATGTGGAACCTAGAGAAATGGTATAGATGAACTGGTTTGCAGGGCAGAAGTAGACACAGATGTAGAGAACAAATATATGGACACCCAGGGGGGAAAGTGGCGGGGGCGGGTGGTGGCATGATGAATTGGGCCATTGGGATTGACATGTATAAACTGATGTGGATAAAATTGATGACTAATAAGAAACTGCTGTATAAAAAAATAAATAAAATAAAATTCAAAAAGTCAAAATAATAAAAAAAAGAAATCATCATTTATTCAATCCTTCATTTAAAAACGATGTTTTCTGTTTATCTACTGTGATTCAGGTCCTGGACATCATCAGCACATAATGGTATTTGAAGCTGTGAAAATAGACAAGGTGGCAGAGAGAATGGTATAATGTGAGATGGACAAAGGCCACAGAATCTCACAAACACCATATCTGATGAAGTGAAGAAGAGGAGATCATGTTCCTAGATGTAGAAGCAGAAGCCATACATGTAGAAAAGAAAATAAAACAAAATCCGAGAGTATTGGGTAGAATGGAGGGAAAAGTTGTTTTAAGAGTGAGGGGAGAGGGCTTCCCTGTGGTTGAGAGTCTGCCTGCCAATGCAGGTGACACGGGTTCGTGCCCCGGTCCGGGAAGATCCCAAATGCCGCGGAGCAGCTGGGCCTGTGAGCCATGGCCGCTGAGCCTGCGCGTCCGGAGCCTGTGCTCCGCAATGGGAGAGGCCACAACAGTGAGAGGTCCGCGTACCGCAAAAAAAAAAAAAAAAAAAAAAAAAAAAAAGAGTGAGGGGAGAATGGGTAGCATAGAATGTTGCTAACAAAATAGGAAGGATGAGCAATTCAATGGATTTAATGGCATGGGTCCTCAGTGATCACTATAAGAATGACTCAAATAGAGCGTTGGATGCTGAAGCCACATCGCAGGGCGTCAGAAATAGAGGATGAGAACTAGAGGGGAAATGCCAAGGGTATTATTATTTTAAGATGAGATAGAAATGGTCAAGCTGATGTCACTATATAGATGCTCTAGGGTAATCTTCATAAATGTATAGGCAGATGATATAGTAAATGTTCTAGGAAAGTTTTAAAGGCATCACCTCATTTCAGATTGTCTGGACAATCCTAAAATCTTTATTAAATCTACCAATAATAGGATAGGGTTGATTGGTTATCTTCGAATTTTACAAGTTGACCATAAAATAATAGTACAACTAGCCAGAATATAAGCAGTTTTTGGATTGTTAATGTTTTTAAAACACTGAAAAAGTACATTTCAAGTTTTTTCATTGATTTATTGGCCTATTTTATACCTGACACCTGTTAAGTAAGTTTTTTGAATTTTCTGAAAAGTTATAAATTCAAAAAGTTTATTATTTTTACTGAAAATTATACTTCTATCTTATTTCAGGTTTAATGAATGATGCCTTGGCTACTTTTTCCATGACTGATATATATCTCAAGATTCTAAAGGAAAACCCTATGACTCAGTTGGAGAAACAGTCGTTATTTTTATAAAATATAGACTATGTAATACTTTGTGAAGCATAATTGTGTTCCATCGGGTAAATACTGACTCAGCAGTAAAATGCTACCAACTTATCCAAAAATAATTTCCTTCTCAAACAGAGTAGCTGGTCAAATTGCTCCCCCCACAAAATGGTCACAACTGAAGTAATATGGTAGATACTGTTTACCGTCTATAGAATAGCATTCATTTTCCTTGCTGACAGAGAACGGTTTTGTTCAATTAAATGAGAGCTGTGTACACCAGAGAAGCCTAAGCCCCTTGCCTGATCCAGGTACCTAATCTTAATTTTTTTAAGCCAAATCATAGTAAATCTTTTGTTATTGCCCAGTGTATGGCTTAAAAATGGGTACCATTGTAATTTTGGTCCATAGGACAGGAGGGAAAGTCTGCTACAAGGTTTCTTGAAAAGTTCTCTTAACTGTTACAAAAGTACATAAAATAGAGAGATTCCATTTTGTCTATTGGCCATTGATGTGGAAGCCTGTTATGCCTAGAGCTTTTGCAGCCATCTCAAAACCATGAGAAAGGAAGTCCAAGAGTTAAGCCAACATGCTAAGAATAGCAGAACAGAGAGATGGAAAAAAACCTGGGTCAGGAATTACACAACTAAACCTCTGAAGTAAACAACCTTAAACCATCCTACTCAAAGTTTCCATGTTATGTGGAGCAACACATTTTTCTTACTGCTTATGCTATCTTGAACTGGCTTTCTGCTACTTGCAGGTGAAAAAATTAATGGTAAGTATCTTTCTTTTAAATTCAGCCACATCTGTCAAAAGCACTGGCTAAAATTCTAGAAATTACGTGCATCCTTGTCATCTCTGAAAAAAATAACTTCAATTATACAATGAAAAGAAGAAAAATTTAAATATTCTTACTTGAATGCCAGCTCCCTCTGGCACTGTCATCTTCCATACACAATTCAGATTGTTGTCATAAGGCTCAGGGTATCCAGGAGACAAAATAGTCCCTTTGCGCTTACTTAAAATTCCACCACAGGGCACTGAAAGTAAAGCAAGCCAAGAAAGGGAGTTCATTCTAATGCAAAGAATTAAAATAGAAGAAAAGGTCAGAGATAACATCTCAGACAGATGCTAGACTTGCAAACACAACCAAATCATACTATGTTTTAAAACTCATAAGAACAATGAAAATTGTCTTCTTATAGCACAAAAACCTTTAAAAAATAATTAGACAACATTAATGGAAAACTTACAATGGCATACCTAAAGTCATACTATAATTAACTCAATAATAGCATATCATTTGTATTATATTACTAACAAGTTCACTGACACGTGTTAAAAATTGTTCATATCTAGGTATAGAATTTTTTGAAGAATTCTTATATTTGTTACTTTTCTCTTCATGTATCTTTTGAGTAGTAATAAAATCCTTTGCAGAGTAATACTGATGATGATAACAGTTATGTTCTAACATTTATATAGAGCCTATATACCAACACTCTTCTAAGGACTTTACATATTTTAACTCATTAAAGCTTCCCAACAATCCAATGAGATATGAGTAAGTATTCTCCCCATTTTACAGCTGAGGAAATGGAGTCACTAACAGATTAAATAACTTGCCCAAGATCACACAACTAGTCAGAGATGAAGACAGGATTTGAATACTGGTGGTTTGGCTCCACGTTCATGCTCTTCAGTGGAAAGAAAATACTCAATATGGTTCCAGTCTGGTTACTGCTAGTACAACTACTACAAGAAAGAATAAGTATGGAGACCTGCTTTGATGTCAATAAAAGCTTCTAACAGTTTTAAAAGGTACTAATCTTAAAGCAAAATTCCTACACTGCTGGTAGCGTCAGCTTGATTCTGGGAATGACCTAGCTTATGATTTGAAATACTGTGTGATGTTGGACATGTTTCCTGAACTCTCTGAAACTCAGATGCCTTGTCTGTGAAATGGTAATGAAATTGTTTCCGAGGACCTTTTGTGGAAAATAAATAGGTATGATAATGTACATAAAGAAGCTAGCACACTGCTTGGAATGCAATAAGAAAGCAATAAATTATATTTCCTTTCGCTACAACTACTGTTATTTTAGGTTCCAATGGCACTGTGATTCTTGGACATTTGTCCTAATCTGGCTATAATGGTGAGATACCAGGATATATTTTTGCAATAATTTTTTTAAAAAAGGTAATACTATAGCTTTGTGCCACTTCTAAAACTGAATGCAAAAATCTAGGGTAATTACTCAAAAGAATACTACAAACTTTTTAAATTTTTAAACTTTTAAAACAGTGTGATAAAGTATTTTTAAAGAAATATTTTTTTAGCTCATCCTCCTTCTGATCCTTTCAATGTAAATGCTGTAACACTGTGACCTACACCATCTTCTCATCTCTTTGTAACTACCGCCCCTCAGTGGTGGCATCCATTTACATGTCATCTATAGATTATGACTACTAAATGTTTATCTCTAACCATGACTTCTACCCAGAGTCCTACAATATATCGACTAAGTATCTCAAAATTCATACATCCAAAACAATATTTTTGAAATTCTCCCCCATCTATACTATTTGCCATCTCAGTAAATGTTACCACCTAATTTATCTTTCTTTTCAAATTCACATTTACATTTATATTCAATCTGTCAGCAAACTTTGTCAGTTCTATCTTAAAAATATACCCCAAAGTTCACCAGTTCTCATCACTGATCATGATCTTCCAATCTAAATCACCATTGACTTTCCCCTCCCCTTCTGCAATAGTTTTCTATTCAGTCTTACTGCTTCTACTCACCCCCTGCCCCTTACACTAGCCACAGTGATTTTCCAGAAACTGAGATCACATCACTCTCTAGCTCAATGAATTCCCACACTACTTAGAAAAAATTCTAACTCTTCCCAGACTTTGAGGTTCCATATGACTTGGCCTCTGCTCTGCCTCTCCAAACTCTTCTATCACTCTTGCCATCATTCGCTCTGTTCTAGACACGTGAGATTCTTGTGGCTTGAACATGACTAGACCTTTCTCCCCCTCATAGTCTATACATGTGCTTACCACCTCCTTGACTTTTATTTATATACCTCCCAGCCCCCTTCATTCACCTCATTTGGATATCAAACAGCAACATGCCCTGGATGTCTTCCTCCAATCTTCAGCCTCTGCTTTACTTTTCTCCATAGTATTTACCACTATCTGAACAAAATGTAAACTCCATAAGGGCAGAGATCTTATCTTCTGATTCAAAGCTATGTTGCCAGTGCCTAGAAAGGGACCTGACGCTTGGTAAGCACTAAATAAGTGCTTGTTAAATAAATTATTGAGTGACTGGTTGCATATCTGTATATATTTTGTGATTACAAGTTACTTTGTTACCATCCCTGCATCATTCCTTTCTCCCAGTATTTTCCTAAACAAGCCATATTTAATTCTACTTCAATCATTTTTATTTTTACCAATAAAATACTACATTATAAAAGTATTCCCAGATATGCATTACCACATAATAATATTTTACAAAGTTTTACTGCCCATGTGTATAACTTAGCCTAACATTTCTTTTCTATTTTAAAAAGGATGCATTATAAATTTTCCTTCTAATCAGTATTATATAACATAACATATAGATTAAGAGAACAAACTTTAGAATCAAGCAAACTGGGTTCAAATATTAATTCTTCTTTTGTTTCTAAACCATAGGGGTTTTACTATCTATAAAAGAGAAATAGTATTCTTATCTTACTCCTGGCATTGGTGTCAATATTAAATGAGATAATGCTTAATAGCACTTCATACAAATACTAGTAAATGCTATTCATTATTATATTTAATAAGTTTTTCATGGTTGAATGGATGGGTAAATAAATGAATCAATGAATGCGGATTCAGATATTGTATATATTTTTTCATCTATTTCTTTCCCACTCTGAGAAAAGATGGCACAGACATGGGTTGCCATACTTACGTCTAAGGCCACATATTGTCAGAGCTATTAGTGGCTACAGGGTGTTATCACAGAGCCTCAGAGGGAGGAGAGTTTGGGATTTAAGAGACTAAAAATTTTAAGAAATCTGAAGTGTAAAAAGGTCAAATTTGGAAGATAAAACTCAGTCTTCAGCAACTTTTTCAAGTTTACCTCTGTTCCAAGTCCAATGTTCTTATAAAAATATTATTGTACTTTATTGTAATTTACCTAAGAATGACTTGATATGACAGATTTGTACAAGATTATTAAATATTGTTTTCTTATGCAGGTTAGTTAAATTTGTGGATACCCTAACTTAGTATCTGAAAATTTTAACTATAAGTACAACTTGCACATCACGTCTAATGGGGCTGCTTTCAAGCCAATAGTTTAATTTTAGTATGTTGATATTTTTGCAAAATTACTCAACATTGTATTCTGTTCTACTATGACAGAAAAAAATGAAAGTGTTGATAGCAGTAATAAGAACTGTGAAACTGAAACAATTACAATTGAGATGGAAATCACTAGAAATGTAGGGCACTATATTCTTTTGGTTTCAATTGGATGCTCACTTGGTTTAAGGTGTTAACCGAGTGTTCATTGAACTAGTGAAGGCGGAGAAAATATAATCATTATGTATAATACCCTGAATAGACTGTCAAAGATTATATCTAAACTGCAAAGTATAAATAGAGAATTTGTTCTTTCTAAGAATAAAATTAACCATGTAATATGTAAATTTACCTATGCATCTTTCCTATCGATTCTCAAAAAAGTCTTGTGGCTTCAAGATAGCTTGTAAAGGTCTAAGCAAGCAAAATGAGCAACAGCATCACCATGCAGTGAAAGACTGAAGTTAAAAATGCATGGACCCGGGCTTCCCTGGTGGCGCAGTGGTTGAGGGTCCGCCTGCCGATGCAGGGGACACGGGTTCGTGCCCCGGTCTGGGAAGATCCCACATGCCGCGGAGCGGCTGGGTCCGTGAGCCATGGCCGCTGAGCCTGTGCGTCCGGAGCCTGTGCTCCGCAACGGGAGAGGCAACAACATTGAGAGGCCCGCGTACCGCAAAAAAAAAAAAAAAAAAAAATCATGGACCCTGGATTGGGGAAGTTGGCCAGTTGTCCTACCTCTACAAAAATTCATGAAATCATCACACTTATCTGCTAAAATCCATTCATTGAACAAATGTTTATGGAACACCTCTTGTATGTCAGGTCCTCTTTTTGTTGAGCAAAAAACAGAATACAGTGGCAGGGAGAGGAGGGCAAGAAAGATTAGGAAAATAAACAAACAAATTATATATAATCTGGTGAGTGGTTGCTGTAAAGAAAACAAAAAGGCAGGATAAGGGTGTAGAGAACGAATGGAGGATGAGTAGCAGAAAATTATTTTAGACAGGATGGCCAAGGAACACAGGTGAAAACTTGAATGAAGCAATGCAGTAAGCCGAAAAGGTATTTTGGGGATGCATGTTCCAAGGAGAAAAAATAGAAAGTTCAAAGGCCTTGAAGCAGTTAAAATTTTCTCCAGATAACAAATATTGAAAATGAACACAAATTAAAGATAATTCTTTGATATCAACCTAAGATAACTCTGCACTTGACTCTCATATTTGAATTTTTAAGACATCAAGCCTTTTTCTTTTTTTGAATTTTTGAACACTTAAAGGCATAATCATTTTTATCCATAACATTTGAAACTAAAAATATTTATAGTTAAAAATAGAAATGCAAAGTATATTTTCATTTATGTAAAGATTAGCAGTGGGACCAAATGGTAAAACCAAAACTGAGCTATCATCTGAATGTCATTTAAAATCTATTTCTTGTCTCACACAAATCCCATATATCCTTCTGTTATATATTCGATTTTCTGTATTTACACCTGTTCTACAAGGTACACATTATTTTTTAAGTGGCATAAGGTAATATATCCTTTTTGTGTGATCTTGGCAGGAAACAGAAGTCATCTGATACAATTTTCTTCTATCTCTAAGTATGCGCTTTCAAACCAATGCAACAGAAATATAGGAGGTAGGGTGTTTAAAGCCCAGGGACCTGCAGATAGATGGGCTTTTGACAGAGGTGGTGTAATGGCTCCTGAGTCCCTCATGTTTTGCCCTTAAAAGTAAAAAATGAGGCTGAATCCATGCTAGGGACAGTCCATTAGCATTTACTCCTGAAGCTGAATGTCAACCATAGCATGGTCTCAAAGGCTTTAATGCCTGGTAGGAGTGCCGGTCCTTGCTGAAATGAATCTGTAATCAAATGGCTTGAGCTTCCTTTTCTTTACATGGATTTTTATTTCTTATGGCAAAAACACTAGGATTAGTCAACTGACACATATGACATATGAGAAAGCTTTCTAATAATCATGTAGAATAGGGGTTTTCTTCTGATTTAAACAAAAATGGTTTATGTTTACAGTATAAAGTTCTTATTCTCTACTCTCCATCTCACAGAATATTCTATTTTTTCTCTTTCCCCTTTTAAACTGTTCTTTCATGTTTCTTTTTTCTTCTTTAATGTCAGCTCATTTCTCCCTTTTATCTCCTTCCTCTTTCTAATTCTTGTCTCATCCTCATACCTTCATGGACAAAAGAAAATATATATTTTTTGGATAATGTAATGTTTGAATATTTTAGGGTCAGAAGAAAATGCAGAGTGCACATTTTGATTAAACATGTATTTTTACAACCAATTAGAATTATAGTAATCATTATTTTAACTTTAAGATTATTTTTATTTTAGACCCTTACAAACACTGAAAACAAACCAAATCATGAATATATGCCTATTGTTAGAACTCTGCTCCTTTTTAACCAATTGTTCTTAAATGTATAAACTGATGGAAAGAAATTTCACAATCCCCCTAAATAGCATATTCTAATAAATAAGTACTATTATCTTTTAGAAAATTGTCGTTACATTTCCCCAAAGCCTTTCTGAAAATTTTAATTGAAAGAAAAATCTTGCCTTCAAGGAACTCTAAATTATTAGAATTAGAAAGAATGACACAAGTCCATGCTTTTAGCCCTTTCCAAGATGCAAAAATCTTTGGTGGAAGATAATTTTTACATATAATAACTTAAAAGTGTTATTAAAACAAGATATCAACAAATGAAAAATGAGTAATATCAAATCCTTTATCAGCACTGCATATAAATTTTCTATCTTAGATCTAACCTTGAGAACTGAAGTCTTATCTTCTGATTTTATGGTGGAGAATTTGGCAAGCACAAAAACAACTTAATTTTTGAATACTTCGATCATTCCAAGAACTATGTCAAGGCTTTAAAACATCTAATAGCCACAGTAAACCTATAACTTTCCTGTTTTATTGATATGGGAATTGAGAATCAGAGATTATGTACAATTTCCAGGATCACCACAATTTCATGTTAAAGTCAAAGCCTAATACTACTACCCAAGACTTAATTAACCCTTATGCTGAGAACCTACTACAATTCCCAGTTATAAGGACTTATTCAGTTCTACATGATTCTTTACAACTTTTCTCCATTAATTAGTACATTAATGTGATAAATACATAAACAGAACTTTAAAGAGTAATTCATGGATTTACATTTCACTGCTTTGCATATGTAGGTTCTTTGAACACTCTGAATAGATGAATGTTTTCAATAATATTTAAAGATTAATGAGCTAGTTTATGCCTTTCCATAAGTCATCATATCACTCTACCTTTATAATTATCTTGAGGGAATTTTCATAGTATATATGAAATTAAATGAAGACAGCTACTTATCCAGTTATCTTCCGTTATATGGTATTAATATTTTCTATCAGTATGTATATAAAGAAACTAAAAGTGACACAGAAATTATGCAAATAATTACTGGGAAAAGTGAGGCAGAAATAATGACTGATTCCTGATATTTAGAGAGAAATATTTAAAAATCTATTGTGAGGCTAAAGAGATTTATTATCATGTGACTTTCTTCAATTATTAAACTGACTTAAAGCAATGTAATTTCTGATTTATACATGTTGTATGACTAATTTTGGCCTAGACATATAGGAACATTTCTCTCAGCTCGTGGTCCTTTAGGATAATTTATTTGTTAGTATTTTATAAGAGTATGAAGTCAACATATATTGTGGTTCCTAAGGAAGAACATTATCTATTTTCTCTTATGAGAGTATAAAAGTATGTAAAGAAGAAGATCTCTTTGTTCCGTTAACCATATCTCCATGCTAGGTGCAAAATAGGAGGAACGTCAAGTCCAGATGATTTATTCTCCTTTACTTGTTGTTTGTCAAAAGTATACTTGAACAGGTTAAGAAATTCCACATTATAAATAAGATATAGAATTCCAATTAGGAAATTAGCTTATCAGCCAAAACATAAAGAAAAGCAATCTTCTATAATGTACATTGAGGTTTGGAGTCAGAAAACCTTATTTTCAAATCCTGTCCCTACTTTACTGCTTATTAGGTTATGTCACTTTAAAAGAAAACTGTTTTACTTCTCTAAGACTCAGCTTATTCATCTGTAAATTCTGAGAGTAACTTCTCCATAGATTTGCTGTGAGGATTTAATTAAATATGTATTTATATTACTCAGCATGAAACCTGGAAAATAGGAAGCATTAAGTAAGTGGTAATCATATTAGAAACTGGTTGTTTAGGTGGTTAAGAAATTCCACATTATAAATAAGATATAGAATTCCAATTAGGAAATTAGCTTATCAGCCAAAACATAAAGAAAAGCAATCTTCTATAATGTACATTGAGGTTTGGAGTCAGAAAACCTTATTTTCAAATCCTGTCCCTACTTTACTGCTTATTAGGTTATGTCACTTTAAAAGAAAACTGTTTTACTTCTCTAAGACTCAGCTTATTCATCTGTAAATTCTGAGAGTAACTTCTCCATAGATTTGCTGTGAGGATTTAATTAAATATGTATTTATATTACTCAGCATGAAACCTGGAAAATAGGAAGCATTAAGTGGTAATCATATTAGAAACTGGTTGTTTAGCTGAAGGACGAGAAAGTTGAAGAGTCATTTACAGCTTTCCAGTGTTTTAAATTATTTTTTGTAGGGAGTTTTCAACAAACAAACGAATAATAAAAGAATAGTTCACATTCCATTTATTGTAGCAGGAAGAACTAAAATACTGGTTTGTAAGAAAAACACTGTAAAATATGCTAGGTATATCTCTTGGGAAGTGGTGATATCAAGTTCCTACAGAGATAAGTGACCATCAATCCTTCCTTTTTATATATGATAGTCCCAACTTGTACCACTTTCCCAGCACAATTATTAATAATGTCCTGATTTGAATGGTAAAAGATTTAGAGCAGTTTTGTCCTATACAAAGTACATGTTCAATGAATGCATATCACCAGACCTTATCTTTACTTCCTCAGTAATGAGTGTACGTTCCATATAATTTCAATTAAAATCAATTTAGAATATATTTTATTCTAATTAAATATGAATTAACATTGTATTAATCTGTGTTAAAATATGGTAAAATGTGTTTTAAAAAGTTAAAAATAAAAACTATTGACACGTAATTTCTTTTCAGGTATGGCAAGAAGTGTTATTAAAAATAGATTTTATATATTTATAAATGTATATGTTATATTGTTTATATGCACACTCATGTCTTCTCTATCAAAAAGTGGAGTATTAACATTATTAAAATAAAGACAAAATTTTGCTTATCTTTTATTTTAAAAAACCTTCTTCTCATTTTCCAAGTCACATACCAATAAAACGTTAATGAGAAAGAACTCATTAGAACAATTTCTTACCCTGAGATTAAGCTTTACTACGCTTCTTTTAGTTTAATACTATATAATTTAAAATTTTAATTTCCAGATATGCTTTTGGAACAAAGAAGAAAGCAACTTCCCAACAGTCTACATTTTCCACATCCATGGAATTCTACAAGATCCAAAAGTCATTGTAATGATCCTGAAATATGATAAGATTCTAAACTATTTTTATGGTTTAGAAAATGTTTCAATCTGCTTCAAATAACTTAGCAGGGCTAAGTTCATACAGTGTTTATTTTATTTATCAATATAAATTGGGTACAACATTACAAAAATATAGTCTGAAATAATGAGATTTCTGGCTAACCCTACGCCATCTACTCATTCAAATTGCTTCCACTTATATTTGTGAAATACTGGGGAAAATTATTATTTTATATTTTTATACATACATATAATTTATAGAGAAGAGAAAAAACAGTTATTTACTAATGCATATTTTCTAATTTTTTTGATGATAAAATACGCCCAGAAAAATCAGCTTCTGTGATCCTTAAAAGATAGGTAAATTCCTTACATATTGGCATAGAAATCTTTGCATAAACTTTTAAAAATGAAAAATAGCATTTATTTCAAAGGATGGTAGCACATAATAATTCCATATTAATAGCATTCCAATTCTGTGTTATTGGAAATATGTATGTATATTTTCATTGATTGCATTTCATCTCAATTGCATCAAATAGCCACTCTAATTTGCATATTTAGATATATCATAACTAATAGTTTAAAATTAATGTAAAACTATTATATTTGAAACAAATATTGAAAGATGCATGATAACTAATTTTGATATATAATATGTACAATCACAAAGCATACAAATTTATAAACTTACCAATACAGGTAGGTAAGGAGTCATTCCATTGGGCCAAAGAATTTGGCACTGAATCACACCTAATTGCAAAGGATCCATGGAGAATATATCCAGGATTACATTCAAAAAGAACCAATGAACCAACTGCAAATTCATTGCCAATCCTTCTTCCAAACCTTGGTTCAGGCACAGAACTGCATTGTGTGGAACTTGTTCTAGGAACAGCTGCGTACAAATAATTGTTGACTTTAATTTCATATTTGGTAGAGAAATAGAGATTTCAAAATGAAAGTATGCAAACAGATGTCAAAGAAATCTTCACCAACTTGAACTTTAGTTAACAATTTGAATACACTTATAAAAGTTTATACATAATGAAATACAATTCAAAATGAATAAATATTGCTATTGTCATTAAGATTTTTTATTTAAAAACGTTTCACTTTTGATCCTTTAAACAACATCGGTTAAGGTTTTTTTTTCTGTTCTTCGTTTGACCACACTCATCAATATAAAAATGTAGCTTGAGTAAGATATTTCAATTTATGGAATGAAAGCAAAGAGATACATCTTTTTTTTTCTTTTTAAAATGGAATACCAAGCTTACAAAAAACAGATGTCAGGTTACATAAGGTAACGTCAAGTTTTTTTTTTTACAGTATTTGGCCCCTAAAAACATAGATTTAAAAAAGCAAACAAAGCACTTCATTAATTTCATAGCATGTTCATAAACTTGGTTGTTCAAAATATGTTTGTTATTGATGAAGACAATACGTTCAGGCTAGACAGAAGTCAGACAGATTAACAACAATAGAAGTTTTATTTTAATAATCATACAATATCAAATTTGAAATTGCTTTTAGGCTTTATAGGTATGTCCTTCAATTGTGACTTTTTTTTGATTAAGTAAAATAGAATGATAACAGGATGTTTTTTCTTTTTAAAACACATACAGATGGGACTAAGGAATTTGATAACAGCCCAAAAAATGATAGGATGAGTTCCAAATAGACAGATTCCTCATATGTGACTTGAGTGAAAATAATTTCATTTGTTAGAGTGCCTTTTAAAATTCATAATACCACAAATTGTTTACAGAGGGAATACTATTAAGAATGAAACAGTATAATATTATAGCCAATATTATAATTCAAATAAGAGGGTTTAATAATATCAAACCACTAATGTTTATAAATTTATTAGGAATAAAGTTCAAGATATATTTGAGAATAACAACTACATGTTCATACATAATTCAAACAAAATATTCAGATGATAGGTCTTAATTTAGTTTTATGTAATGTGGAAGTGTGTCTATAAAAGGTGACAAAAGAACTATGTAAACTGACTTTGAATTGCACAAAAATATTTAATAGTCATGAAGAAAGTTTGAATTCTCCTAAGAGAATGAGAGACTAAAATTTTAGAGTGGAGTAATGATTTCCTTGGCATGTCTAAGTACATCAGCACAAAAAGTTTGTATATTTTTTAATTTAGAGTGCTAGACTCTAAGGAAATAGAATATGTAGAGTGAAGCATTGTCAAAAAAACACACCAGATGTTTTGAAAACAGTATGTTGGGAGGAAGGAAAAGCATGCAGCTAACTTGAGAATGATAGAAACAATAGGCGGTCCTTTTTGACTTTGGTCAAATTAATAGTGCTCTAACAATGGGGGAGGGGACAGGGCAAAACTGTTTTTAAAAAAACACACTTTTACCTCTCCTATATGGTTATGAGGATCTCATCATTCAATAACTCTGGACATAGCATGGAAACTGATATCATTCCTTAGTGTGTTTCTATGCTACACAGTCACTTACCTTGATAAACAAAGTGAAATCCCTTAGCTGTTACTGGTCCAATTGAAGTAAATCGAATTGTGATCTGATTACCTGAACTCAGTGGAAGTGATTCTCCTACTCAACAAAACAAACACTAAGATATCATAAATAATTTCATTCAGTAAACCTAACAAATTATATTAATTTACACTGTCATTTGAAAACGTCAATCTATGTTCTATTAAATTACTTTAATATATCCTACCACTGACAACATATTTTCTTTGGGTTCAGCTTCAATTGCAACCTTTTTACTGGAAGGCTTTTATTACGTTTTGATAATATTGGATCATTCTGTAAAGAATCTTTAAATACTACATTAAACACTAAGTGACTAAGTCACACTAAGTGACTAAGTACTATATTTACTTGATTACAATCCCAGAAAATAGTTGGTTATATTTTTCTCAAGAATTTGAATTATTCTTGTGTTTCTATTCTTTTTTTAAAAATAAAGAATGATTCTATTTTCAGTTTATTTCTAATATGGATGACATAAATCTCAACTTTCACTACAATACCAATCAAAGTCAGTCTTTAATCAATAACTGATGCATGGCAGTTCTATTAAAGGATACCTGAATGGGATCCTGAGAGGGAAGATAACAGAGAAGATTGCTGAGTTGGCCCATCATACACCTCAACAACATCGTGGAGTGATGTCTGGAAAAATACAAACTGGCCAAACACCACTGATCAACAGGAACCAGGAGAAGCAAACAAATCACCAACCATCCAAAAATGAAAACAAAAAACAAACAAACAAAAAAAAAATAGAAAGAGGAGGAGAGAGAGAACAAAGTATTACAATTTAATAGTCATCTTTTTTTTTTCTACCTTTAAAAGAGGATGTGTGCCAATTGGTTGATATGCCTGACACATGTACTTCAGGTCATAAAAGTAATAACCGTGGCCTAAAAGCAATAAAATTGTAAGAATATTATTTTTTAAATTAAATTAAATGGGTATAACATTTAATTTAGCTCAGAAATCATAAGGTTGGCGATTAATACTGTATAATAACTACTTTTTTTTTATAATAACTACTTTTTAATTTTTCTATTGGTAGATTCTTTTCACTTTGTGACTCTCTTCTCTTTTTCTAATTTTTTTCCTCTTTTAGATGACATAGACAAAGTTTTAGTTTAGGGGATTTATCGTAGATTGCTTTTAAAATGCTATTCCATTATAAATAATAGTGTCACTAGAAAAATATCAACAATATATTTCTAATGTATAGCATTTAATGCACATTCTGAAAATGGTCCCTAAACATTTATTGTTAATCCTCTGCCAAAATAAAGACATATTATTTATGATTCCTCAGCAACTGAGATATTTTCATTTCAATTGAGATATAAAATTTTACAAAATGATTGCTTTTTCATGGTAAGTACAGATCTGATGTACTTACCAACAGAGTTTTATAAAGGTCTCCTTTTTACTTCATTTTGTACTTTTCCTTTAATAATATATTAACTTTACATGCAGAAACTACCCAAACTATAACTTAAAAGAAAGAACCTGTTACAGAGCAGAAATCAACTAGTGTTTTGTGATTTTAAAAAGTGAAATAGGTAATAAAATTCATCCTTAAAACATTTCATTGAATAGAAAAATTGTGGGGTTTAAAAGACTATGATTTTTCAAAAGTTTAATAATGTAAAAGCAAGGTAACTTTTATAAATTCAACATTATATTACTGTCATTGAACTATACATTGCACAAATATATATATTTTTTTACCCTTAAATATTTTTTTACCCATATTTTACCCCTTAAATCGAGGTTACGGTCATCCTATGGTGGTCATATGAAGACAGGCTTGTTCATTTGAAACATGCTGAGTTTTGTATTTGAAGCCACACACATAATACTGTACACAAAGCTACACATATTTTTTTTGGCCTGCTAAAATAAGCTGTTGATCTCAGTCCAGTTCTTTGTGGGGTAAAAGAAAACAAACACAGAGTGTTGTTACTTTCAATAATTCCTGAACCTTAGAGGGCTGACTTTCATAAATGATCCTCCTTAAAACATGATGTCATGGAAACAAATTTATGTTTCTATCAAATCACATACATGTAGTCAATTATTTTAATGGTTTACAAGTCATATGAAAAATTTCCAGTTCGACCTTTTTAAAATATCCATATTTGATGGTCTACCAAATCCCAAGTTATTTCAAATATACTTCTAAAAATATTAAGAAAGTTTTTGTTTTCTATTTTTGCATTTGTTTAGATTGGTGTTTGGATGATCTGTTTTCAAATGTGTCTTTTAAAGTTTCTATTAAAATGCAGATGTTGCCATTGACTTTCTAAGTGTCCCCTCATCCCCCCCAAAATCAAAGTAGACTAATCACTAAGAACTTTGCTAAACCAAGTACGCTGTGCAACAAGACTCTTGATAGATAACATTCTTTCTCTGTATCTTTCTGGGAAGTCATTAGGGAAAAGTGTCAAAATTCAACATCCTTTATCTCTGTCTTCCTACATATCTCAAATATTCCATTAGGAAACATGTCCAATTTCCAAGCAAACCACTATATTTACAAACAACATCTAAAACAACCAATATACACAGTGATCCAAGATCTTTTTCTAAGGAAAAAGGAAAAAAAAAATACTCCCTCTTTTCTTCCTGTTTGTAGGCTTCTTGTTCTCAAATATTACTTCTCTACAGATAGACTGGAGTTTTGTGTCACCTGTAAATGGGGTATGTTGAGACTATAACTTTTAATAATATAGCCAGTAACACCATATATTTGCATCATATTAAGTAAAGAAAACTGTAGGGCACTCCCTTTTGAGTGATGTTAGTTTGTAATTTATTGTAGTAATTCTGTGATGAGATAGGGGAGAATTGAGAAGGGTAGAGGGTGAGGGAGTTGAGTGTTGAATCTTCCCTTATTAAGCAATCAGTATGCTACTTCTCTTCAACTGCAACCTTACTCTGCTGTAATATGGCCAATGGAAATTTTAAGTTAAAAATAGCTTTTATTAGGAAAAAACTCTGAGAGGGTACTGAATCATTATACGAAAGATGAAATTTTAAAGTACATGTTGAATAAGTGTTTTCTAGTATGAAGAATCAAGAACACTTGCACAGTGATCTTATTTCCTACACATTATCAGGTTAACTATTGTCTTACTAAACCGATATGCTACAATTCTGAACCAAATCTCCCCTGATCAGTCAGAATCTCAAGAATTAAATGGTTACTCCAACGTTTGCTTCCTCATTCTGCCTCTAAATGTCTAAATTTACTTAGTTTTCTTATGTTCAGATAACAGTAGGTCCTTTGCTTCTAAAACGTTCTGAATAGCCAACCGCACCCTTTGCATAGCTGAGACTAAAGTAGGAAACAAAAATGTAAAGATTTTAAGGTGAACCGAAAGGTAACTAGTTGGATGCTGTTTTCTGGTAAGCAAGACATTGTCTAGTACATCATTCTGGGTCCCCTGTGTTTATGGGGGCTGTGGTGTAATGCAAAGGATTATTATTATCCAATAGACAGAACTATTTGTAAATTCATCCTACATATCATTGTAAATTCATTTCAGTATTTCATCTGCCTGTCTATCTATCTATCTATCCATCCATCCATCCATCCATCCATCAATCTATATTTGGTTCTTTGAATTCTTTCTTGAAACATTGTAACATATTACAGGGTCCCTCATTAATTAATGAGTTAAATAAAAATTTTAACACATGTTTATTTTATATTTGTATGGCAGCCATGATTATGCCCTCTTTAAAAAAAAAAAATAACCTTTTAACACTGATCTAGAAACTAGTACCTCAACCTAATAGCTGGACCACCATTTTTTTTTTTCCTAAGGCTACATTTAACCCCTGAAGTCTGGGCTGACCATGCTTTCTGGAATGATTAGCAACCCTATTCTTTTTCTTAGTTTCCAACAGAGGTATAAAATTCTTTGCAGCTCAGCTCCAAGCTCTTCTTCCTCTTTCTCTGAGATTTGCATGTCGATATCAAAAGCATTTTGCTCTCACGCTATTAGTATAGGTTATAAACACTAAGCTGTTTCTTAAATGAGACACCATTTTAAGGAAATTTCTCCTTCTTTACGCATAATAGATGTTAAGAATAATGTCTCTAACTCTTTTATTAAAAATCCATTTTTATAATGTTATATGTGTCACTGAAAGCTAGATACAGGAAGAAAGGGAAACTTAGTAAGGTAGAAATAAACATGCAAAAATCTCTACAAACAAGCCAAAGCAAATAACCTATTATTAAACCTGAAACTACTTCCAAGCCTCTTATTTCCCATATATTTTATCCTACAATACAGTTTATTAATTCAACTAATATTTGTTGATTCTATGAGGTACCAGGAACTGAACTAAATGTTGGGGATAAAAAGTGACTAATACAGAAAGGGCACCATTAATTATATTTATGGTCATTTAGGTGGCAGCTTACCTTTATTCTATGTATGATAAGATGTTAGACTAGCCAATTAAATTAATTATAAACCAACAATGGTACTTTGGGCACATCTTTCCATACAGATCAGTGGTATGTTAATCGTTTAATCCATTCTTCAAAGCAAGTCCTCTACCAACAACTTCTAATGGGCAACATTTGGGGGGAGACCCAGACTGCATTTTAAAGAAATCCCTAACTTAGATTTTTAAGAATCACTTAAATAGAGGAAACCTCTAACTTAGATTATATTGGTTAGGATACTTACCCCAACTTTAAAACTTGCTCTCCCATGAGCAAATAAACTCAGAATGAAACCAGGCATTGTGTCTATCTACTCTTCTTTGTATATGAAACAAAGTTTACTTGACATTTAATTTTTACAGTATCATATTCAATCAAGACAATATCACATTCAACCAAGACAAAGAGGCAGGGTTCCAGTTACTGAGATGGTCTTCATGGTTTAAGTATTCAACAAACTTAACTTTCAAAGAGCTTTTGTTTCCTGTTCTACACCAAGCACTTTCAAACCCATCTCCTTTAATCATGTTCATTTAACTCCTAAGACTTTGTCCATTCTTCTTAATTTACCCATTTCAAATGTCAGTCAATAAATAATAAGAGAGGCCTAGGACGGCAGAAAGAAACTCCTGAACATTAGGAGTTAACTGTGAGAATACTCTGTGCACATGAACAGTCTCTCTGAAAATATCATTGTGGGAAACAGTACACTGGGTGCTTAGGGTATGACACAACGCACTAAATAGTGTAGTGCCCAGAGGGTTGTGCATTCGTTTAAAATATGAATCAACAGAACAAAGAAGTTAAAGCTCCCTTTTCCACTAAACTCTTCTCTGGAATATTGTTGAAACGTTCTGCCACTGCCTAAGCAATTCAGGAATTTTGGATGTTACATTTAATTTTTGTGCCATCAAAATAACACTGTACAGACAGCCTCTTCAATAAGTGGTGCTGGGAAAACTGGACAGCTACATGAAAAACAATGAAATTAGAACACTCCCTAACACCATACACAAAAATAAACTCAAAATGAATTAAAGACCTAAATATAAGGCCAGACACTATCAAACTCTTAGAGGAAAACATAGGCAGAACACTCTATGACATAAATCACAGCAAGATCCTTTTTGACCCACCTCCTAGAGAAATGGAAATAAAAACAAAAATAAACACTGTCATACAGACTGAAGTCAGAAAGAGAAAAACAAATACCGTATGCTAACACACATATATATATATGCAATCTAAAAAATAAAAGAAAAAAAAAAAGGTCATGAAGAACCTAGGGGCAAGACAAGAATAAAGACTCAGACCTACTAGGGAATGGACTTGAGGACACGGGGAGGGGGAAGGGTAAGCTGGGACAAAGTGAGAGAGTGGCATGGACATATATACACTACCAACTGTAAAACAGATAGCTAGTGGGAAGCAGCCACATAGCACAGGGAGATCAGCTACGTGCTTTGTGACCACCTAGAGGGGTGGGATAGGGAGGGTGGGAGGGGGGGAGATGCAAGAGGGAAGAGATATGGGGATATATGTGTATGTATAACTGATTCACTTTGTTATAAAGCAGAAACTAACACACCATTGTAAAGCAATTATACTCCAATAAAGATGTTAAAAAAAAAATAACACTGTACAGAGACTCACTGATTTGGCAATTAATTAACTTTAAATGAGGATAATAAAACAAACGTGGATATGGTTACTGTTATTCAGTGATCAGGATAGGAGTTATTGAATTAAAAAGTAAAAATTGAATTTATGAAAATAAAGAAGGGTTTCAATTTTATTTCACATTTGTTTTCCTCTCAGAAGGGAATAATTCACAGAGTATCCCAATGGCATGCTAGTGTAGGGAGGAAAAACCTCAGAATCAGACTGGGCCATAACTAAGGGAACTGATCTAACCACTTCTGGGACAGGTGGTGAAGAGTTAAAATGTCCAAGAGGCTGTGGTAAATTCAGGTCTGATTCAAACTTGCTTTGATGCAAAAGGGTTCTAACTTGGTGGAGGAAGGCCCAGTAGGTCTTTCTGGGCAGCAGTAGTTCTAGTAGTCAGATGGGTAGTACCTTATTGATTATGATGTCAAGGTACTGCAGTGACAAGATTTGTTAGCTCCATGACAGAATGGATTAAGCAGCTTAAAGACTGTCAGCATCTGCAGCTGAGCAGATTTAGAGGACTAATATTTCCAAATAATCAATCTATGGATCTGAAATGCCTTAACAACTGTCTACTGAAGAGCGAAGGATTCCAGTTCTGGAATCAGACTCTCAAGGATTGAACCTAGGATGAGCCACATGAGAAAGTCACTTTACCTTTCCGTGCCTCAATATCCACATCTGTAAAATAGGGATAATACAAGTACCTAAGCTCACAGGATTGATGTGAATATTACATAAATTGATATACTTGTAAAACACTTTGAACAGTATCTGAAACATAGTAATAAATATTAGTTACTAATAACTCAGTTTTGTAAATATATATGCTACTAATTGAACATGAATGTTTACTGATAGGCAAAATTTAATTGACCTTTGATGTTAAATAGCATATCTTTTCTAATTCTCTGCTTTCCAAACATGCATATTTAGAACAAATGATAGAACTGATTGGGTTAGAGAGTATTACAGCTATTTAAACCAGGGTTCATTTGTCTTTTGAATTCAAAATGGCTATGTACTTCTCTAACTACTTGATTTTATATTCTATCCTTTTGGATGAAATATGAAAATGTAATTAGCAGCTTTCTATAAGGTCTAAGAAAAGGGCTACAAGGTGAGAGAGCATTCATCTTTTGTTTTGTTTACTCCCTTCACCTGAAGTCCATGCCGCTCTACTGCAAAGGCATTGAAACTCCATCACAAAAGAAATAGTTTCACACAGAAGGGAGGCTGGGCAGAAAAAGGAATAGACACATACAAACTCCTATTAGATCTCAGCTTGATTCTCAACATGCCTGGTACTCCTTTTGCAAAATCTACACATTCTTTTGTATTCTAGAGTTCATTTTGATAATATTAGGCACTCAACTTGTTGGTCGCTCCATTACAAATTTTTTAACAAGTCACCTCTGTTGTTCAGCTTGCATTTTATTCACTAACACAGCACAGAAGGGCACACACATGTGCACCCACACTACCAACAGAACAGAAATAAGTAAGATTCAAATCAAGGATGTGTTTACAACTGGACTTGATTACGTGCAAAAGTATAAAAAATAACTGTTGGTGACATAATCTATCAAAAGTTTGTCTAGCTTTATATGAATTTTGCCTCATACTTTCATCTCATATGAATAGTTCAAAACAACAGCACAGAAATGTCCATGCATGCAAAAGGCTTCCTTTCACAATTAATAACATGTACAGAACTCTTTGCTCTCTGTATGCTCTGGCTGTGAAACTACTTGTGTAAATAGCTTCAAGGTTGCATTTTGGGATCATTATACTACCACTTGGATACTAATGATTTTAAAGGCTCTGCCCCTTAAAGATGATTACAAGGTATCCAATTAAAACTTCGAGTTGCACAACAATGTGAGTGTACTTAGTGCCACTGAACTCTACAGTTAAATATGGTTAAAATAGTTATGTTTTATATTGTGTGACTTTTAGCACAATAAAAAACATTAAAAACCCTTCAATTTTATGAAAAAAATAAATAGATGTAAGTTAAATATATGACAATTTACTTTGAAAAGTTCTAAAAAGCAGAATTTTAAAACTCAGCCTCAAATAAAATCAGTGTGTTAATTATTTTTAGAACACCATCTAGCACTAGAAAAGTTTGGTAGAAGTTGCATTAATTGATGTAGTAAGTGAGAGTTTCATCAGTATTTTGGGAAGTTTTACATTTTTACGTATCAGTGAGATTCCAAATACTCATGGTTATTATTATAGTACAATACTATTAAACTATGAACTCACAATGAGGTGTGTTACACTAATACAGCATTTTAGTTAAGGTGAGCCAAGTGAATCATATATTAATTATCTAGGGGCTACTGTTGATACAATATCCACACGAAATCTTGGCTCCATCCTGGATACTGGGGCCAATTTTGCCGTAGAGCAAACAATCTCTAAATTCTAGGTTAGCAGCTCACAAAAAACAATGAAATCATTCTGGCTCTGAAAATAAATATAACAAAATCTTATTGCCATCTTGTAATAATTAGGAAATAAAAGATGTTATTTAATAAAAATTCATTGTTCTGACCATGGCACCCAATTATCCAGTAATTTACAAGCTGCAGAAATCTAGTCCTACTTTGAACTCATATCAGTAAATGAAATCCTAATTTATTTTCCTGCAGTAATGTCTTGTGTGATACTCTTGTCAATCCATAAACTATGCTTAGTGAATAAATCCATAATAACTACTTTCAGGCTTCTCTAAAGCTGGCTTTCTGTCTATAACGTGACCATTTGCTTACTACCAAAAATTCAAAACTACCTCTTTGACATATTTTAAATATAGGCATTGTAAAAAAAAACAAAAACTTGTAGCAAAGATAGTCCAATTTTATTTAATTGATACAGGAGCAACTATCCATTCAACTGCAAGCCAGTAACTTATCTGCAATTTGGCAGTTGTAACATTTCCCAATAACTGAAAATTAATTTGGTGTTTAAAAAGTAATGAGAGGGGAGGAGCTTCAAGATGGCAGAAGAGTAAGACGCGGAGAACACCTTCCTCCCCACAGATACATCAGAAATACATCTACACGTGGAACTGCTCCTATAGAACACCTACTGAACGCTGGCAGAAGACCTCAGACCTCCCAAAAGGCAAGAAACTCCCCACGTACCTCAGTAAGGCAAAAGAAAAAAGAAAAAGCAGACACAAAAGAATAGGGATGGGACCTGCACCAGTGGGAGGGAGCCGTGAAGGAGAAAGGTTTCCACACACTAGAAGCCCCTGCGCGGGCAGAGACTGCAGGTGGCGGAGGGGGAAGCTTCGCAGCCGCGGAGGAGAGCGCAGCCACAGGGTTGCGGAAGGCAAAGCAGAGAGATTCCCGCACAGAGGATCGGTTCCAACCAGCACTCACCAGCCCAAGAGGCTTGTCTGCTTACCCACCGGGACAGGGGGCGCGCTGGGAGCTGAGGTTCGGGCTTCGGTCAGATCCCAGGGATAGGACTGGGGTTGGTGGCATGAACACAGCCTGCAGGGGGTTAGTGCACCACGGCTGGCTAGCCGGGAGGGAGTCCGGGAAAAAGTGCGGAGCTGCCGAAGAGGCCAGAGACTTTTTCTTGCCTCTTTGTTTCCTGGTGCGCGAGGAGAGGGGATTCAGAGTGCTGCTTAAAGGAGCTCCATAGACAGGCGCCAGCCGTGGCTATCAGCGCAGATCCCAGAGGTGGGCATGAGATGCTAAGGCCGCTGCTGCCGCCACCAAGAAGCCTGTGTGCGAGCACGGGTCACTATCCACACCCCGCTTCTGGGGAGCCTGTGCAGCCCGCCACTGCCAGGGTCCCGGGATCCAGGGACAACTTCCCCGGGAGAATGCACGGCGCGCCTCAGGCTACTGCAACGTCACGCCGGCCTCTGCTGCCGCCGGCTCGCCCCACACTCCGTACCCCTCCCTCCCCACGGCCTGAGTGAGCCAGAGCCACCGAGTCAGCTGCTCCTTTAACCCCGTCCTGTCTGAGCAAAGAACAGATGCCCTCAGGCGACCTACACGCAGAGGCGGGTCCAAATCCAAAGCTGAAGCCCCGGGAGCTGTGTGAACAAAGAGAAAGGGAAATTTCTCCCAGCAGCTTCAGGAGCAGAGGATTGAATCTCCACAATCAGCTTGATATACCCTGCATATGTGGAATACTTGAATAGATAAGGAATCATACCAAATTGAGGAGGTGGACTTTAGGAGCAAAGTTATATATATTTTTTTCCCTTTTTCTCCTTTTGTGAGTGCGTATGTGTATGCTTCTGTGTGTGATTCTGCTGTATATATTTGCTTTTACCATTTGTCCTAGGGTTCTGTCTGTCCTTTTTTGTTTTTTTCTTAATAATTATTTTTTTATTTTACTTTATTTTGTTTTATCTACTTTCTTTCTTTCTTTCTATTTTTTCTCCCTTTTATTCTGAGCCATGTGCATGAAAGGCTCTTGATGCTCCAGGCAGGTGTCAGGGCTGTGTCTCTGAGGTGGGAGAGCCAAGTTCAGGACACTGGTCCACAAGAGACCTCCGAGCTCCATATAATATCAAACAGCGAAAATCTCCCAGACATCTCCATCTCAACCCCAAGACCCAGCTTCACTCAATGACCAGCAAGCTACAGTGCTGGACACCCTATGCCAAACAACTAGCAAGACAGGAACACAACCCCATCCATTAGTAGAGAGGCTGCCTAAAATAATAAGGCCACAGACACCCCAAAACACACAACCAGACGTGGGCCTGCCCACCAGAAAGACAAGACCCAGGCTTATCCACCAAAACACAGGCACTAGTCACCCCACCAGGAAGCCTACACAACCCACTGAACCAACCTTAGCCACTGGGGACAGACACCAAAAACAACAGGAATGACAAACGTGCAGCCTATGAAAAGGAGACCCCAAACACAGAAAGTTAAGCAAAATGAGAAGACAGAAAAACACACAGCAGGTGAAGGAGCAAGGAAAAAATGCACCAGACAGACCTAACAAATGAAGAGGAAATAGGGAGTCTACCTGAAAAAGAATTAAGAAAAATGATAGCAAAGATGATCCAAAATCTTGGAAGTAGAATAGAGAAAATACAAGAAACGTTTAACAAGGACCTATAAGAACTAAAGAGCAAACAAACAGTGATGGATAACACAATAAATGAAACTAAAAATTCTCTAGAAGGGATCAATAGCAGAATAACTGAGGCAGAAGGACGGATAAGTGACCGGGAAGATAAAATAGTGGAAATAACTACTGCAGAGCTGAATAAAGAAAAAAGAATGGGGCTTCCTTGGTGGCGCAGTGGTTGACAGTCCGCCTGCCGATGCAGGGGACACGGGTTCGTGCTCCCGGCCCGGGAGGATCCCACATGCCGCGGAGCGGCTGGGCCCGTGAGCCATGGCCGCTGGGGCTGCGCGTCCGGAGCCTGTGCTCCGCGACGGAAGAGGCCACAGCAGTGAGAGGCCCGCGTTAAAAAA
>NW_020172671.1:1040749-1102821 GCF_003031525.2 Neophocaena asiaeorientalis asiaeorientalis | reverse complement strand
GGGAGCTGTGTGAACAAAGAGAAAGGGAAATTTCTCCCAGCAGCTTCAGGAGCAGAGGATTGAATCTCCACAATCAGCTTGATATACCCTGCATATGTGGAATACTTGAATAGATAAGGAATCATACCAAATTGAGGAGGTGGACTTTAGGAGCAAAGTTATATATATTTTTTTCCCTTTTTCTCCTTTTGTGAGTGCGTATGTGTATGCTTCTGTGTGTGATTCTGCTGTATATATTTGCTTTTACCATTTGTCCTAGGGTTCTGTCTGTCCTTTTTTGTTTTTTTCTTAATAATTATTTTTTTATTTTACTTTATTTTGTTTTATCTACTTTCTTTCTTTCTTTCTATTTTTTCTCCCTTTTATTCTGAGCCATGTGCATGAAAGGCTCTTGATGCTCCAGGCAGGTGTCAGGGCTGTGTCTCTGAGGTGGGAGAGCCAAGTTCAGGACACTGGTCCACAAGAGACCTCCGAGCTCCATATAATATCAAACAGCGAAAATCTCCCAGACATCTCCATCTCAACCCCAAGACCCAGCTTCACTCAATGACCAGCAAGCTACAGTGCTGGACACCCTATGCCAAACAACTAGCAAGACAGGAACACAACCCCATCCATTAGTAGAGAGGCTGCCTAAAATAATAAGGCCACAGACACCCCAAAACACACAACCAGACGTGGGCCTGCCCACCAGAAAGACAAGACCCAGGCTTATCCACCAAAACACAGGCACTAGTCACCCCACCAGGAAGCCTACACAACCCACTGAACCAACCTTAGCCACTGGGGACAGACACCAAAAACAACAGGAATGACAAACGTGCAGCCTATGAAAAGGAGACCCCAAACACAGAAAGTTAAGCAAAATGAGAAGACAGAAAAACACACAGCAGGTGAAGGAGCAAGGAAAAAATGCACCAGACAGACCTAACAAATGAAGAGGAAATAGGGAGTCTACCTGAAAAAGAATTAAGAAAAATGATAGCAAAGATGATCCAAAATCTTGGAAGTAGAATAGAGAAAATACAAGAAACGTTTAACAAGGACCTATAAGAACTAAAGAGCAAACAAACAGTGATGGATAACACAATAAATGAAACTAAAAATTCTCTAGAAGGGATCAATAGCAGAATAACTGAGGCAGAAGGACGGATAAGTGACCGGGAAGATAAAATAGTGGAAATAACTACTGCAGAGCTGAATAATAAAAGCTGGTTCTTTGAGAAGATAAACAAAATTGATAAACCACTAGCCAGACTCATCAAGAAAAAAAGGGAGAAGACTCAAATCAATAGAATTAGAAATGAATAAGGAGAAGTAATAACTGGCACTGCAGACATACAAAGGATCATGACAGACTACTACAAGCAACACTATGCCAATAAAATGGACAACCTGGAAGAAATGAACAAATTCTTAGAAATGTGCAACCTTCCGAGAGTGAACCAGGAAGAAATAGAAAACATGAACAGGCCAGTCACAAGCACTGAAATGGAAACTGTGATTAAAAATCTTCCAACAAACAAAAGCCCAGGAACAGATGGCTCCACAGGTGAATTCTATCAAACATTTAGAGAAGCACTAGCACCTATCCTTCTCAAACTCTTCCAAAATATAGCAGAGGGAGGAACACTCACAAACTCTTTCTATGAGGTCACCATCATCCTGATACCAAACCCAGACACAGATGTCACAAATAAAGAAAACTACAGGCCAATATCACTGATGAACATAGATGCAAAAATCCTCAACAAAATACTAGCAAACAGAATCCAACAGCACATTAAAAGGATCATACACCATGATCAAGTGGGGTTTACCCCAGGAATGCAAGGATTCTTCAATACACACATATCAATCAATGTGATATACCATATTAACAATTTGAAGCAGAAAAACTATATGATCATCTCAACAGATGCAGAGAAAGCTTTTGACAAAACTCAACACCCATTTATGATAAAAGCCCTCCAGAAAGGTAGGCATAGAGGGAACTTTCCCCAACATAATAAAGGCCATATATGGCAAACCCACAGCCAACATCGTCCTCAATGGTGAAAAACTGAAACAATTTCCACTAAGATCAGGAAAAGCAAAGGTTGCCCCCTCTCACCACTATTATTCAACATAGTTTTGGAGGTTTTTGCCACAGCAATCAGAGAAGAAAAAGAAATAAAAGGAATCCAAATTGGAAAAGAAGAAGTAAAGCTGTCACTGTTTGCAGATGACATGATACTATACATAGAGGATCCTAAAGAAGCCACCAGAAAACTACTAGAGCCAATCAATGAATTTGGTAAAGTAGCAGGAATACAAAATTAATGCACAGAAATCTCTAGCATTCCTATACACTAATGATGAAAAATCTGAAAGTGAAATTACGAAAACACTCCCATTTACGATTGCAACAAAAAGAATAAAATATCTAGGAATAAACCTACCTAAGGAGACAAAAGACCTGTATGCAGAAAATTATAAGACACTGATGAAAGAAATTAAAGATGATACAAATAGATGGAGAGATATACCATGTTCTTGGATTGGAAGAATCAACATTGTGAAAATGACTCTACTACCCAAAGCAATCTACAGATTCAATACAATCCCTATCAAACTTCCACTGGCATTTTTCACAGAACAAGAACAAAACATTTAATAATATGTATGGAAACACAAAAGACCCCGAATAGCCAAAGAAATCTTGAGAAAGAAAAACGGAGCTGGAGGAATCAGGCTCCCTGACTTCAGAAAATACCACAAGGCTACAGTAATGAAGACAGTATGGTACTGGCACAAAAACGGAAATATAGATCCATGGAACAGGATACGAGGCCCAAGGATAAACTCACGCACATATGATCACCTTATCTTTGATAAAGGAGGCAAGAATATACAGTGGTGAAAAGACAGCCTCTTCAATAAGTGGTGCTGGGTAAACTGGACAGGTACGTATAAAAGTATGAAAGTAGAACACTCCCTAACACCATACACAAAAAGAAACTCAAAATGAATTAAAGTCATAAATGCAAGGCCAGACACTATCAAACTCTTAGAGGAAAACATAGGCAGAACACTCTATGACATAAATCACAGCAAGATCCTTTTTGACCCACCTCCTAGAGAAATGGAAATAAAAACAAAAATAAACAAATGGGACCTAATGAAACTTAAAAGCTTTTGCACAGCAAAGGAAACCATAAACAAGACCAAAAGACAACCCTCAGAATGGGAGAAAATATTTGCAAATGAAGCAACTGACAAAGGATTAATCTCCAAAATTTACAAGCAGCTCATGCAACTCAATATCAAAAAAACAAACAACCCAATCCAAAAATGGGCAGAAGACCTAAATGGACATTTCTCCAAAGAAGATATACAGATTGCCAACAAACACATGAAAAAATGCTCAACATCATTAATCATTAGAGAAATGCAAATCAAAATTACAATGAGATATCATCTCACACCAGTCAGAATGGCCATCATCAAAAATTCTACAAACAATACATGCTGGAGAGGGTGTGGAGAAAAGGGAACCCTCTTGCTTTGTTGGTGGGAATGTAAATTGATACAGCCACTATGGAGAACAGTATGGAGGTTCCTTAAAAAACTAAAAATAGAACTACCATATGACCCAGCAATCCCACTACTGGGCATATACCCTGAGAAAACCATAATTCAAAAAGAGTCATGTACCAAAATGTTCATTGCAGCTCTATTTACAATAGCCAGGACACGGAATCAACCTAAGTGTCCATCAACAGATGAATGGATAAAGAAGATGTGGCACATATATACAATGGAATATTACTCAGCCATAAAAAGAAACAAAATTGAGTTATTTGTAGTGAGGTGGATGGACCTAGAGTCTGTCATACAGACTGAAGTAAGTCAGAAAGAGAAAAAGAAATACCGTATGCTAACACATATATATGGAATCTAAGCAGAAAAAAAAAAAAAAGATCATGAAGAACCTAGGGGCAAGACGGAATAAAGACACAGACCTACTGGAGAATGGATCTGAGGATATGGGGAGGGGGAAGGGTAGGCTGGGACAAAGTGAGAGAGTGGCATGGACATATATACACTACCAAACGTAAAATAGATAGCTAGTGGGAAGCAGCCGCATAGCACAGGGAGATCAGCTCGGTACTTTGTGACCACCTAGAGGGGTAGGATAGGGAGGGTGGGAGCAAAGGAGATGCAAGAGGGAAGAGGTGTGGCGACATATGTATATCTATAAGTGATTCAGTTTGTTATAAAGCAGAAACTAACACACCATTGTAAAGCAATTATACTCCAATAAAGATGTTAAAACAAAATTAAAAATAAATAAATATAATTTTTAAAAATGCAATGAAATCTAGAAAAACACAATAGGAAATTCTATTGTATGTTTAAAAGAATTAAAACAGAAAAGCAAAGTTAAAAGTTTACAGTGTTGGAATATTTTATTAACACTTCCTTTTACCTCAATTTCAATTTGCATGAGCGTTTTTCTTTAATTATCCTTAAGATATTTTTCTACACATTTGGCAGTATATATCTGCCAAATCCTAAGTCTGCCAGACAGATTTAGGTCAGGAAAATATTCTCACATGTACTATAATATAGTCTTGTGGGATTGTTTATTATTATGAAAAGTTCCAAACATACATGAAGTAGAGAGAATAGTAAAATATACACCTCTGAACCCATCACCTACTTTCAACACTTATCAACATTTGCCAATTTTGTTTCATTTGCTTTCTCTTATCCCCTTCCCTGTATTCCCATACTGAGAATACTTTAAAACAACTCCCAATACCACATCCTTTTCTATAAATGCTTCAGTATTTATTGTTAACACTTATAAAAAATAATAACAACGTGACTACCATATCTAACAAAACTAGCAACGATCTCTTTCTATCATCTAATAACAATTTCTTGATCCCATTTCCCAAATTTTCTCCAAAGAGGGGGAAAAAAGAAAAAAAAGAAAAAGAAAAAAATACTCTTATAGTTGCTTTGATCAAATCAGGATCCAAACAAAATTTATAGATTTCATTTGGTTGATATGTCACTAAAGTCTCTTTTAATGTTGAAAATCTCTGACCCCCATCTTATTTTTATTGTCATATATTTATGGAAAAATATGGTCTTTTGAAGTCAGGGAGAATAAAAATAGGATAAAACTCAACTGATCAAAATTTTACTGTCATCTAGTTTTTGCTGAGAGTTATTAGTTTTATGAAATTATTAAAGCAAGCAGTTTTCTCTGTTTCGAAAACAGCTCTGGAGGTAAGAGGGCTGATAATGTGGACACGGTTCCTGATCCACCTAAGTCGCATTTCAACCAGAGCAGCTCTGTTTCTCTCTGCTTTATATCTGGGACTTTCATATAGAATCCAGCATTAAGCCTGGATTCAAATTCTTCCCTTTACTGAATTCTTTAACCACACTCTGCATACTGCCTCCTACATATGCCACATCTTTTCTGCAGGCAAAGCACCCTGAACCCCCTGAATTCTCAAAGTTCCACTGCCTAAGGCCTTTTTACTTCACGGAATTTCCATCCGTTTTAGGATGACAGAATGGGGGTGGGTACATCATTAAACAACACTTTTAAGGAGTTTCTTAGTTTTTCCAAAAAGTTATCACTAAAATCTTTTTAACTTGGGCTCTAGCCTCATCCTGCTGAGAGTCATGTTTGTACATATTCATAACAGAGGGAATTCCAAGAGCACTTACTCTTATAATTTATAGAATCCTATCATGTTCTGAGGTTTATTTATTTTCCTGGACCAAAGTCCATTAGAAATGCCCAATTAAAGGGAGAGAATTTGCTACTGCTAGAAATTTAGAAAATAGAATATCTGATATATTCATTTATTTACTAAATGGACAAATGTTATATTTTTTAAAAACCAAATGACATAATATTAATCTGTTATCATTCATTGAACCGTTACTATATGTAAGGATCTGTGCCAAGTTCTTTACCCATATCAGTTAGATTGATCTTTAAAACAACCTTTGAGGTAGCACTATTATCTCCATTTTTAAATATGGAAAAAATGGAAACTTAAATAACTTAAGACAACTATCAAAAATTACAAAGCCAGCACGGGGAAGAGCCTGTCTTGAGCCTGTCTTAACCATTACCTATAGAGCCTGGAGTCTACTAGTGAACAAGCAGCCTTGAAAGTCATTGAGGAAATCCTACGACAACAAAACCTGACAAGATCCATGATACAGATTCTGAACAAAAAAGAAAAAATGAAATATTGGATATTTTGTTGAGAAAAATGGAGAATGTATTTTATAGTATATTTATAAATGCATTTGTCCTAAATGGCCAAATAATTATTTAGTATCATTAACAATAGAGGAGTAAATTTCTATATTCTTGAAAATAATATCATTTATATAATTTACATAAAGATGTATTCTTAATAAATAAGTTGTTTTATGTTCTGTAGGCTCAACACTTTTTAGGGGTAGATTTAAGAATTCAGGGGGTAGCAGAATCTATTAAGTAACTTTTGTACTCATAATTATTACAAAATAAAATGTTAGTCATAAAGACCCTGGGATTTGCAGCCTTGTAAAGCTAGATTTGATCAGCCTTGGTATTTACTATTGTGTGATACCCACTCCATAGGATTGTTGTGAAGGGTGACCTATAAAGCATCTTGCCCAGCAGGTCCTTAATATACACAATAACGCTAACACATACACACACACACACAAACGTACACCATACCCTGTGACATTTCAAATCTCTTCTTTTAAAAAATTTAGAGTCAATATATGGTTTTGTAAATAAATGAAATTAACCATTCATTTTTTCTAAACTTTGCCAAACGTGATGCTCAGCAGTAATAGTAGTAATCTTAACAATGGAAACAAATAAGAATGATAGAATATCAGTTTTGAAAGAGACTTTATCAGTCATTTAGTCCAAATCATCATATTCTATAAATATTCTTTTAGTCCCTTAACCTTCCACAGGCAATATATATACACATAAAGGAGCATTAAGGAATTACTGAAATAAATCTACCTAAGATGCATTGTTCAAGGAACACAATGAATTGTACTAGTGGAGAAATGGTCTTATTTATTGTTTCAGTTCCCCAAAAGACTTTTCTTCTATAGTTATTTTTATTCTTTTCAGAAACAATCTCGAACTGTTTTGTCCATAATCACAGGAAGAAAAAAAACATTTTAGGTTAGTCTGGAAAGGGCTACTCTTCTAATTACAACTGAAGTAACAAATCTCACTACTGTTGTCTTAATATATTCACCATCACTGTTGTTGCCCTTGTCATTGGATTATTGGCAACATCATTATCATCATTATCATAACCAAAAGCATCTAATCGTCGTCCAAATTTTCATTCCAAACATGCATACCTTTTTAAGTTAGCTATTATTTACTATGTGTAAAAGACTACATTAACTGCTGAGAAACTTACAAACAAATGGAAATTCTACACCTTGAATAGGAATATATTTCCGTTTTTCATACAAAGACACTTCGGACTAGAAATCATTTTGGTATACAGATAAGGCTGAAACAAATTTGAGACAGTTTTTTCCTTCACTTGGTGCACACGTAAATCTTATTTGGATTAATATCACTAGTTGATAAGCAATGAGACTATTGTTGTTTGAGTCTGTGCCTCTTGATGCAAAACTTTTGTATATATAGATCAATTTATTTCCTTTTAAGAAAATTGATAGACATATTATGTTAAAACAAACCGACCCTCCACTGAGCTATTAAAATCCAATTTTTGAGAGGTGGTCTTTCATTAACAACGAACTGGATCTTATGGAAAATTATTGATGATTTAATAAATAACCAGTGGTGATTAATAAATAACCTGTCTCTAATCTCATGTTGGACCAATCTACAACTTACACATGGGTTGTGTCTGAAAGATACTACCAGCAGGCTGTTAACATTTTAAAATGCACATTCTGATAGAAAAAAATGTAAAAATGATAGGTATCCAGATTAACTCACAAGATCAACTTGACCTGAAATCAGTGTTCATGAAAATTATAGAATATTTTAACTGTACAAGGGATTTCATGATCATCTGTTTCAATTCTTTGTTTTACAAATGAGATAGTTGAAGTACAAAAAGACTGAATGATTTACAATATGAACCCTGTAGGAAAATGCATTCTAAGCTCCAGTTAGAATATCAAGTATCATATCCCAACAGGGTTTGGGACTTCACTGGTACAAGAAAGGTTAAAGTCCGTAGCCATGAATAACTTAATTACTAAACCTGCATGGAAAACACTGTTTAATCTTTTTATGCCTGTATCATTATATTCAAAGGCATGTCCAAGTTGATCACTAAGGTGGAGAAGTGGGAAAAAATGTTTATACTGAAGTGTAGTATTTTCAAGTTGGAATATGGATATGTGTAGTAGTCTGATAATGATTGTACCCTTGTTCTGCCTTATTCTCATCAGATTTATATCTTTTTTTCCCCCACTGTTACAGGGTGAAAGCCCTTGTACTACTGTGTGATAAAGTATTCAAGTTCCTTAGATTGTTTAGATGTATCAGAAGTTGTGAAGTGTAGAATCATTCTAAATAATCTAAATTGCTTAATAAGCTACAATTCTGATGGAAATATCTGATATTACATTATAAAAGAAGCTTTTTTACTTATATGTGTAAAATGTATTCATAGAAGTGTATGAAGCACTTAGCTTTTAAAAGAAGCTATGTGAAAAATGTGTTTTGGATTGTCTTCAAAGGAAAAATGGTTGGAAATTAATCTTTTTGTATCCAAGTACAAAAGGAGCTAAAATAGCATCACTTCCACTCCTCCAAATTTACTTGTAGGAATAGTTAACTGTTCAAAGCCCTGATCAAAGGTAAAAAGAGAGAAAGATCATCTAAAAATACGAGTTTAAAAAAACAACAAACTAATCTATTTACTTTTTTCTACTTACCACATGAAACATAAGAATAATTAATAATAACTTTTAACTAAATACTTAAAATTTAATTTATAATCATATTATTATTAATTAAGAATCTATAAGGAACATAAATTATTTGTGCATGCTGTATTGTGTGTTGGTTAAATGGTTTACAAAGTCTTGTAACTTTAAAACACCAATGAAACATTCTTTTTTCTTTTTCTCCAATGAATAAAATCTTTTTTTTTTTTTTTGTGGTACGCGGGCCTCTCACTGTCGTGGCCTCTCCCATTGTGGAGCACAGGCTCTGGACGCGCAGGCTTAGTGGCCATGGCTCACGGGCCAGGCCGCTCCATGGCATGTGGGATCTTCCCGGACCGGGGCACAAACCCGTGTTCCCTGCATCGGCAGGCGGACTCTCAACCATTGAGCCACCAAGGAAGCCCTTAAAATCTTGTTTTTAATGCAGTTTTTGTCGAAACTCTCCCTGGAGATCAAGGATACAGTATATAATCCCATAAAAGTATTCAATGTTGTCCATATATGTATGACCTTCATTCAAATTACCATCAGATAAATTTTGCTTATTTTCACATTTCTATTCTTCTATTTCTTTAATTTAATAAAAATCTTGTTATTTAAATGTTTCTTATATAATAGCTATTCTAAACAAGTAATTATATTTTATTTCTTAAATGTTAGTTGTTAGAGATTCTTTACAATTAAACGATGCTAGACCCTAATTAGCAATAACCATTTAGCAAAAAGAAAATTACATGTAAAATGAAACAATTATAATTTATTAGGCATAATATATTACAAAATAAATAAGAGACCCTGAAAGCCTTTGGACAGTATGCTGCAAAAGGGTCACATGTGGCCTACAGGTAAAGTTTTGAAATCAGAACTATTAGAAATCGTAGACTAAATTCTATTTTTGTACACTTTTTCATATTTAGAGATGATAAGTATAGTATTTTAAATAATATTCTTATTTCAATTTCTGAACTCCAAATACTGTTTTAGGTTAATCTGAATTTAATTTATGGATTAGGTAATTCATTTAAATTCAGTGAAGTGTAAAAAGGGACCACGAAAAAAAATCCAAAGGAAGTCTACTGTCACTCTTTTACGGCCACATTCACTACACTTACTTATGCTGCCAGGAGTTTGATTGTCCTGGGTTTTATTTATGATGACCTGAGCAGTAGCTGTTATTATCCCCATTTTGAGGATGAGGAATCTGAGGCCTCAAGGCCACCCCAAGAGAAACTTGTGCAGCTGAGATTCACAACCAAGTCTCTTGAACTAACACCTACCTTTAACCACTGTACTAAACAACGGTATATCAAGCATATTGCACATTCAGAATGGACATTCCCTTTTCCATATGGTAAAAAGTTTTCATTAATAATCAGAAAATGGATAAGTAATAATGGCTAGAAAAGAAATACAGTGAAAACGTTTCTGTTATTGAACTCTGTGTATAATAATACATATAATTATATGCATAATATGTATAATTATACAATAATAATTATATATAATAATGTATATTATAGTAGTAAAAATTCAAAATAAGAAAATAAATGTTATAGTACAATCAAGGAAAGATGTACTGGAGTAATATTTTAATTATATGAGTGTAATTTTGAAAAATAAGGAAAAACAAAATTTTACTGAAGTTTGGACTGTATTTCAGTTTTTAAAACTTTATAGAAATAAAGAATTCCAAGTATCTACACAGGATGACCTAAATGAAATAAGATCTCTTTCTTTGCCTTACAATCACTGCTCTATTATGTTAATATTGTTTAAATGAAGGAATGCAGAGTACACCAAGACTGAGGACACAAACCAAAGTGAGCTGGAAGAATTCCAAATCATTAAAAAACTTACTCTAAAAAAATGATTGTGTTTGCTTAGTTCTAGTGGGTCAAGGTCAAAAACATGAAGTAAAATGAAATAGCACTGGTGAATTGGTGTGTGTGTGGGGCGTATGAAAACATTTTAAAAAATTAATCGTACATTTCAATATGGTTTGCATTGATTGTAAACTTTCTATAATAATTTTAGAAACAAGTCTTCTGCATCAAAGAAATTAAATAGAATCACATCATGTTTAATTATTTTTCATTTTATTATATAAAAAGCTGAAAAAAAATGGAATTGTCCCATTCAATTCAATGAGTAGTTCCTGGCCACTCTGGGACCCCTTCCTGTACACTCATGAAGCCAGCCTGATGCCCCCACTTTCATCTCCTAAAATTGTTATGTTCTCCCCAATGTCGCTGACCTTGTTTATCTAGACCCTCTATACCATTTTCTTAGCTAGTGTCTATTCATCTTTGAGGACTCAGCTCAGAGAAGCTATCACTGAGTGCTCATTACCTTAGAATTTATTGGATTAAGGGCTGCTCATATAAGTCTTCATAGTATCCAGTGCTTATTCTGGTCATATAAGTCATTATATTATTTTGAAATTTTAATTTAAATATCTTTTCCTCCACTACTTGATATTATTGATTTGTGTATCCCTGTGTATCCTACTTTCCTAGCACTCACCACATGTTTGTGCAATAAATGTAGAATTCCAATTACATACCAAAAAACTAGAAATGCTGAGACAATGTTTTCACTCTTTTCAGGTAATCACAATACCTTGCAGTCATTTTAAACACCAGGTGTTAAAAAAGATTGTGTCAGCATGGCCCTCCTTTTTCATTTTCTTTGTTTTGTCTCACAAACAATCAATATTATTTAAGCAATTATCAATCATATCTGACAGAGCTTCCTTAAATATAAATTGAATTGCCACAAGTTGCTTAAAAAGAATAACAAAAATGAGGATATTTGGTTCAGTTCACTCGAGATTTATGGCCTCATGTCCTTCAGGAGGCAATAGAGAATGCTACCAATCCAATAAAAACAAGCTGCCTGTTCTCTGCCAAATCTCTGCTAACTTGAGGAAAGACATCTTCCTGGTCACCTGATCCTTTTAACAGTATTTGCGATGACCTACTCTGTGTCCATGTTAGGTCCTGAGGTACAGGTTCTGCCCCTTGATGCTCCTTCCTTGAGTGCCTCCTTCTGATAGCCTCATACATTAAAGCACACAAGTCATTACTTTCTAAATATGTCTTGATTCTAACTGACCACCCTTCTCCTCTCCATTTCCATCATTACATCCTCAGTTCAGGCCTATATCATCTCCTCTTTACTGTCCTGTGTATAAATCTGGAACAATTCCACTTCATTCTCCACACCATGAAAGTGATTTATCTACAATGTAAACCTGATCATATAACTTCCCTATATGACAGTTTTGCTGTAGAATTGAGCAGATGGGCTACATGAGTAACTTGATATTTTCATCTTCTTTTCCCCCCAACTACTTCCCTGGCACTTAATTTCTAAAGTTTATCTAGTTCCCTAGTTTATCTAGGTCTAGTACCACAACTACTGTTAAGAAAAATACTCATAGGCGCTTTTTCACTTTCTGATATGAACTCGAGATCATTAAACCATATTAGTGTTTTATTAATGCTCGTTATACAATAGCAACTGTTTTGCAGTTTTTAAAGTCTTGATCTGTTATTCAGTCCCTAGAAAAGGGATGTGGAAGCACTAAAAGCCAAACTAAGATCAGAGTATTAAGAATTTAAGCACACACAAAAATATTCTTAAAACAGAGATGTAAAATAATTTCGTTATATGAAATTATATGAATTATAATTCATTATATGAATTATATTATTATAATTTCATTATATACGATTTCATTGTATAATTTCATTATAGAAGGTAAAAACTTAGATATACCAAGCAACCATGTAGAGATTTGATCTAAGGAAGAAAGAAGGGGGAAAAAACCCTGGATATTTGGCTTCAAGTTCATGGCCAGATTAGAAGTCAGGTTAATATCCACTTACTCAACAAATATTTATTGAGTGCTGATAATGTATAGATAAAAATTCTTGGAGCTGAGAATATACAGTCTCTGCCCTCAAGGACCTCACAGGCTAGTGGAGGATACAACATATTAGTATACACTTATGACCCTGTATAGTAAATTCAGCAGTTAAGATACTTTCCTTAGTGTTCTGTTTATGCTAATACTTTCTTGGAATGCCTTCTTTCTTCCCCTCTACACGTATGACATCTACCACTTAGCCAAAAGAAAGTAAGTCTCATCTCCTCCCTAAACCCTCTCTGAATTCTCATCATTCACCCCCCATGTTTTTAACTTGCTTGAATTCCTAGGTATCAATACCTGCACCACTCATTCTGATATGCACATTGGACACAAGTGTAAAAAACAACAGGCACAATTTGAGATCTCATAGAAACGGCAGTCTAGCACTGAAGACAGTCATTAAACGCTGAATTATAGGTAAAAGAAATGAGTACTATGACCCCAGGGTGTGGCATGATAACATGAAATTACAGCGATACTTTTTGTATTACTAGTATGAAAAAAATATAAGAAAGGCTTCATACAGCACCTCCTACATGGATTTCTTCTCAGGCAGAGGGTTTCAAAAGAAACTGTGGTTAATCATTAAAAACTGTGGGAAACCTAACCTAAACCACATTGAATTTTACTAATATATATAGACAATCAATAATTTTAAATGTTTATAACCAAAATCTCCAAAACATCAAACTCATTTATAAACATGGAATAAGTTTTATTCTGCTGAAATAAGTCACCAGAGACTTTCTCCCCTTTTTATAGAGAACTTAAAGTTTAGAAATTATCAGTGATTTGTCAGTAAACAACATTCACGGAGAAATCACTATCCTTTAGACTTTACAGAAATATAACAAATTAGAGTTTAAAGTTTCTGTACTTCAGCAACAGGTGGAAATAGAATAAAAAACTGTCCAGTGCCCTGAGTAGGTTAAAACAATGCAAATTAACAATCTAATTCTAAGCAATACCCATACATTTCTAATGCCAATAAAATATCAATCATTTTGGAAACTGAGGCCAGTGTCTTCATTTATCCCTAATAATTTTTTCATAAAATCTTCTTACAAATACCTTTTATAGTGTCCCACGTCTGTGGCAGGGAGGAAAACAAACATAAGTTTACTGAATGGGAGTACTTGTACTATATATATATCATGTCAGGAAGCTTTAGAATCAGTTTTCAAACCCCAATTCTCTATTTCCCCTCCATTACTCTCCTCCCTAAACAAATCCAAGAATTAGCTATAAAATGATTCAGTGGAAGAGTGACAAAGGCGAAATTAAGCCTTTGGAAATCAAGAAAAGGAGAAAGCCGTTATCTCCAACCCCTGTTGCCTCCCTCTATAACTCTTCCTAAAGTAGATACATTATCCTGTGAAAAAAATATTACGTGATTAAATCCACACATTTATGTAATCAATCTTGTTAATCATTATCTATGTCAGATACTCAAGGTCAGACTGAAACATGTGGGCATCCTCAGCTTGCTGATAATTTGTTGCTCCTTCAAACAAATATACCTTTTTATGTTCAAAACATGGGATTTATCATATGTATCTGAACTTAAGAGTATTTATGAACCAGGCAATACATATCTTAGAAGATGTAGTAAACTACTCACACAAATAACCCGGTAAACAACCCTCTGCCAAACGTTAGTAAGTTTCAGAATTTCAGTTGATGGCAACTGCTGATTTCAGCTGATACTCAGTTCACTAGTCTAGAAATTGATGGTACAGATAATACAGAACCTACATTAGCCTGTCCCAAATGTACTAAAGAGAGCTCGTTCAACAGAAAGAAAAAGGGATTTAATTTAGTTGTTAGGTGTGTACATGTGTGAGTACCTGAGTGTGTTGTGTTTTCACTTCCACTTGTGGTACCTAGATGGGGATTCTAGATGGGGATGGGATAGATTTTTATTTCTGTGGGTTGATGCCTGTGCAGCTGCCTAAGTTCTGCCAGCCCCAAGATCAAGCTCTGAAGATAATTAAAATATCATTGTCATCAAGCCAGTCCCTACCCTCACAGATATTAAGGGTAATAAACTTTATGAGAATATAGGCCATTGAATAGCAGAAGAGATACAAAACTGAAAGAAGGCTGAACTACCTCTGGATAAGAGACACCTGATGTCTCCTTTTAGTTTTGATGCTTAAAAGGTATATTCTAAATAGAAAATTACTAAATAGAAAAATTAGTTTTTAATGTTACCATTAAAATATTAATACTTTAAAAATGTTATTTTTGTTTAAAGCTGATTGGTAATATAAAGCAGGGGTGATCATTTATTCAAGAATAATTTCCTGAAAAGACAGTTTCTTATTATATATTTAGTGTATATACATAAACCATACGGTAGTGAACTTTAAGTTGTGGATTGTTAGTAATAATTTAGAGAAAAGGACAGTAAGAAAAATGAATGGTGATGAGGTATGGCATGTGTCTACCGTTTAATTTCTTTCGAGAGGCAGAGCTTGAACAACAGAGGAAAGATGGATGGATGATTTCTGTAGACTGTACTACTCAGTAAATATGTGAAGGCCACCTTGAGCTGTGAAATCTACTCTGTCTACAAAGTGAACGTTTTTTGAACTGACCCATGCTTGTCACTCTAATGTGAATCTTGCTATGCTTTATATCTGCATGTTACTTTTCAGAGATTCGCTGGTTATGTGACAAGCATTCATGAAGTACTACATAGTGAGTAATAATAACCACAACGTAACAAAAATGGGGTAGAGAGGACATAATGCTTAGTAACAACCTTTTTCCTTTCCAAACAAATTTCTCCTCCCCTGTGCCCAGGCTGCAACTTTTCTCTCTTCTCTCTTAGAGAATATACCTCTCTTAGGCTCAGTCTTAACCTCTGCACCTCAGTTTTCTTCTCCTTTCATCTCTCTAGTCTGCCTCCCTCTCTCTCTCTTGATTTGACATTACACCATCCCAACGAATCATAAGAAAACTGGCAAATACTTCCTGCAGGAAAGAAAATGAGTGAACAAAGCAGTAATCCAAAGAAGGGGTAAGACTATGAACACTCACATGATAATAAATATTTTCCTATCATACAAGAGTTAGAAAAACATGCCTATTACATTTTGTATTCCCCTTTACTGTATACTCAAGGTTTCAGAAAAAGTGTTTTCACACTGAAGGTCAAGACCCTAATAAAATCAATTTATTAGATCAGAACAAGCATTATAATTTTATGAATTAGAACAATACTGAACAGGGTAGAATAGAATAGAACGGGGAAAAAAATAGAATAGATCAGAGACATCTCAGGGAAAAAAAGGGAAGCTAAGTATGAACTGTATTGAGAGGCAAAAATTTCTTCTTCATGAGGGTGTCAGTCAAAAAATTTGAAAGATTTTGATGATATTAGGTGCTAACCTATTATAAAGACACAATATTAATCTTGAAGAATATTTACTTTAATGCTTTGTTAAAACTAGTAATTGAGATCCAACCACATTTTGGCATGAATTACAGGGACAGAAGACCATGTCCCCAATTAAATTATTATTTCAGAAGTACAGGCTGATCAGTTCAAACAAAAGTTTGTGTGAGAACAGTTCTATCATTGCTTATTTAGAAATAAATTTAGAGTAAGCTTATATTCCGAGAAGACAAAATAACTCACTTTAGACAGCTACCTCCCAAGGGCAGAAATGATCTACAGCAGGGAAAGAATGAAGAATGTTCATTTTATGTTTTTACCAGCTGTGTGGTTCTTGTGGGCAGAGAAGTCTAGGAACATATCTGTCACCTTAAAAAAAATGTACCCAAACAATGATCATAATTTTTTGCTTTACAAATGACTGCAGAAGTACTTTTTACTCAAGTTAATAATTAACTTTTGGATTTAGTGAGTTAAAAAGAGGGTAGTAAATCACCTATTTCAGTGGTAAATTCTTTGTGTTAAGATCAATTATTTCTTGCATTTATTGTATGAATATTATGGTAATTGCACAGAGTTTACTTGCAAATTCCCATTAATGTGTGCATATGATCTAGTAGCTATTTTGTTTCTTAAATAGGGTATAGGTGATAAAGCTGTCAGGAAATTGGATAGACTTAAATATTCTAACTCCAGACCCCCTCCATTTGCTGACAGAATAAACTTAGAGATCTTTACCTATGCCCAAGCATTCTTGAGAGGTTGTTCAAGGCAGTGTGAAGAGGTAGCTATGAATAAAGTCTGATAGACTTGAGCTGCAAACCCAACCCTAAGGCTCACTAACAAAAGGATTTGGGGCAAGGTAATAAAATAAGCCTATTTCATTCCACTGTTTTAAAGATTAAATGAGATAATAATGCAAACCCCTCACATAATGCCTGACATATGATCAGCATGATTGTATTTATTTTTATATAATTTCCGTGGCAGAGCTGGGATTGATACCAGGTTGGTTGTTCGACATAAATGCAACTTTCAACCCACTCTACTAATTTATTATCATCATCATTTCTGTAGGTAACTTTTTAAACATGTTCCTTTTACTCTCCATCTCCAAACAGCTACAAGCATTCTCTGTCTTCTATGGGCCCTTTAGTACTTATAATCTATACCACATAATAGTGTCTAAAATGCTGTATAGTTACTAGTACTATATGTGTTGTCATAGTGGGGCTTTCTTTTCCCCAGAATGAGATCTTAAACATCTCAAAAGAGAGAAAAAATATTACCACTTGATTCCTCTTGGCAAATGTAAATTTACTGTGACGTTAAAGAAGCTCCTGTCTTGCACAGGCTCCTTCAAAGACCCTGGAAGAGGACTATCAATGTGTTCACAAGAATATACGGTTTGGCAAAATTTGTGAAAGCAACATGTTCTTTTTCTTAAAGAGGTCTCCTCCAAATAGATCAGCTTTAGGCCACACAAAACCTGTATCCATTCCCACCTCTGGGCATGAACTCAAAGAGAGAGTTCATTTATTTGTAAAGTTGCCTCCAGCTTGAAAATCTTTGATATTCTAATTTTTTGGAAACGAATTCAATGACTAGTTCACCAGAATAGGTCTTCAGTTCACAGTACATCTTGACTGACTGCATAATTTCAGCAAACAGGGAGATGCACATTACTTCATCTGCTCTTAAGACAGTACAGAAGCTATTCTTGGAGTTGGCAATCAAAACAGTGTTTAGATTTTGGATGGGGAAGTGAAACCAGAGACACTGGGTACTGTCAGCTTTGGGGAAATGTTTTTAAAATAAACTAAGTTTGATTTAAGAAAAATAATGTATGGAAAGGTGATGAACAAGTAGTTATTTTTCTTAAAAAATAGAGAATCCTTTTTGGGGGTGGGAGAGATAGAATTGAAATCACAATCATGCCAATAATAGTAATAATAATAACAACAATAAAATGGCATCAACAATAAGCAGAGTGCTAAATGCCTTATAAACACTATCTAAACTCTAAACAATTCTGTGAGGAAGGTATTAGTATTCCTGTTTCATATGTAAGGCAGTTGACACTTAGCACTGAATAATTGCACATGATCATACAGCTAGTAAAAGATAAGCCAGCACTAGAACCTAGCCCATTTGACTCTCAACCATTGCACCTACTGCATGTATACTGTATGTCAAAACTGAAAATCTTGACTTTTACAACTAGGAAAGTCATTGGAAAACTTGTTTATTCATCATGAGCTTATTCCTAGGGTCAGATTTCTTAGGTTCATTTCAGTGAAATAAGATCTAGGCTCTGGAAACTAATAAACCCTGGGTGTAGGACGCAACAACTTAAAATATTTTTTGTTAAGTAATCATTTTTCACAGCAGTTAGTACAGTGCTTACTAAGACGAAACAATAGACAGGGCACAGTTTTTAACTTGGGTAGTTTTCAAGATAGCTTTAAAAATGATTTATGACTTCTCTCATCTCAGAATTGTGCCCGATGTACCATGCGCTGAAGACAATGTGCACTTTTTCTCTATATATCTTTTCACTGTGTTGTCAGTGTTAATTGGTGGATATACTGCTTTGGCCTCTCTCAAACACTTTGCAAGGATTTTTAAATTAGTTCTTGGGTATTTGTGAGCATAATGCTTTTCCTATAGATGTGAAATGAAGAAAACCATTTTAAACCAATTAAACTTAAAAATCATTTGTGGCAATGCTCTGAGTACAAGAGAATAAAAGATAAATAAGACATGGCATATTCCCTCAAGTGGTTTCCAATCTAGTGCAATGGTTGTCAAATAGAGTGTACATGGGAAGCATCTTAGATCCTTTTGAATTTGTGAAGGAGCAGTCCCCAGAGAACCTTAGTTATAACGTTGAAATAGAGGCTAAGGGATCTACATTTTTAAGTACTCTAGTGATTATTATATGGCTTCTTCTTACCTTGAGAAACTGATCTAACAGAAAAGACAGAGATGTATATAACTTATTGTAATATAAAATATATTAAAATAAGCATGATAAAGAAAGTTATAAGGTAAGAAAAGATTCTTTTCTGCATCTTTTTTGGATTAAAAAATCACTGCTATAGTCATTCTTCACTCACAAAGAGAATCAAGACAAAGACATAAGCATCTAAAAAAAAGTCCCCTTCTTTTATCCATGTATAAAATTATTTATAGTATGATATATATACTACATCCCATACTGCTGACTAAAATAAACTGTTTCCAGTAACAGAAGTACTTGTCTGCTTTAAAAAAACGTTTTATTTTATTGTGTATACATATGCACATTTTCCCCCAACCTGCATTGTTATTTAGTAATATCTGTTTCTTCCTAGGCTCTATCTGGATGTTTTATGCTAGTGTAATTGGAGTCTACTGAAACTCTGGCATTTAAAATATATTATTGGAACTGAAATCAGTAAATCAATAAAGTGAAATGTGTTACAAATCCACACAAAGCAGAGACATATGCATTTGAATGAAAGTGAATGCCATTCTGAGTAGTCAACTGTGGATGCTCAGTGGGAAATCCTCACGGCTTTGTGTCTAGTCTTTATCCAATGTGGACTTTACATTTGGCTGAATGACAGGCTCTTATTTGAGCACAGCTAGAGGCTGATTAAATTAGGTTCTGGCTACACCATAAAGAAATTCACTGGATTTATATAAGCTTTAGTACCTGAACCAAAGGGGGAATGAAGAGTTATATCAACATTAGAATGCTGAAAAGGAATAGCTTTTGGAGTAAAATCAACAGTTGAAATCAGTTGGAGTATCAGTAGATTTAATTATCTCCAACGTGTTCCATGCATTTCTGTCAATTATCTCCAACAAGCAAACGAGTTCTGCTATATTTCACTCATTTTAAAATGTCCTATAAAAGGGAAAATAAAACTGTAGTTTAGTGTATACTTATTTAAAGGAAGAGTTTATCTATAATTTGAACATGCTCTTTCAGGAGAACAGATTGCAAACACCTCAGATTAGGAGTCATCTCTGCCCACAGCCTTTGGCATAATGAGGGGCTCAGTGTTATTTATGATCACTGAACTGACAAATGAAAGAATCTCTGAATACAGAAATAAATATGTCGATAAAATGTAGGCATGCAAAAAGACCTTATTTTTTTCTCTTTGGAGCTCTTTTGGGGCTATGTATCCATACAGATCTGAACTATACGAACAATGTAATTTGGATATAGAAAGCTTTTCTTGTATGACAGAATACACTCTTTTTTTTCTTTTGTTAGATGTTACTATTTTTTGTTAGAGTCCAAGTCGGTGGCTGCAGTATTTTTATTACTGTTAATTCTTACAAATATGTCACATGCTTGGTAAATATAGTAGAATTATTCAGAGGAAAAAAAAGTGATTTTTCCAAACTCACATAATTAAAAAGCCCAAGAGGGGTTCTCTAGCTTCTAAGAAGATACCTTGCATTACTCAGACTTCAGTGATGTCTCCCTCCTTTTCCCTTCTGTGTTATTCAAGGTCCATTATACATACCACTTAGCACTTGAGGATATATTTTCATTTAGCTTTTCATTTGTTGTGTCTCATCTACCCCCACACACTATTGACTTTTGAAAGGCAGAGACTAAAATTTCTCTCAAAAACAACTCCAATATTGACCAAGTTCTCAATCACTGAGACTGTACAAAGTCAATGTGGATTTCTTCACATCATCTAACTTCTCCAGTCATGCCCAAACAATCACTGAAACCAGAAGAGTTATCTCTGATATGCTTCTTGAATTCTATCATTTTCCTCCCATTCACAATGAAAGTTACCATAGCATTTACAATGACAAAAAATATGAATATAAGTAAAAACTGACCCATTTAAATTTAAGAGCCTGAGACCAGCTGTTGCCATTTTAAGAAGTGACTTTGTGAAAAGAACTGATCAAGAGGTAGACTTTCTTGGAGACAGATTTTGATTTCTCCTTACAAAATCTAACATGTGATAGAGAGCCGACCTTTCAGATTCCTGCTGGAGTCACTAAGGTGCTATTTTGTTGAGTTCACAGTCAACTTTTCTACTTAAGTGACTAAATTAATCTCATTGACATCTCATACTGTCCTGAATTTTCAGAATGGTGTTATCAGTACTAATTTCAGGATTTCTTTTTAAAACAGTCTCTAACTCTGTTCTTGGATTTTCTACGTGAAATCTGAAGTAACTGGGTATAGCAGGGTAATAGTTAATTTTAAAAAAAAAAGTAAAGAAGGAGGGAAAATAACTCAACTGCCTTCGAATGCTTTTTCATTTATGAAAACCTACCAAATGAATTGAAGGGAATCCCTAGTTTTCTCTAGGTAGTGTTAAACTGGCCAAAGGGGTCACAGATTACGTCTTATTTATTGTGCTGTGGCTAGTGCACAACGGGCTCTTAAATGGATAGCTATAGTTTGGTTAAGTAAGTTTAAAAACAAGTAAAACCCAGTACAATAACTCCTCAATGCAGGATATTTGCAAAATAGGCTTTTACACTACATTTTAAATGAATTTTCTGAATCTTTTCCAAAGTAGGCCCTCGATTCTGAGGAAGGATGGAAAGGAATAGATTTTAGTTTTGGCCGTTAGTCACTGTCTTGTACTCTGGCTGTATTTACAAGACATCAAAACTCCCCCAGTTTTCTCATATGTAATAATAATCATACTTTCTCTGCATGCTTCACAAGTATTGTGGTTGATAAAATGAGATTCTGTATCTAAATGTACTTTGAAAAATACTATGCTAGGTAATATAATTTTAAAATAATACTTTCTTTTTGGAGACTGGAACAATTATCTCAATAATGATAGCATCAGTGTACATAATCTGTAGAAACTTTTTTAGATAAACAGTGTGTATACATACGAGAAATATTTATGGAGGCATGAGGCGTGATAGAGTGTAGAGCTTGGGAACATCATCATCATCATTATTAGCTTTGCAATATCTGCATTTACATCTCAACTCTGGCACTTAGTAAGTGTAAGACCATAGGTAAATTTCTTAACTCTCTGAGCCTCAATATCTCCATCTAAAAGTTACATAATTTTGACACACCTCAGAAAGATGTTTTTTCCTTCACTTTTACCTCGTTCTCCTTTTCCCTTGTAGCTTAGACAACGTAGTATCCCCCAGTCATTTTAGATTTTAGATTTTATTAGGGCATATGGCCACCAGGCTAGAAACTCCATTTTCTGGGCTCCCTGCAGACTAATGTAATTTTGTGATGAAGTGCTCACCAACAGAATATGAGCAGAAGTGATGCAGACAACTTCTGTGTTATCCTTAAAAGAAAATGAGTCTCCATTTCATGCAATTGACCTTTCCCAGAAATCGGAATGCAAATGTGACACAGGTGAGTCAGATTCCACCATGCAGACAAGGCCAACAGCTTGGTCTAAGGGATGTCAGAGCAGAGTAGCTGGGCAGACCCTGTCTATCATGGGGCTGTCTTCATGGGACTCCTATTTTGTTCAAGCCACTGTATTTGGGAGTCTCTCTGATGCATTACCTTAGTCGCTATCTAATAATATCTTTCCCTTTTTATTTGCCCTTCACTTCATTATTTTATTTAGAGTCTACCTGGTGCCAGGCATTAGGTATGGATTTAACTAGAAAACTTACATAAATTGCTTAGCAGAGTGCTCAGGACAGTGATGCTAAGTAAATGTTCTTCTTCTCTCACTAAATGCCAGGGGCTATAGTGACACACAGGAGACATAAAATGTATAGGCCCAACCCTTATTCATGACCCTTACAAGTAAAAACGAGACATGCAGTAGCAATTATTTTGAAATAACTTACCTCATGATTATTTAACTGCAATTTGGCCAAAGTCCAAATATTAAGGAAAAAATGAATTATTCCATTAAAATTTGAGAAATATGAATTTTTGTGGATAAAAGAGCATAGGTCAACAAAATCAAATTTCTAAGATATAAATGGGAAAAATACATCTCATTAACAGTTTTGAAAATGTCATGGGAAAAACAGTAGCATATTAATCTCTACAGAGGATGTTGCTTATACAATTTCTTGATCAAATATGGTGAGCATATAGGTTTCTCTCTTTTTTCTTTTTTCTTTTTTGGCTCATCTATTTACAGATGAATGGGGAAAAAAGCTAAAGTGAGAAGGGAAAATACTCTAGTTACGTCTATCATTATATTAAAGTCAGCTATATTAATTTCAACAAGAATAAGCTTCATAAGGACAGATAACATCTGGTCTAGACAATCATTCTTCTCTCAATGGCTAGCAAATGTCTGGCCCTTAATAATAACCATGGTTTCAATAGTATTTATTAATTACATTTGTTATTATTAATACGTAGTAAATACTGCTATTGAATGCTTGTACATGCCAGACCCTGTCCCAAGCACTATGTGTATGTTCACTGTTTAATCTTCATAACAGCCCTATAAGGTAGGTACAGTACTTATCCCCATTTTTCAGAAAAGAAGGAGGACAAAGTGATTAAGTAACTTTCTCAAAGTCATACTGCATTTCAATATAGTAGTAGATGAATAAATTTTTCTGAATGCATAAATTCCACATAGTTTTGGTGATTCATTTAATTGAATTATTCCTTCATGTCTACAGAAGAATTACAGGAAAAGGTTTTAAAATGAAGCATACATACAGGATGGCTGAAATTTAAAAGACATAATACTGGTGAGCACATAGTACAAATCTAATACTCATACATGTTGGAAAGAGTGCACAATGGTAAACCACTTTGGAAAGCTATTTGGCAATTTTATGAAATTTAACATATACTAACCTGTGATCCAGCAATTCCAAGAATAGGTATTGACCCAAGAAAAATGTAGACATATGGACACAAAATGATTTGAACAACAATGTTCATAGAAACGTTGTTTGTAATAGGTCCAAACTGGAAATAACCCAAATGTCCATTAAGAAGAAAATAGATAAGCACCCTGTGGTTCATACAATGGAATACTACTCTTCAATTAAAAACAACAACAAACTATTGATTCACACAATAACACGAATGAATCTCAAAAACCATGTAGAACAAAAAAGCCAGACATGAAAGAGTACCTATAGTAATATTTCATTTATATATCATTCAGGAAAAAACCAAACTAATCTATAGTGATAAAAATGACAACAGTGGTTCCTAGGAAATGGGGGAGAGAGCTAGGGTAATTGACAGCAAGGGGGCACAAGGGAACTTTCTTGGACAATGAAAATGTTCTACATATTGAACTGAGTGATCGTTACAAAAGTGTATGTACACTTGTCAAATGTCATCAAGTTGTATACTTAGGAGCACTGGGTTTTATTACATGTAAACTATACCTAACAATGTATGATTAAAATTAAAAAAGAAGCATATGATATTAAGAATAGCTCCAAGAAAGAAAACTGTTCAACACTAGACACTGCTAAGAAGGAAGGAGGAAAAAAATCCTTTCTGGAGAAATACACATAGTCATTTTTCTGTGATAAGATACATATAGTATAGCCTAATGGCAGCTACTATATGAAACTATTTTTTACAAAATCATGTTCAAGTGTAATTTCATAAGCTGGTGCTATTGTTGTAATTCCTTCTTTCATGTAATGGAGACTACAATACTGCACTTAAAGAGTCAAATAAAGTGTTTGATAGTGGAGAAGTAACAACTTTAATTTCCAGCATTGTTCAGATTTTTTGTAACAGAAGGTATTCTATTAAAAGCTTTTCTGGACAAATACTGCATTATTCCACTCATATGAGGTATCTAAAAGAGTTAAACTCATAGAAACAGAGAGTAGAATGGTGGTTGCCAGGGGTTGGGGAGGGGGAAACGGGGAGTTGCTGTTTAACGGTATAAAGTTTCAGTTATTCAAGATGGATAAGCTCTAGAGATCTGCTGAACAACACTGTGCCTACAGTTAACACTACTGCATTGTGTACTTAAAACTTCGTTAAGAGTAGATCTCATGTTAAGTGTTCTTACCACCGCTATAACAACAAAACCTTTTCTTAAACAGTTCCAGGAAGAGATAAGCACATATTTTTTCCCTAAGGAGATTTTATAAAATTTAGAATTTAATATTTTTCTATATTTCACTCCTGAGTCAACCAAGACTCAGAGAGATCACTGAACTTTCCTGAGCACATACAGCTAAGAAGTGTTGGGATCAGAATTTAAAACTTGGCAGTCTAAAGACATAAATTGTGTTCAACTCATTAGGTTATCCTGTGTCCCCTGACTATACTGTGCCCCCTGATCACATGCTCAGTAACAAACTGTCTTACTTAAACAAACACAAATTTCTTCACAAGATATCAAAAACATTATTAGATATGGAAAGAACTCTAGCATAGTGGTCCACTGATACTGACAACATTTGGGGGCACCAAGAATCAAATACATGGTGTAGGATTTATAAATCAGGAGACCCTCAAACTTAAGTGTACGTAAGAATGTTCATTTTAATTAACCCTCCTAAATAATTCTTATGCAGGTAGCGTACACTTCGAGACCTACTGCTAAGGGCATTTAAAATTTATGTGTAAACAGGTATGACATTTGAGAGCTATTTAGGACATGCTAAAACAGAGTTGTTCATCTGATTTCTACCTATGGTTTCAGAATGAAGAGCTTTTGTAGATCTGTTGATTTTATAGTTTTTATATTTTTCTTGTGGTTATTTTGAAAAGTTTTTACAAATTCTTTTCCAACAGAAAGAGTGCTAATATTTGTTATATATGTGAAATTTCTCCTTTTTTACTTTTTATTTCTCACTTCAGTATTTTTACTTCTATTTTAAAAATTGAACAAATATCTTTGAGAATCTACAAAAGATAGAAATAGTTTATATAACTGGAAAAACTTAATTCCATAAGTAAACAAATAATCATGAAAATTGTAATTATAAAATTTTAATTGACTTAATATGGTGCTAATTTTTTTTTTCAAAGCTTTTGAAAGAACTTACAGTTATAAACCTGGAGTAGTTAAAGTTAAGAGGGGTGAATATCCAAGGTACTCTTTGTTAGGAACTGGAAGGAATCTTTGGGATCAGTGATCCATATGTAGAGTGGATTTGTTTGCTACTCTAGGTCCATTCAAATTTATTTTTCTTGAAACATACCTTGATTATTTTTTTTTTCCTACATTACAAACCTTATTCTGAACTCATATGATTTGGGTGGGACTGGTTCTACACCCAGCCCAGGTATAAACTTAATCAGTTAAAGCAAATCAATATTTCTTATTCACTGGCCTTAGTGGGTAGTTCAGGGATTGAAATGTAACCTGATCAAGGTCCTTGAGATACTAGGAAGTATTTGGGGGGGGGGGATTCTTGGAAATTAAAAAAAAAGCTTCCTTTCCTTTTTCGTGTATTAAACAAATAATCAGAAGAAACTCAATATTCTAACGGTGTGGCATAAAAATCATGAAGTTTGAAACTGTCAAAGCCAGTTTACCTCCAAGAAGGGAGAGCCTTGATTTGTGGTATGGGAGTAAGGTTGGGGACATAGACATGGAACATTCAGAGGAGTCTGATGATGAAGCTGATACTGTGAAAAGCTGAGCATAGAGACAGAAAAATCAGCTACTGGGTGCCATGGTTTTATCCACTGGATCAAGTGTCACCTAAAGCCAGTGCCCTCTGGAAATTCCAATTGTATAAATCAATGTATATTTCTTGTTAAATCAGCAATAACATATTTTTCAGGCTCAGCCATCTGGAATTTGTTTTGAATGATTCATCTGTTTGTCTTGAGACTTCAGACATTTCTGAAAGGAAATAACAAATGTCTACTATTTCTATTTTAAAACACTATAACTGAAGGGATTTAACAGTTCAGTTTCTGTCTATAATCTGAAAACAATATTTTTTCTAATAAATTAGAAAAAAATTAGAAAAGTATACTATGAAATAAAATATGGTATAAAGTTTATAATGTGAATACAGGCTGATATTTTAGAATTATATATTAATAGAGGCAGATATTAGAAGTTTCAAAGCACTTAAGCAAAATATGACTCTAAGAGTACTTGGATATAAATTGATACTACCTCTTTTTGTTTCAGTTATTTCATATCAGAAATAATTTTAACATTTGCTGAGCTGAAATATCTTGCAAGACATAAACAAATATAAGATGTATTTTTTTGGACACAACTCATAAGATAACAATCTTTGTTTTAGATAGTCCACAAATATATTACACACTGATATAAAGATGCTTCAAAGAAAAAAATGCCAGTCTTTGAAAATAATCTGTAGAAACTGATATTTAAGAGCAAATAAAGTGATAGGACTGTTTTGAAATACAAAACATTTATCTAAAGCACTGCTTCATAGTTTTCTCCTCCACTTAAAAGCTTAGAGAAAGAACCAGGAGAGTGAAATGGACCTCAGGAAGTATCAGGGCAACCTCCCAATTCATGTAGGTACCCATTTACAATCTCTACTTAAACGTCTTGAGTGATGGAAAATTCATGGTGTGATAAGGAAACACATTTCTTGTTAGAAAAACCTAGTTTCTAGATCATCTTTTCTTATAGTGTGCCAAAATTTGCCTTCCTGCATTTTCTTCCCATCCATTCACATTATTTCCTATACAGCTCCTTGCCAGTAAGCCTTCCTTGAGATGTTCCCTATTTAAATATTCCTTACATAATATGCCTTCCAGAAATTCCACTACCCTTGTCAACTTTCTCTTGGGGAAAAAAAATTTTGTTTTTTAGTGATTCTATTAAGCAAAGTTCCTGACCTAAAACACTTTTTTCTTTTTTTTTTCTTTTAACCTTTAGGCTGTCTTCCTAGGCTCATCTAACACAGGAAGAGAGTATCTACCATTCAAATCCAAGGCCAATATTTCCCATGTTTCCACCTTCCATTAGATACAACGTAGTATCCTCCGTATGGTGCTTACCACCTTCTGTCATTTATATGTACCCAATAACACTATAAGATTATTATCTTCATCTTACAGATGACAAATTTGAGGCCTAGAGAGGTTAAGAAACTTGTCCAATATCATATTTCTGTTAAGACTGAACGCTACATTTAAAAATTAGGCTGTTTGCAAATTTAAGAACCACACTGTCAAAGGTTAATATGATTTTTGAAAAGTGAAATTTAAGACTGATTGCATTTTCATACATTGTAATTAGTGCACAGAATGGTGCATATCACAAATAGTTTGAACCTCCAGAACACGGAAGCTTTAATAATTTCATTTCTGGCATGAACAACTGATAAGAAAGAAAACAACCTGCAGAAGTTGAGATAGTTGTAGACAACCAGCTATAAGCTCTTTTTGTATTTTTGCTGATGACAGCACAATGATTTCAAAATACCAACCTAATGAAAATTGATATAGTCTTGCATACTGATAAACACTCAAACATAAGTGCAAAGTGATGCCCAGTATGCAGTGTAGAAAATAAAAGTCAAAGAACAATTACGTGTTGGTCAAGCAATGTGAGGATATAGTCTATAGCAAAGAAGCATGTTTTAGGCTGTAATAGTTTGAAAATGTAACTCATTATTATCACTGAATTACTTTATAAAATGATTCTGTACTATAAACCAACCTTCAGATTTTAGTTTTCTAAAACTTTCCACTCACAGAAGAAATTTATTGGCTTGCTAAAATTAGTATTTTGGCCTACTTGCATATATATTTCTCTGTGTAAATTTTTTTAAAATGTCATCTGATTTATAAATCAGTAAGTGTTGTTAAAGAGCTTAAGTCTCTAGGGGCCTGTTCAAACCTTGGTTTGGAAACAGCAAAGCTGGGGACTGAATTTGGTGAGTTCATTTGGGTATGAGAATCCCATGAGGCTCCTACTGAACATCTTTTTTTCCTGGACTTTTTAATTGTAAGAAGTGCTTTTGAACTTGTAGTTGACTGGCCTGCAGCTTCTATCCAAGTGACGTAAGCTTTGTTTCAAAAGAGCAACTGAGTTCAATGATCTAGGCCATTTCTTACACTTCTTGGTGGGATTGTAAATTGGACAAATCTTTCCAGAAAGCAATTTAGAAATATGTATCATCAGGAGCTTCAAAAAAGTTCATGCCCTCTGACTTAGCGATTCCTCTTCTGGGAATCTAGTTTAGAAAATAATCCGAGATACAGCCAAAGCCTGATATACATGTTTATTACAATGATATTTGTCAAGTAAAAAAGAGGGGTAGAAGAGACAATCTGAATAGCCAGCCTTATAGAAATGATTAAATAGACTTTGGTACAAAAATACAATGTAATAAAAATTATGCAACTATTAAAATGATGATAAAGAATATTTAGCTGCATAAGAGAATATCTAAAATATAGTTGGCTAAAAACATTGAATAGAAAATGATATATATTCTTTGTTTACTATTTCATTAAAACTCATGTAAAATACCAGCAAAAAAAAGCCTACATTTTCACAGTAATTTGCCTGGATAGTGGAGGCATGGATGGTTTAAAACAAATTCTTTGTGTTTTCTATTTTTTTTCTAGAATTAGTATGAAATATTTAAAATAAGCCAAAAATATATCTTTTAAAAATTTTGTTAGAAGCATTATTCTTAAAAGTTTTAGGAAGCATTCAATATGATTTTAAAGTAAAACTATTATTTTTTTAAGTGTACTTCTTTTTAGTTTGATTAATTTTGTGGCCTTTTAAAACTGTTAGTGAACCAAATCAACAATTATTTACAAATATAATCTTTAAAACATAGATTTTTAAATTTAGATTTTAATGGTGTTTCTGTTTTATTGGATATAAAGATATTCATTGTTTAGAAATATTTTTTTTAACAAAGCTTGGGATCATTTATTACCTTGGTTAGATGCTAATTTTCTCCATGACATCTGCTCACTTGGCTTACATTTCTGCCATGGACCCAGTGACTGAAATCCTCCCCAGCTGTGATTTATGATCTGTTTATATACAATCTGCCAGACCACACTGCCATAAAGCCTGCAAAATTCTCAGGTAAAAGGAAAGCAAGGTTATATAGCTTATCCTAGACTTCCCTATGTTACACTGTTTAAATCTTAGCAAACTACAAAATTGATCTTGGATATAAAAAAATCAGAATAGTTATAAACCAAACCCAGATCTGGGTTTTTGAAGCATATTTTATTCTTCAGTGCTGAATTCAAGTTTTTAATATGTTGTTGGGAAGAAAATTTAAAATATGTACATCATATCAATACACTCTTAGTTTCTTGAAGATACGAGGATCTTTAATTGAAGAATAACAGAGCTGATGTGAGAAAATAGTTATTTTTTAAAGTAAGCTTTATATCATTTCTCAAAATGTATGCATATGGTTTAAAAAATTAAGAGTAGACAAAAATGAAACCACGTTTTCTATATTAGTAAAATTTTGTAATTAAATTTCTTTAGAATTTCTTAAACAAGGAAATGACTACATAATATAACACATATAACTTTCTTGCAAAATACTTGGTGGAAAGGCAAGATTTTATTGAGGTTTTAATACATTTGTAATGACAGCTTTAACTCTTTAAGAGGCTGTTTTCAGCGCTTTCACATAGCAATGGATTGTCTGGTAATTATATCGTACATATGTTGCTTGTTTAAATACTGCATTTTGTCTTTAATTACTGGCTTGAGAGCTCAAACAACTAACCTATGCACATGTAACATCATTCCACGCTATGCCAGGACATGTCTGTTCTAGGCACATCATCATATAAATTAACAAGTCAGTTCGCTTGAGTAAACATTTATCTCTAATTAGAGATAAATGTTCTATGAAATACTATTAATTATATCGTACATATGTTGCTTGTTTAAATACTGCATTTTGTCTTTAATTACTGGCTTGAGAGCTCAAACAACTAACCTATGCACATGTAACATCATTCCACGCTATGCCAGGACATGTCTGTTCTAGGCACATCATCATATAAATTAACAAGTCAGTTCGCTTGAGTAAACAGGGGCATTCAACCAACTAAAATCAGATATATGCCTTTACTTACCATGACATTATTTGTAAACAAGTAACATTTACTGCATAGATAGTATGCAACATAGATCAATCAAAATAAATGATGTTTATCTTTTAAACTTACTTTTCAATGACTATAATTTTGCTACTTTCACCACTGCAGCATAAATTATAAAAAAATTCTACGTCCTGAAATATTTTGTAGAATTCTATTTCCTGTCTTCTGAACCATGGTCTATGAAATATAGTGAATAGAAAAAATATATATATATACACATATATATAGCCAAGAAAAAAAATAATGGCCTAAGAGAGGTGATGCTATTGCAAATATTAGTTAACTGAGCATTTTGTACATGTCATGTACTAGGCTAAATGCTCTAAATAAATAAATCTCAGCAGATTCCTGATTCTCACTAGAAAGCCATTGGGCTGGGATCATTATTTCCTCAGAGGAAGAAACTTGAGTAAGTAACTCGATCAAATTAACCAGCAAGTCAGTGGCAGAACTGGGATGAAAATGCACCTCTACTAACCACCAGAGTAGTCAGGGGAAATAGAACATAATAAGTAAATAGGCCAAGATATAATCAAAGTGTAAAGAAATTCACAGTGAAAGATGTCCCTAGAAATATCTTTTCAATGCCCTCATTTTCAGAGATGAGGAAACTGAGACCAAGAGATGTTAAATGACTCATCCAGCTTCACTCAGTTTGTTAACTGACTGTCTAAGGGCTAGGACTTGGTCTTTTAGCCTCTAAAAAGATATCATACCTACTTAAATCTAAGGAAATCTAAGTTATAATAGAATAAGTAACTTATATAATAATATCACACAGCAAATTGCCTCAGTGGGAAAACTATCCTAGGCAATTCCTCAGTCAACTCTTGGTAGTGCAAGCTGGGGATTAAAATAAATTAAAGGTATAGATTTTTATATATTTTTTATTCCATTCTTTTTAAAAATAGAATCCTTTGAAAGATCAATTGCTTTTTAAAGACATTTCCATACAGAAAAATTTTAATTATCTACTCATGAAAAGTCTAGCTTCACCCACATAAACTACCCCAGCCCCAGTCCCTGGGATTGTTTGGAAACAAATTCCAGATATCATATTGTTTCCTAAGTAAATAGAAATTAAAATTTTAAAGCAGAAAAAATGTGGAGGATGATTATGTTTTAAATATTATGAAGAAAAATGAGTTGTAGAGAGCTGGAAGAAAATGTCTAATGATATACCTTATAAATAAAGTAAGAACTGTGAATGTGGACTTTATTTTTCAAACAGAAAATCCACTGAACAATTACAGCAGAAATCAGCAAAAAAGAAGGCAAACAATTCAGAAAATTTTAGAAGAACTTAGCAAATTAGTGTGGAGGTCAATCACCAGATAGATGAAAGTTAGTGATCAGTACCTTGTAGAGCTCGGATTTCATTAAAGTATTCTGGTATAGTCAGAGTTGCTGTCCAAGTACAGTAAGCTCTAATTAGAGATAAATGTTCTATGAAATACTATTAATGAAACATGTATGTACTTCCCCAGGATAGAAGAGTGTCTATTATCTGAAGAAAATAAATAGAACCAAATATTTGTTCAGTACCCAAAAATATATTTAAAATAGAGTTCTTAAATATTATATCCCTTAAAATTAACCAATGAGAAAACAAAATATTGAAAAGATTATAACTAACCTTTACGTGGAGCCCTACAATTAACAATACGGTCATGTACGTGCGCACATACACACATCACTGCTTTATGCTCACAAAAATCATATGGATCAGGATGGGGCAAATATAATTATCCCTGTTTTATATAAGATTGTCCCAGAGAGGATAAATGCTTTGCCTGAGGTTACAGTAGTGATAAGGCATATAGTCTTACTAAGACTGGAACCCAGATCATGTAGCTATAAAGTTTGTCGTCTTACAGCAGAGGACATATATTTTAGGTTTAAATGGATATGGCTAGACTCGAACCCTCATTAAATATGAAAGTAAATGCAGGAGATAGTATTTAAAAACCCATTTTTAAATAAAAAGAATACAAATATTAATCTATCAATCAATTATAACTTATACAATGGATATGTAATTGAGAAATTATAACATTGCACCTTGCACCCTTCTCCAGCATAGGATTCGGATTCTAGTCCTTCTACCTTACCTCAGGGGACGGATGACAGGACAAAGTAGAAATAATGGTCAATTTCACATCTTTTGAGCTTCAGATATGAAGTCTGGGCATCAAAATAAAAAATATTTAGAAATATGTTTGGCTAACAGGTGGAGTTATTCCCCTATCCTATTCCTCTTGTACCACAACATACTGGATAGAAGATTTCCTACACTGGAAAGGAAGAGAGGAGTGTCCACAGGCAAGCACACAAGTTGGTCACTGATGAGAGTCTCCAAGGTGAGCATCTATACACAGTCCTCTCTAGACCAAACCCCTAGAGGCAACTTTGAGTGGGATTAGGAGGTACTCAGGCCTCAATTGTTGAAAGAAATTCAGATGAGGATCAGTCTTTGACATAGTCCTACATACCTAGGCATTCAGATGTATCTTGGGAGAAATCAGGTGAAGGGTGATGGAGCAGCAAATTCTGCACTGGCAGTTTGACCAGAAGGAAATGAGGATGCTTTCTGTGGATACTACAGGACTAAACGCTACATCCTTAACCTTTCCTCATTTCTTACTTTCCTCTGCCCTGCTCCCAAACTCTCCATCTTCACTCTGGCCTGACATTCTCTAAACTTTAGGCCCTTAGATAAAACTATGAATAAGATGGGAAGTTACATATATTGAACATTTGAATTTGTGACACGAGAATTATATAATTCCATATAAGAACTTCACAAAATATTTCTCCAGACAATTAATTGAAATACTTAGGTAGGAACTATGGGTCACAGAACATGCTGTAGGATTCTAATAGCACTACAACTTTGAAGAATTTCAGTTTAGACTAAAAATTCTCAATAAAAACATATATCATTATTTCCAAGAAATCTAAAGACAGGTAATGACACTGCCAATAAAAATAAGATTTTTGTAACTTTAAAGATTCTCCTTCAACTGAACAAATGTCATTCTTATAATTTAAAAAATTATGATTTTTGTTTACCAGGCTTACTTTAATAGCTGTGTTTAAAATTTTTCAATTGGTAGCCAAGTAAAATAAGTTAGAATCAACAACATAACATGATGTCAGTTGTCTGCAAAAATAATCAACTGTAAGACTTTCCTTAATAAATTAGGAGTAGGGTAACTTTATGCATATTAAAATGAAGTTATCAACTAAGAAAGCACTTGGTTGATTGAAACATGAGTAAACTAATCTTTTGGTTACTAAGTACAGTAGATAAGAGTCTAGAAAAAAATAAGAATGTGTCATCCCCATGCAGTATAAAAGGTTACTTGATTCTTTTATTAATCCAATCATTCACACAGTCAATAAATACATATTGAGCTTTTCAGAAATGTGCCAAGCATTGTCAGTCCCTTGAAATAATAAAAAATACAATCTTCGACCACAAAGAGCTTACACATTAGTTCAATATTTTCACTGGGCTGCAACCTTAATAAAAGAGGCTAACCAAATATATATGAATGTACGTATACACACATACACATAAATAATATGCACATTGGCATATTAAATGTTCCGAGAAGGCTTAGAGGAAATAATCCAAAAGCCCTTTCAAACTTTTCTAACCCAATGTTCACACACTTTTGGGGGTTTTCTGCCCCTGCCCCCCATCCTCATGTACTAATGTTTCCTCCTGATACTTTGGGACAGGTTGGTGTAGTGAATTCTAAGAAAGAAATTCCTTTTAGTGTAGGTAAGAATATTTCTTCCAGCCATAGTAGTTTGATATAAATTTTCCATAAGTACATCAATCTCCCTTTCTGATGTCTTTAACTAATTCAATAAACTTCTGATCTATAATTTGATAGATAATTATATTCATTTGTCCAAAGAGTAGATTTATTCACCAAAATAGAGGGTTCTAAACAAATGGCCAGGACTGGTAAGTTTGCTGGATACTCTCTCACAATAAATTGGTTAATTGGCATTGTGATTTTTAAATCAGTCTCCTCTGCGTTTGGTGAATGGGAATCAATGTGAACCAATCTCCTAAAGTTTGACAACACTGAATTTCTGAACAGAAAGGAAGGGCTTTGGCTCCAGGTGTCATTGCCTCTGTGCTATCACTTGGCCCTTTCTACTCATATGTCTGCTTCCATCATTCTCTGTCCTGACCATGAATCACTCTAGAATACTAACTACACAGATTTTATCCACCTCTAATATCTCCTACGAACAATGTTTTCCCCCCTTCTCACACCGTCCAAATTAGTCCTCTCATTGTCTCTAATCCTGTGCCTCTCAGACAGCCACTCATGCCCTGCCATCAACATTATACCTAAAATGTCCACCAGGCTGTGTTACTCCCCTGCTTAAATAGCTTCATTAATTTCTACAGCATACACGGCACAGTTCAACCTCCTACTTATCTTTCAGTTTACAGAATATTGCAATCTTCACTAATGTACCTAAGCTAAATTTGATCCTTCCATTATTCTCTCTCATAGCACCCTATTTTCTCACTCTTCACTCCCATTAGCAGAATTTGAGATATTAAGTGTGTGTGTATGTGTGTGTGTGTGTGTGTTTGAATGTATTCAATTATATTTACAGAATGACTCAAAATATTTCATCAATATGACATGGACATAGACCAGCCAAAATTGATGCTAGGCTAGATATTACTCCTTTAGTTGCTGAGAGGAAGGGCTAGGGGAAGGGCGGGGTGGCCAGAGAAATGTGGGATTGTCCAGGAGATTGCCCACAGCACAAAAATATTCAAAATTCAAACAAGTGGATTGGCTGCGCAAGTTCGTATTGGGTGGCTATTATCCCTACTATTGTCTGACTGTTCAACTGGAGTATATGCTAATGAAACCAATCAAGCATTTCTGTTTCCTTGGACATCAGATATTGTAGGCTAGAAAATGTCTCTCTGAAGCTAGGTAGGACTAAGAATTTTTGAATTGATATAAATGTGGCATAGAAAGTCTTCCATAATCTGGTCTCTGTCTGCCTCTCCAGTTTCAAGCATATTAGTTTCTGAGTAGTGCTTTGCTCTTCACCCAGAGAGAAAATTATGCAGTTCATTTCAGAAACCATTTACCATATGTTTATGCCTTTGCCTGTGTCATTTTCTCTGGCTGTAATATTGTTCTTCAAGTGGCTCACACACACCATATCATCAGGTAAATGTTTCTGACACTGTGACCCCCATCTCCCAAACCTGCCACCAGTCTGCCTTAGGTGTTTCTCATCTGTTTTTCCTTAACACCCTCACAAACACCTATTATAGCAGTTTTCACATTCTTTTAAAATAAACTCTTTAGTTATCTAGTTCCTTTCTTATGCCCTCCTAAAAGGCAGGAACCATTGTTTACATAACCTCTATACTCAGATTCTAGCTCAAGGCTGAGTGTATACTACTGTTTGAATAAATAATTGATTCAACTAGTGACTAATTGCCACTCATGAGCAATATGATACAGATATCAACCCACAATAAGGTTAGAATTAATAGTAGCATATTTTTATGAATTTAGAGATGGTGGACAGGAGCAAAGGGATAGGAAAAAGGGAAAGGAAGTCATTAAGTTTCCGTACCTTTAAACTAAACACAGCAAACATATTAAATTGAAAATTAAATCATTCCATAGATGAGTTTTGTTTGGATCATACTGTGTTTTAAACATTTTGGAATTTAACTGTTTTCAAGAAGGCATAGTTCTTTAGTTCAACATGGTACAATTTCTTACTGACTATACCTACATCCTGATCTCATTTATGTTATCTGCCATTAAGTTAATGCTTTTGATTTGAATTTTAATTGGAAACTCCTGTTACAATGAAATTAATATTATACTAGATTTAAAAACATATGTTATATAAAAGGCTGCTAAGAGAAGAAATATGACAGATGAAACTCTGTTATTTAGTTTGGCATTTTAGTAGATAACACAGCCTCAATGAATTTAGAAATCATTCCAGTTACACATCTGTTTTAGAGTTTCCCCTTCTCAGCAAAAGCAGCTAGGCTGAAATATTAAGAGTTTGTATAAACTGTAGGAGAATGCTAGTTGAATCCTTAACTCAGGGACTGGGACAACTCTTTTATAGTGCGTAATGTGTACCATGTGTTTGTATGCCAACCACAAAATAAACACTATCAATCTTTTAACTTATCTGAAATACAACTTACTGAGTTTTCAAATGAATGAATTATTTCAAACTTCTGTTTTGTTAGGTCTAAAGCAGATAAATCACACGAGTCACCAAAACAGAAAAAAATAAACATTTGTATTTTAATTGTAATCAGCACTGGATTTGCAGTGTTAAACAATTAGAGATCATTATACTATCCTGAAGTAACAGTGGGAGAGTGTCAAAAATGATGAGTGCTTCATGTTTACAAAACACTCTGCCTGTGGCATGCTGTGTGCTTTTGTGAATCATTTATCCTCTAGCTTTAATCTGTCAGAGTATGAAATATTACAAATGTGATTCTGCATGACAGAATAATGAAACACTGAAAAAGGCTGTATTTAATGACTTCTCCATAGAAAGTTTTCCAGAAAATGTTATGAATACCTATATGGAACTATACTGTTTTTTTCTTTTCTTTTCATTATTTCAAATTTCTCTCATATCAAGTTCTTAAGGGAAGACCATCAATTTTAGAGTAAAATTTTCTAGGTAATATTTTCTCCCTGTATATGAACATTCAACATCATCAAAGGAATTATTTTGTATCCAAATACCAGTAGGGGAATAGAATAAGAAATTAATTTCCTAATATCTGTAGTGAATGAAAAATGGAAAGTGCCCTTAAAAGTACTTATGGAACGTTAATGATAGAGGTGACAAAGGCAAAGATGACAGTCAAGGATATTCTGATACACTGAAAAAAACAGAAAAAGAAGAAAAAGAAAGAAAGAAAATATAAAAGAAGAAGGTAACATGTCATTGCTATATAATTTATTTTACTTCTTCAGGAACATAAAAGATTCAGAATTTATGTTAAATATATAGTTATCTTTAGAATTAACTGAAATTACACAAATCCATGTAATTCTATGAGCAGACTCTTGAATTTCAGAAAAGTTGGTAGCACTTTCCAATACATTACTTCTCTAGCTGCCAGGAACACGCTCTTTGAATTTAAAAGTAAATTTCACATATTTGTTTGAACTGGGAAGGTCCTTGGAGACCACTGTATCAAAGCTTTTCATCTTATAGATCAAGAAAATGAGGTCCAGAAAATTCAAACAACTTGCTCAAGGTCATATGGCCAATTAGAGGCAGAGAAAGGACTATAATCCAGACAGTTAGACTCCCAATTCAGCTTATTTTCCACTATTCCACAATCACTATCAATTCTTCTCTTCAATCAGTTTATTATTGTTACTATCATTGACTTTATGACTTTAAACAATATTTCAAAATAATCTTCGGCAAGCTGATGCCAACTGGTATTAAACACCTGATGGGGCAACCACTGAACTTATCATCTTGGTAAAATAAAGCAAACATGAATGGGACAAATACTAATAGGGTGAAACCTATTATTTTATAACCACCCTTTAAATAAATGGTTGTAAAATGTCTAGCCTGATGTTCCTGTGCTATAGTTTTCATAGTTTTCTTTTGAATTATTAAGCATAATTTATTTCCTATAACTTTTTTTAAAAATGAAAGAAATGTGAAACATCATCCTTGACACCCATTACACAGTGAATGCAAATATGCATTTATCATAATGACCTGTTAGACCTTTTGACGGTTATTTTGAAAATTCAGTTAATCATATTCTAGAGAATATTATTGTCTTGGAGTCCGAAAGGAAATAATTTTGCTTAAAGTGGGGAAAGAATATAATAGCAATAGAAACTTATATACATGATATACATCAACATATAAGATATTACACAGTTTATGAATTACGGCTTTATAAATTACAGCTTGATTAAAGTCCCGCCTTCCCCTTAGGCCTCATATCTGCGCAAGCTGGTTAGAAAGCCTGAGTTCTCCCTCTCCTAGGGCACTAGTGGAAAGTTCAAACCATGAATGCACTGATCTGAACATAGAAACCTTCACCCCACTGCCACCTTGTAACCACAATAAAACCCCAAAAGTCCATGTCCTTTCCCTGCTCTCTTATGCCATTTTGGACCTGTTTGGGAGGCTGCCTTGTTCTCCCAAGAAAGCCTCATTACGTGAGAAATAAAAATCATACTTCCTTGGTGTTTGTGTGGTGCCATTAGTCTCAAAATCCAAACCAACTACTATAGGGTAACCACAACAATAGATGCAGTAAAGAGGGTGTCTAGGCAATGACCATCAGACTCCTTTTTTGCTTTGAGTTAGTAATTGGCTCTGTTACCTGCTAGCAATCTTGCATTTTGAGCTGTGCTGCTTTGTGCTACATTTGCTGAGTTCCAATGAATCTTTATCAAATATTTAATCAAACTACATCAGAAGTTTTCATAATTGACATTTAGAAAAAAGAGTTAAGGCCCTCCTCAAAGTGACTCTGGGTTGTGTATCTTAGCCTGGACCTATCTATGTGCCTCAGGCTGAATCGCGTATCTTGATTCCAGCATAAGCTATGAGTAATGCTCAGTTCAGAGAAATGACTCTTACTCTGTGACTGTTGGTTGTGGGTCGCAACCAGGCAATGGCCCTTCTTCTATAGAGTTCTCAGGAAAAATACTGATACTCTGTGAAATATATGGTCCCATTGGACAGCCAACTGTGTGCAGGAGCAGTTACCATGTGGCATGCTGAGGTCTACACTCCTAAAAGCAGATGATTCACTGCTCTATAAAAATACTTTTGCTATTACTGCTGCTGAGGCTTCTTTTCAACAAAGATCTTGATCCTCAAGCTTACAGAATAAAACATTTATGGCACCTATGTGGCAAAACTAAGGAGGTAATTCAAACCCTACTTAAATGCCTCATGCTTAAACCCTATAAAGCAACAATTGTTATGGTGGAGGTCCCTAACCTTGATGATACAGATTTGACACTATGGAGGAAGAAACATAAATATGAGCAGAGTAAGGAGATCTTCCCTCCTCCAAAGTATATCCAGTAACCAATAAACAAACAAATACACTAACTGAAAGGGAGCTTTGCAATTTGACCCAGTTAGAAATCTAAATTTTACTACAATAATTTATAAAGTGAAAATGTAAAGTGTCTCAAATTGGCTTTTGCACCTCTACAACATGAGTTTTGAATTAACTTTTAATATTTACTGAAATGCACCAACTGGCAAACCCTCATGGCTTTAATCAAAACAGAGGCTCAAGTTATAGTTATTCCTGGGGATCCCACTAAATTTAAATAAGGAGGGCACACCCTATAATCTAGAGGAGTTGTGAAATATAAAGTAGTGAACAAATAAGTATGCTTCATCTTAATCATCAGAACTATTGCACTGCCTAAATATCGCATGGTGGTCATGGAAGAAGCTCTAACCAAAAACGTAATAAATTAAACTGTATCTTTGGCATTTACAACAGGCTAACAAATTGAGATCCCTTGGACTTTTCGTCACAATTAAAATAGTTAATATGGTTCACTGTATATTAAAACAGGGTCTTCAGGGCTTCCCTGGTGGCTCAGTGGTTGAGAGTCTGCCTGCCGATGCAGGGGACATGGCTTTATGCCCTGGTCCGGGAAGATCCCACATGCCGCGGAGTGGCTGGGCCCGTGAGCCATGGCCGCTGAGCCTGCGCGTCCGGAGCCTGTGCTCCGCAACGGAAGAGGCCACAACAGTGAGAGGCCCGCATACCAGAAAAAAACCAAAAAAAACCAGGGTCTTCAAAGATTGAAGCCCACTGTAAAAGACATTTAGAGAAGGGATATTTATCTCCACTACTTCTTCATTTAATAGCCAATTTGGCTGTTCTTAAACCTGGGAAAAATGAATGGTACCTCACAGTAGTTTACTGCAACCTTAATTCTGTTGTTGCACCAATTAAGGGCCCCGTTATCAATACTATTGAAATTACTGGCTCTATCTAATCACTAGCTGGTAACATTGTGCTACTATTGATTTGGCTCGTATCACCTGTTAAATGCCAATTTCAAAAGCCTCTCAGCTACAGTTTGCCTTCAACTTTGATGGATATGCTTTTTGCTTTCCACTTTGAAGGGACAACTTTACCTGGCTACCCATGAGGTTTTCAACAGCCTAGCCACTGCATACTGTCTTGGTAGGCAAGATGGTAACTGCATCCAACTTTCTCCATGGGCAGAGGTGACACCACATCTTCCTTCAAGGAGATTCATTTGCCACGATCATTCAAGACAAACATATACAAAATGGGGGAGGTTTCATTTCCCTACACATGACAGAATGCCCTGTCACCTCAGTTAAATCCTGAGAAATTAACTGATCAGTCAAAAGCCACTCCATCCTTGACACCATTAAGAAACAACTATCGACCCTCACGGCACCACAATGTTAAAACAAGCTCAAAATCTTTTAGTAATTTTTGGATTTTGAGGGCAACATATTTTTCATTTATAATTTTAATTAAGCCCATTTATCCTGTTACTAGTAAACTGGCCTACCTTGAATGGAGCCTCCTACAAAAAAGCCTCTAGAATATTTACAAATTTTAGTACAACTGATGCTGCCCCCAGAGACTCCTACACTGTAAAGGCTTTAGCAACCTCCTCTCATGCCTCTTGGAGTCACTGGAACAACCATAATAGCCATAAGTTGCCCATGGACTTCTGATGCAAGAAGCTCCCTCCTGAAGCCCTATGCCATATGCCATCACAGCAACAATGCTGCATACTGGGATCTCCTGGAAACAGAGGCTCTCACAGGCTCTGAGACCATGACACTCTGTATCCATCTGCCCATTATGCCTTGGATCATGGAGGTAGCACCCTGTAAGTTTCATATGGCCACTAAGGCCTCCTTCCTAAAATGGAAATGATACATATATATTATAGCCAAACCTAGGCCCTCTGGAATATCCCACCTGTATGAAGGTGTGGCCTTGCCTGTCCTTAGTTCCTTGACAGATGGCATGGTTTTTCAGGCAGTCACTACTCTTCTGAACCCCTTAGCTACCAGAGGAGCTTCTTGGGATCCTGAGTGAATAGCAAAGAAAGTTTCTACGTGTTACAGACAGTATGGCCACTATCATCACACATGATTGAACTTCCTAGAGAGCTGTTGCTTTTAATACCTTAACTAAGACATCTCTGATAAAAGATTCAATGATTAGTACAACTGCCCAAACTTTGGGCAGTCAACTTTACACTGACTGCCCTTATCAACAATCAGCTCAGCTGAACATTTCTATAGACCTTTGGGCCACTGCCAATTGCCTGACCATGTGGTCCAATGTTACCCCTTATGGGGAAAAATTTGGGGGAATCTTGTCTCGGACATACCGAAAATATAAATCAATACCACATATGTTTCTACACATACTAAAGCCACAATACAGGAGAGACCTTCAAGATGGTGGAGGAGTAAGACATGGAGATCACCTTCCTTCCCACAAATACATCAGAAATACATCTACATGTGGAACAGCTCCTACAGAACACCTACTGAATGCTGGCAGAAGACCTCAGATTTCCCAAAAGGCAAGAAACTCTGACGTACCTTTGGCAGGGCAAAAGAAAAAAGAAAAAACAGAGACAAAAGAACAGTGACAGGGCCTGCACCTCTGGGAGGGAGCTGTGAAGGAGGAAAAGTTTCCACAAACTAGGAAACCCCTTCACTGGTGGAGACAGCAGGTAGCTGGGGGGAAGCTTTGGAGCCACAGAGGAGAGCACAGAAACAGTGGTGCAGAGAGCAAAATGGAGAGATTTCTGCACAGAGGATTGGTGCCGACCAGCACTCACCAGCCTGTGAAGCTTGTCTGCTAAGCTGCCAGGGCAGGTTGGGGCTGGGAGCTGAGGCTCCGGTTTCGGAGGTCAGATCTCAGGGAGAGGACTGGGGTTGGCTGCGTGAACACAGCCTGAAGGGGGCTAGTGGGCCACAGCTAGCTGGGAGGGAGTCCGGGAAAATGTTTGGAACTGCCTAAGAGGCAATAGACCAGTGTTTCGGGGTGTGCAAGGAGAGGGTATTTAGAGCACCAACTAATCGAGCTCCAGATATGGGTGCGAGCCGTGGCTATCAGTGGGGACACCAGAGATGGGCATGAAACACTAAGGCTGCTGCTGCAGCTACCAAGAAGCCTGGGTGCAAGCCCAGGTCACTATCCACACCTCCCCTCTTGGAAGCCTGTGCAGCCTGCCACTGCCAGGGTCCTGTGATCCAGGGACAACTTCCCCAGGAGAACACACGGCGCACCTCAGACTGTTGCGATGTCACTTTGGCCTCTGACCCTGCAGACTCATCCCACATTCCGTACTCTATCCTCCCCCCAGCCAGAGTGAGCCAGAGCCCCCTAATCAGTGGCTACTTTAAGCCCATCCTGTCTGAATGAAGAACAGATGCCCTACACGCAGAGGCGGGGCCAAATCCAAAGCTGAACCCCAGGAGCTGTGTGAACAAATAAGAGAAAGGGAAATTTCTCCCAGCAGCCTCAGGAGCAGTGGATTAAATCTCCACAATCAGCTTGAGTATCCTGCATCTGTGGAATAACTGAATAGACAACGAATCACCCCCAAATTGAGGCAGTGTACTTTGGGAGCAACCACAGAATTGGGGTTTACTTTCTGCATCTAATTTGTTTCTGGTTTTATGTTTATCTTAGTTTAGTATTTAGATTTTATTATCATTGGTAGATTTGTTTATTGATTTGGTCACTCCCTTCTTTCTTTTTTGGTTTTCCTTACATTTTATTTTTTTAAATGTTTAATATTTTAATTTTTTATTTTAATAACATTATTCTATTTTATTTATTTTTTCATCCTTCTTCTCTCTCTCTCTCTCTTTCTTTCTTTCTTCCTTTCTCTTTTTCTCCCTTTTCTTCTGAGCCATTAGGCTGACAGGGTCTTGGTGTTCCAGCCAGGTGTCAGGCCTGTGCCTCTGAGCTGGGAGAGCTAAGTTCAGGACATTGGATCACCAGAGACCGACTGGCTCCACGTAATATCAAATGGTGAAAGCTCTCCCAGAGATCTCCATGCCAATGCTAAGACTGAGCTCCACTCAACAACCAGCAAGCTACAGTGCGGGACACCCCATGTCAAACAACTAGCAAGACAGGAACACAATGCCACCCATTAGAAGAGAGGCTACCTATAATCATAATAAGGTCACAGACTCCTCAAAACACATCATTGGAAGAGGTCCTGCCCATTAGAAAGACAAGATCCAGCCTCATCCACCAGAACACAGGCACCAGTCTCCTCCACCAGGAAGCCTACACAACCCACTGAACCAATCTTAGCTACTGGGTGCAGACACCAAAAACAACAGGAACTACGAACCTGCAACTGGCAAAAAGCAGACCCCCAAAACAGTAAGTTAAGCAAAATGAGAAAACAGAGAAACACACAGCAGATGAAGCAGCAAGGTAAAAACCCACCAGACCAAACAAATGAAGAGGAAATAGGCAGTGTACCCAAAAAAGAATTCAGAGTAATGATAGTGAAGATGATCCAAAATCTTAGAAACAGAATGGAGAAAATAAAAGAAACATTTAACAAGGACCCAGAAGAACTAAAGAGCAAACAAACAATGATGAACACAATAAATGAAATTCAAAAATCTCTAGAAGGAATCAATAGCAGAATAACTAAGGCAGAAGAGTGGATAAGTGACCTGGAAGATAAAATAGTGGAAATAACTACTGCAGAGCAGAATAAAGAAAAAAAGAATGAAAAGAATTGAAGACAGTGTCAGACCTCTGGGACAACATTAAATGCACCAATATTCGAGTTATAGGGGTCCCAGAAGAAGAAGAGAAAAAGAAAGGGACTGAGAAAATATTTGAAGAGATCATAGTTGAAAACTTTCCTAATATGGGAAAGGAAATAGTCAATCAAATCCAGGAAGCACAGACAGTCCCATACAGGATAAATCCAAGGAGAAACATGCCAAGACACATATTAATCAAACTATCAAAAATTATATATAAATAAAAAATATTAAAACAAGCAAGGGAAAAACAACAAAAATACATACAAGGGAATCCCCATAAGGTTAACAGCTGATCTTTCAACATAAACTCTGAAAGCCAGAAAGGAGTAGCAGGACAGTTTTAAAGTTATGAAAGGGAAAAACCTACAACCAAGATTATGCTACCCAGCAAGGATCTCATTCAGATTTGATGGAGAAATTAAAACCTTTATAGACAAGCAAAACTTAAGAGAATTCAGCACCACCAAACCAGCTTTACAACAAATGCTAAAGGAACTTCTCTAGGCAGGAAAGAGAAGAGAAGAGAACAACTACAATAACAAACCCAAAACAATTTAGTAAATGGTAATAGGAACACATATATTGATAACTACCTTAAATGTAAATGGATTAAATGTTCCCACCAAAAGACATAGACCGGCTGAATAGATAGAAAAATAAGACCCAAACATATACTGTCTGCAAGAGACCCACTTCAGACCTAGCGACACATACAGACTGAAAGTGAGGGGATGGAAAAAGATATTCCAGGCAAATGGAAATCAAAAGAAAGCTGCAGTAGCAATTCTCGTATCAGACAAAATAGACTTTAAAATAAAGACTACTACAAGAGACAAAGAAGGACACTACATAATAATCAAGGGATCAATCCAAAGAAGAAGATATAACAATTATAAATATATATGTACCCAACATAGGAGCACCTCAATACATAAGGCAAATGCTAACAGCCATAAAAGGGGAAATGGACAGTAACACAATCACAGTAGGGGACTGTAACACCCCACTTTCATCAATGGACAGATCACCCAAAATGAAAATAAATAAGGAAACACAAGCTTAAAATGATACATTAAACAAGATGGACTTAATTGATATTTATAGGACATTCCATCCAAAAACAATATACACTTTCTTGTCAAGTGCTCATGGAACATTCTTCAGGATAGATTATATCTTGGGTCACAAATCAAGTGGTAAATTTAAGAATATTGAAATTGTATCAAGTATCTTTTTTGACCACAACACTATGAGACTAGACATCAATTATGGGAAAAAACCTGTAAAAAATACAAACACATGGAGGCCAAACAATACACTACCAAATTACCAAGAGATCAGTGAAGAAATCAAAGAGGAAATCAAAAAATACCTAGAAACAAATGACAATGAAAACACGACAACCCAAAACCCTTGGGATGCAGCACAAGCAGTTCTAAGAGGGAAGTTTATAGCAATATAATACTACCTCAAGAAACAAGAAACATCTCAAACAACCTAAACTTACACAAAAAGCAATTACGGAAAGAATAACAAAACCCCCACAAAGTTAGCAGAAGGAAAGAAATCATAAAGACCAGATCAGAAATAAATGAAAAAGAAATGAAGGAAACAATAGGAAAGATCAATAAAAGTAAAAGCTGGTTCTTTGAGAAGATAAACAAAATTGATAAACCATTACCCAGACTCATCAAGAAGAAAAGGAGAAGACTCAAATCAATAGAATTAGAAATGAAAAGGAGAAGTAACAATTGACACTGCAGAAATACAAAGGATTATGAGAGACTACTACAAGTAATTATATGCCAATAAATGGACAACCTGGAAGAAATGGACAAATTCTTAGAAAAGCACAACCTTCTGAGACTAAACCAGGAAGAAATAGAAAATATAAACAGACCAATCACAAGCACTGAAATTGAGACTGTGATTAAGAATTTTCCAACTAACAAAAGCCAAGGACCAGATGGCTTCACAGGCAAATTCTATCAAACATTTAGAGAAGCGCTAAAACCTATCCTTCTAAAACTCTTTCAAAAAATTGCAGAGGAAGGAGCACTCCCAAACTCATTCTATGAGGCCATCATCAACCAGATACCAAAATCAGTCAAAGATGTCACAAAGAAAGAAAACTACAGGCCAATATCAATGATGAACACAGATGCAAAAATCCTCAACAAAATACTAGGAAACAGAATCCAACAGCACATTAAAAAGATCATACACCATGATCAAGTGGGGTTTATCCCAGTAATGCAAGGATTCTTCAATATAAACAAATCAATGTGATAAACCATATTAACAAATTGAAGGAGAAAAACCATATGATCATCTCAATAGAGGCAGAAAAAGCTTTTGATAAAATTCAACACCCATTTATGATAAAAACCCTCCAGAAAGTAGTCATAGAGGGAACTTACCTCAACATAATAAAGGCCATATATGACAAACCCACAGCCAACATCATTCTCAATGGCGAAAAACTGAAACCATTTCCTCTAAGATCAGGAACAAGACAACGATGTCCACTCTCACCACTATTATTCAACATAGTTTTGGAAAGTTTAGCCACAGCAATCAGAGAAGAAAAAGAAATAAAAGGAATCCAAATCGGAAAAGAAGAAGGAAAGCTGTGACTATTTGCAGATGACATTATACCATACATAGAGAATCCTAAAGATGCTAAAGAAAAACTCTTAGAGCTAATCAGTGAATTTGGTAAAGTAGCAGGAAACAAAATTAATGCACAGAAATCTCTTGCATTCCTATACACTAACGATGAAAAATCTGAAAGAGAAATTAAGGAAACACTCCGATTTACCATTGCAACAAAAAGAGTATGATACCTAGTAATAAACCTACCTAAGGAGGCAAAAGACCTGTATGCAGAAAACTGTAAGACACTGGTGAAAGAAATTAAAGATGATACAAACAACTGGAGAGATATACCATGTTCTTGGATTGGAAGAATCAACATTGTGAAAATGACTATACTACCCAAAGCAGTGTACAGATTCAACGCAATCCCTACCAAACTACCACTGCCATTTTTCACAGAACTAGAACAAAAATTTTCACAATTTGTATGGAAACACAAAAGACCCTGAATAGCCAAAGCAATCTTGAGAAGGAAACACGGAGCTGGAGGAATCATGCTCCCTGACTTCAGACTACACCACAAGCTACAATAATCAAGACAGTATGGCACTGGCACAAAAACAGAAAGATAGATCAATGGAACAGGGTTGAAAGCCCAGATATAAACCCATGCACGTATCGTCACCTTATTTTTGATAAAGGAGGCAAGAATATACAATGGAGAAAAGACAGCATCTTCAATAAGTGGTGCTGGGAAAACTGGACAGCTACTTGTAAAAGAATACAGAAAAATAAACTCAAAATGGATTAAGGACCTAATGTAAGGCCAGACACTATCAAACTCTTAGAGTAAAACATAGGCAGAACACTCTATGATATAAATCACAGCAGGATCCTTTTTGACCCACCTCCTAGAGAAATGGAAATAAAAACAAAAATAAACAAATGGGACCTAATGAAACTTCAAAGCTTTTACACATCAAAGGAAACAATAAACAAGACGAAAAGAGAACCCTCAGAATGGGAGAAAATATTTGCAAATGAAGCAACTGACAAAGGATTAATCTCCAAAACATATAAGCAACTCATGCAGCTCAATATCAAAAAAACAAACAACCCAATCCAAAAATGGGCAGAAGGCCTAAATAGACATTTCTCCAAAGAAGATATACAGATTGCCAACAAACACATGAAAGAATGCTCAACATCATTAATCATTAGAGAAATGCAAATCAAAACTACAATGAGATATCACCTCACACTGTTCAGAATGGCCAACATCAAAAAATCTACAAACAATAAATGCTGGAGAGGGTGTGGAAAGAAGGGAACCCTCTTGCACAGTTGGTGGGAATGTAAATTGATACAGCCACTATGGAGAACAGTATGGAGGTTCCTTACAAAACTAAAAAAAGAACTACCATATGACCCAGCAATCTCACTACTGGGCATATACCCTGAGAAAACCATAATTCAAAAAGGGTCATGTACCACAATGTTCATTGCAGCACTATTTACAATAGCCAGGACATGGAAGCAACCTAAGTGTCCATCGACAGATGAATAGATAAAGAAGATGTGGCACATATATACAATGGAATATTACTCAGCCATGAAAAGGAACGAAATTGAGTTATTTGTAGTGAGCTGGATGGACCTACAGTCTTTCATACAGAGTGAAGTAAGTCAGAAAGAGAAAAACATATACCGTATGCTAACGCATATATATGGAATCTAAAAAAAAAAGGTCATTAAGAACCTAGGGGCAAGAAGGGAATAAACATGTAGACCTACTAGAGAATGGACTTGAGGACACAGGAAGGGGAAAGGGTAAGCTCGGACCAAGTGAGAGAGTGGCATGGACATATACACACTACCACATGTAAAACCAATAGCTAGTGGGAAGCAGACACATAGCACAGGGAGATCAGCTCGGTGCTTTTTGACCACCTAGTGGGGTGTGATATAGAGGGTGGGAGGGAGATGCAAGACTGAGTAGATATGGGGATATATGTATAGGTGATTCATTTTGTTATAATGCAGAAACTAACACACCATTGTAAAGCAATTATATTCCTATAAAGAGTTTTTTTAAGGGGAAAGGGTAAGCTCGGACCAAGTGAGAGAGTGGCATGGACATATACACACTACCACATGTAAAACCAATAGCTAGTGGGAAGCAGACACATAGCACAGGGAGATCAGCTCGGTGCTTTTTGACCACCTAGTGGGGTGTGATATAGAGGGTGGGAGGGAGATGCAAGACTGAGTAGATATGGGGATATATGTATAGGTGATTCATTTTGTTATAATGCAGAAACTAACACACCATTGTAAAGCAATTATACTCCTATAAAGAGTTTTTAAAAAATAAAGCCACAATACAAGGCCTCACCAAGACAGTCCATGTCATTTACAGAGTTCTAATCGTTATTGATAGTAATCAAGGCACTCATTTCACTTCTCACCATATTGCTGAGCTCTGGAACAAGGTAGTCAATGAATTTTCATCTCCTTTAGTAAATGGATGCAGGTCTCACACAGTGCCATTGTGGCTTTAAACAAGTTCAAATGTGGCACATTTCACTCAGTCAGACACTAACAGTGAATTGTGATGAAGGTGATCATCTTTGATCTTTAACTGCTAACAAGTTTCAAGCTCTCCTCCATCCCTCAGTTTCCCTTTTGCCTGATATCTGGTGCAAGCTGACAAGAAAGCGTGTGTGCATTCTCCTTTACAACCTTTGGGAAGTTCAAACCTCACAAGCCCTGACCATCATGTGGGGGCTTTCACTCCAACACCACCCCTATAAAACCCAAAGCCAGTCAGTTTTCTTTGCTCCCTTAAGCAATTTTGGATCTGCTTGGATCCAGTCTTGGTTACTGCCCTGCTCTTCTCAGAAAGCCTCATTATATGAGTAATACATCCTTTCGTACCCTCTTGGTCTTGTGTGGTATCATGAGTCTTGACATCTGAAACAAATCTGAATGGGGGATCCTGTTCTACCTGTCACCAAACATGGCTTCAAATCTAATTATAGAAATAGTAACCAAATAATTAAATAATATGATTATAAATATATATGATAATTACATTTTCCTTACCCTAAAATGTTAGGCTCAAAAAAATAAGAGTTTCCTTTCTTACAGGCACACAATTAACAGAGTCACTTCTGCATACTGACATTAGCACAATCATCAATTTTAAGAGTAAAAGAGCTCCCTTTTCTTTTCAATTGCTCTGTATCTAACAAGTGATGATAAAGAGCAAATATAAATATCGAATAAACACACATTTTGTAAACATTATTTGTCATTGTTAGATAAGTAAATTCAATATTTAGAAAAGACTAATCATTGAATTTGATGCAACTGCACTGTTAAAAAATAAAGTGTCATACACTTTAAATACAAAATATAAATAGCCTTGAATGACTGTAAGAGTTCATTCAATACTGAAAACTTCACACCAGGAAAAAACAGAATGCCAATAAAACGATTTAGTGACTTAATGAGAATATAAAAAGAATCTCAAAACAATTTGTCACTAAAATATGGGGAAAATTAATGACAATAAATTACTGAATTAAGTATAAAGACAGGTAATAAAAACATAAACTATGTAAACAATGCTGAATAAAATAGGTTATTTGAAAACACCTAAATATAAGATCAGAAGGCAAATGGTCAACAACAAGGGATTAATCTCCAAAATATACAAACAGATCATGCAGGTCTATGTCAAAAAAACAAACAACCCAATCAAAAAATGGGCATAACATCTAAAAGGACATTTCTCCAAAAAAAGACATACAGATGGCCAAAAAGCACATGAAAAGATGCTCAACATCACTAATTATTAGAGAAATGCAAATCAGAACTACAATGAGGTATCACCTCATGCCGGTCAGAATGGCCATCATCAAAAAAATCTGCAAACAATAAATGCTGGAGAAGGTGTGGGGAAAAGGGAGCCCTTCTACACTGTTGGTGGGAAAGTAAATTGGTACAGCCACTATGGAGAACAGTATGGAGGTTCCTTAAAAATCTAAAAATAGAGCTACCATATGATCCATCAATCCCACTCCTGGGCATATATCTGGAGAAAACCATAATACAAAAAGATACATGCTCCCTATTGTTCATTGCAGCACTATTTACAATAGCCAGGACACTGAAGCAACCTAAATGTCCATCGACGGAGGAATGGATAAAGATTTGGTACATATATACAACAGAATATCACTCAGCAATGAAAAAAGAGTGAAATAATGCCATTTGCAGCAACATGGATGGACCTAGAGATTACCATTCTAAGTGAAGTAAGTCAAACAGAGAAAGACAAATATCATATGATATCACTCATATGTGGAATCTAATTTTAAAAATGATATAAATGAATTTATTTACAAAACAGAAACAGACTCACAGATTTTGAAAACAAAGTTATGGTTACCAAAGGGGAAACGTGGGGGAGAGAAAAATTAGGAGCTTGGGATTAACATATACACACTACTCATATAAAATAGATAGCCAACAAGGACCTACTGTATATCACAGGGAACTCTACACGATATTCTGTAATAACCTATATGGGAAAAGAATCTGAAAAAGAATGAATATATATATGTATAACTGAATCACTTTGCTGTACACTTGAAACTATCACAACATTGTAAATCAACTATATGCCAATAAAAGTTTAAAAAAAGGCAAATGGTCAAATATATGCCTGAGTTTTAAAGAAGAATATACACAGAGCAAAAGAACGGCTATCAGTTTTAACATAAAAGATGAGACTAGTCAGTTAACCTTCCATATGCAGGTCATAACTATATTGGTGCACCTTAAAAAGTCCATATATACATATATATACACACATATATACATTTATATATAGTGTGTGTGCATCTTAGTTTCAATCCATTTTGCTTTTTCCTTCTAAATTCTAAGGCAACCTAAATTTTTAAAGACTACTTTTCAGAGAATAACAGTTTCACACAGAAATGTGAAAGATATATTGTAAAAATAAATTGCATTTTACAATCATTAAGTGATTTCTTAAGTCTATAAGATGGAAAGGAAGTACTAAATTTAATGACTATAATAAGAATTAATGAGATAGCTGTTAACAGATCATGATCAGTTTTAATATAATATTACAATAAAGTTTGGAATTAATTTAAAAAAAACAGCTATAACCCTATATTGTAGGCAATGTCACGGGGAAAGATGTTTCTAGATTGACTGGAGGAAAAATACTACAGTGGGAGATAGGATAGAAAATGGTTGCAAATAACAAATATAAAATATGTGGAATTGGGAGAAAAGTTTAAGATGATGACAGCTAATTTAAAGATAAAACAAAAATCCTCTCCCACAGCAATACACAAAAGGTTTTAGTAACTCTATGTCCCTTGTACAGAGTAGACTAGACTGACAATAACTCTGTGATTTAGGGATTCATGACTTTGAAACCTATTCAACCAAGAGTTTACACCAAGAACAAAAGATGTGAGAGAGGGCATCTTACCTGGGAAATCTAAGAAGGAAAACCCGAAGTGGTTTTCATGCACACTTCCAAGATCCCACTGTGAAAGCTAATCTTGGGAAAGAGTAAGTTTTGTGTCTTAACAAATATGCATTCATAATGGGTCTTTTAGGAAGTGAGACTATCTGGAAGGCTAAACACAAAGCTAAGTCACCACAGACTATCCTTGGATTTCCTCAAGGTGCTTAACATGTTGGAATTCTCCAAGAAATCTGAATGTTAGTTTACATTCTACACAGTAAGGAAGGACTTACTTAAGCAAGGAAGGACTCTTCCCTAGGGTCTGCAGAGGGAGTGTCATGCTACTGATATCTTGATTTCAGGGGCCTAGCCTCCAGAGCTGTGAGAGAAAAAATCTCTGTTGTTTTAAGCCACTAAATTTGTGGTACTTTGTTTTGGCAGCCCTAGGACACTAACATATTTCTTTTACAGATACTCCCCGTAATGTAAAGGGCAGGTGATAGAAGGGGAAAAGGGGAGGGAGATCAGAAAGTGATGATAATTTCACAAGGCAATATTCCATGTGAAACTAATTCAGGTACGATACTAATTAGGAATCATTTCTCCTGAATTATAGTTTAAAGAGGACCTCCAGGTTTTTAAAATCCCATCTCCTTACATTGCTTCAAGGATCTTGCTTTACCAATTGGTCCATCTAAAATCTTCAATTTTGCCCCCCCACTACTTTTGTTCTCTTGAGCTTTAAAATAAAAACTCCATTATCTTCTACCCCAAGAGAAAACAGTCAAAAACAAACATTAGCCTCTGACTAGTATGCTACTTTAGCTATCACCCTAACTCTTTCTGTTTTATCTCAGCCAAGATTATTGAAATAGAAGTTCACAACATTTTTCCCAATTTTACTAACCACCCCCTCCCTGCAATATGATTTTGGCCCCTACACTATAGGTATAAATACACAATATTAATAAAAATATTTTCCATCTAACAATGTCAACAGTTTTCTTATATTCTAAAGCATCTTACCTATACCAAGTTCAAAATAATAAAATTGTCTGCCATGTTTCTGGCACTTAAAATTAATGTATGAAGAACTTTAGTAACCAAACCATCAGGGGAAACAACTTATAATTTAAAATTGAAAGATGAAGGAAAATTAAAACTTATTTTATTAATAGATAAAGTAGGGCATTTTTTGTTTTTGGCCACGCCGTGTGGCACGTGGGATCTTAGTTCCCCAACCAGGGATCAAACCTGTGCCCCCTGCAGTGGAAGTGTGAAGTCTGAACCACTGGACTGCCAGGGAAGTCCGAAGTGGGGTATTTTTAAACCAAAAAAATCCAAGTGAAATAGTTTAACTGTTAGAAGAAAGACAGCAAAATATCAATAACTGATCCATAATTGTTATTTTTCTAAGTATTTAAAACAACTTGAATCCTTCAGAATGAGTATTACCAAAGTAACCCTAATATCTGAAGTTGAAATGAAATCCAATGATGCTGATGAAAGCGTTATGAATTGATGATTCTCTTATCTAGAAAAACTAAAAGTTAGGAATTCACCGACAAAATAGTATTCACTAAATCAACTAGTAGAATCACGTTATGTGCACATTTAATTGATATGAATTCAAATCTACGCTGGGCAAAAATAAATAAATGAAAGTAATTTGGTATTAAGTGACCTGTAAGAAACCAAATTAGCTCACTAGCTTACACTGCAAATTACAGTGTTATCTTTCTAACACTGGAGGAAAAATGTCCTGTTAGAATTATTGAAATAATATGGCTTACAAAAAACCATGTAGATGATCTTCTACGGTTGATTTAAGGTATTTCATGGGTAATGTTGATTCTATGTGATTTTCTCCTTACATAATGACTTTAGAACCTTAACCCTTGTAAAAAACTGCAATCCCAATATACGAACTGAGTGTATTGACAGATCTTATGCTAAATGATTTTAAGAATTAAATTCTAAGAGTGTCAGCATACAAAAGATATGGAAGAAGAAATGATTATAATTTGGGATAAATGACAAGAAAAGGGAAAAAGTGAGAAGTATGATATGCTATGAAGTGATACCAAAAAGTCATAAAACAGAACTCAAAGTGGCAACAGAGAGAAGTTATGGCAAAGAGAGAATGAGAGGAAGAAGAAGCAAAATAGAAATTTGATCTGCAGAGATCCAGTAACTGTTGCTTCATTATCTCACATTAAAGAGGTAAAGGTAGGGACAGGAAGAAATCTATGATGATCAGTAGTTTTTAACTCCTCTACTCTGCTCCCAGAAAATTTTAAGTGATCAATAGGTGGTTGGATAGTCACTGGAGATATAAAGCACAAAGTATTTGTTTTCATGCTTTAATTACATAATAGAAATGTTTTATTTTTAGCCAGGCTACTCTTAAGACCCTAGGGCAATCCAGTAATCCAGGTCATTTTACTTCATCTTTTGGGGCCGATGGGAGTGCCTATGAATGTGAACATAAAAAAAGTGTGTCTGGGCTTCCGTGGTGGCGCAGTGGTTGACAGTCCGCCTGCCGATGCAGGGGATGAGGGTTCGTGCCCCGGTCCGGGAAGATCCCACATGCCGTGGAGCGGCTGGGCCCGTGAGCCATGGCCGCTGAGCCTGTGCGTCAGGAGCCTGTGCTCCCCAATGGGAGTGGCCACAACAGTGAGAGGCCCGCGTACCGCAAAAAAAAAAAAAAAGTGTGTCTGTATGTGCACTCGTGTGTGTATGACTTACTATGTTATTATACCAATCACTTGCATATTTTTTATTTAATTATATCATAACCCTAAGAAATAGACATTTACCACTTCTATTTCAGAGATAAGAAAAGTAAGACTGAGGCAGATGATGTAATTACTCCAATGAAAAAGAGTAAATTGAGTTGTGTTCTGAATCCAGAAATCTGACTCCAAAGCTAGCATTCTTAAACCCAATAGTATGAACTATGTAAGATATAATATATACATATATATATTTTTTTCTTGTTTACTACTAACAACAGCTCTGCTCCATAGACATAATGATCCCTGCTTTACAAATAAAGAAACTGAGTCTCAAAAAAGATTATGTAACTTGTCCAAAGATATATAGCTAAGGTGTGACAAGCTGAAACTAGAATTCAGTCTTTTTGACTCTATGAGTAGTTTGAAGTAAAGAATGATGCAACATTTATAAAAACAAAATTAGTTTCTTTACTAATAAATCAAAGCGCATTTGATTTTACCCACAGATAATCCAAAAGGACTTGTTTAAAAAAAATTACTGTTAAAAACCACCAATTATTAGTTGCATTATTTCATATTAAGATAATTAAATTTAACTTATATTAACTCTGCTAAAATAAAGATTCCATTCATTAGGAATCTATTAATTTAATTTTATTTTAATCAGTACTTTTTTCTTCTCTTTTTGAAAATACATGCATACATGCATAGGATACTGTAAAACACCTCCAGGTGACCAAATGTTTATGCGTCAGAAAAGGAAATGCCTGATTTTCTTCCTTTTCATTCCTTTGATTGCATGACATCCCAAGAACAAGTATAAAAGAACAAATTAATGGTTTTCAAAGAGGACTCAGATAGCCATGCAGTCTTCTGGACTAGCATTGCTAGGATTCTGTCATCAACCATGTAATATTTTTGGCAGCTGGGGCCTATAAACCCCTCTAGCAAGGGAAGGACTCTCTTGGGCACAAAAGGCAACAAAATAAAATAAAATAAACATGATTAAGTGGATGACGTTTTTCCTTCTAAACTGTTGTTCTCTTCACAATTAAAGAACTCAACTCTGATTTAACTGATCACATGCTAAGAAGAAGAAATAGTTTGGAGAAAAGAAATAGACACCCTGCTAATGCTAACATCATCAATTCTATTTTAAGGTTAAAATAAAAGGTTTAGTACTTCCCTTCTTATGACAATGTTCTTTTAAGTAAGTTGAGGATCTTGGACTTGTTTCAGAACAGAGAAAAGGAGGGTATATAGAGCATATACAGGTAATATCTCATTATAAGAAATTGGACTGGAAGCATCAGCTTATTTTATAATCAGTAGAAACATTAAGTCAATATGTGATCCAACAATCTTGATATGATCAAATCTAGGTCCTTCTGCTATAACACTTCGTCATCCTGACTCAGACATTCATTTCACAGCAAATCCTTTACCATGTAACATGATGCTGTAAATCTAAATTCTAGAAGTCTAAACATTCAGCCTCTCTCCAACAGTTTACTGCTCACTAAATTTCCTTTGCCTATCCATCCATAAAGAGAGCTAAATCTGGGTTAGATCCAGCTGGATTTCAGATCCAAAACCTTTAGAAGCCAGGTAAGTGACTTCTAAGACTTGTGATCAGGGAGATGTGAAGGCAGCAAAGGACACGTTGTCTTCTCAGTGCCAACGCAGAACAGATTGTCAGGTTGACAAGATGAGCTAAAATGTCCTTTGCTGTCTTTTTATATTCCTTGCTGTCCCAGAAATTAGGTGCCTAAAACCAAAATCTTTTCTTTCTGGAAATGTGTTAATAAAGTATAAAACTGATATGACTGTTTTGTACATATTATTGTCATTATTATAAAGTTCTATATTTGATTTTATGCATATTTTGCAGAGCAGACTTTGCTTTATGCTCTGGTGATTTCCCATTTTATGAAATTCCAATATGAAGGCACTTGCAAGGTTACTGGATGTACTTATTTTTAAAAATTAAAAACAATCCTGTTTTCATTTTTATATTATTCACCTGTGCACTCGACTATAAATTCAAAATGAGTAAAATAACCTTAAAATTTTATTATTACAAAGCTACTATCTAAAAAAAATTGTAAAGTACTTCATGAATAGTAAATATTTTCATTAAAAAACAACTAACATTTTGATAGCATGTAGTGAAAATAAAGCATGTCTGGAATGATACTCTATATGATGAGATGTATCTTACTTACCAAACTCCTTGGGAACTGCTATAGAATAAACACAATTATGTCCCACACTGTAATTTTTTGGATAGTTTGGTGATAGAACAGTGCCTTCTGAACCTGTAGAACGACTTCCACAAGGTGCTGGAAATTAAAAAAAATGTTTAAAAAATATTATTTTTAGAAAAACATTTAAAAATTCATACTATGACTATTTTCATGCTATAAAAATTATGGCTACTGGATTTTAAGGAATATCATTTATTTCCATCTTTTAACAAGGTCCCCACTGTCAAATACTTTAAAAGTCAAAAATTGTGCACATGCAATAGAAAGCTTCTTTTTAAGTATTCAGATTTACTCTTCTCAGAAACAAAGTAATATAATAATGTTGCAATGGCGCTATCTATCTCTAAAGGTAATAATGGGGGCCTGCTTTCATTTATGATAAAAGATAATAATCTCTTTTATAATGATGAGAAATTACACATGCAGTGGGAAATTGTTTTACTCACCACGAGGCTTTGAAACTCTACTCAAAATCAACCTTGATTATGCTACCACCAACTGAGGTACTTCTATACACAGCACAGGGATAGCTGTACAAACACATTCATCCACTCATCTAAGTAAAATATTCTCTCACCAATCTCTATCTGCTTATGGTTTACATTTAAATCAGAAGAGTTGCTGATGGTGCATAGAGAGAGACATTATTGCTACCTCAGCCCCAAATGTGCTACGTTCCTAAAAAAGATGAGGGTGAAACCAATGTTTCTGGAAAATTTGTAGATAGTTGTTCTGTTTTTCACAAGATAGGCAGATGCTTTGGGATTTGTAGTTCTGGAACACAGAGAAAGATTTGGGCTACTAAAGGAGTTATAGGTATCAAAAGCAAACGATGATAGTTGATATTATTTAAATGAATGAGATCTCCCAGAAAAGTATGTAGAATGAGAAAAGATGGCCAAAGAGGAGGTCAGAGAATGCCAAGGTAGAATTAGTGAGAGGGTGGCTACAAAGAATTTAGTCTCTTGGGAGCCAATGGGGAGGAAAGTTTCAATTAAAAGAAAGTGTTCAAAACCATCGTGTTGCAAAGTGGTAATAAATGAAAAAGGAATTTGAGATGGTCTGCCGGTCTAGAGTATTAGGTAGCAGGGAGCTACTTCTCTGTGCCTCTGGTCTCCTCCAGGCGGGGTTTTGCCTAGGCTTGCTGGCCTGCTGGCTCCACCCCTTACCCCATGGAGATGGAATGATGGGTGAGCCCAGGACAGAAACTTTACTTCTGGTTGGGAGCCATCCTGCCTGTAAAGCAGCTTGCTGGTCTCCTCTACAGCCTATTTAAGGGTGAATCTGTTGAGGGGGTGGCCATGGTTGTTGGGAGAGACCTGCAACTGCACAGGAAGCCCATTGTTACTGCTCATCAGCTTTATCAATATTAAAGCTGATGGTCTGCCTTCCTTCAGCTTATCACTTAATTTGCCTTGAATTTGTGCAGGGAGGAGTCCCTTCAAACACCAGACAGGAACTTTTTGGTATTATTGATACAGTAGTTTTAACCAGAGCCGCTTTCTGCAAATTACAGCCAGCAAACCAAATCCAGTCTGTACCAAAGGAAGTTTTCACATTTTTAAAGAGTTTAAAACAACCGAAAAAAATAAATCAGAATACATCACAGAGACATATGTGGTCAGCAAAGCCCAAAATATCATCTGGCTCTGTACAGAAAAAGTTGCTAACCCTTGAACTAGAGTAGAGAGGGGTAGCTAGGTTGTAGTTGGATGAAGAATAAGTGGTTTATAAAGAGATACAAAAGTAATCAGAATCTTAACCGTAAACAGAAGGAGAATGTAGGGAGTAGCTGGGGGAAAATGCAAAGCTGAATGAGTTTTTGTTATTGTTGTTTTGTTTAACAGGGAGGACAGAGTCATCAAAGAGCGAAAATCTGGAGCACTGACTTAGAGGCTTGGGAAAGATCAAAAACTAAACTGGAGTGATTAAGTTTAGAAAGCATTAATGACAGTCCTCTGTGACTTGAGAAAAAGAGCTGAAGAAGACTGAAAATACACAGGTTTAGGTTTTATGCTGGGAATTTACTGGAGTTAATGCCTGATTTTCCTTTTAAAGAGAGCTGAATGCAATGGTGTGTTAGGTGGCTTGAGACGAGTCATGACAGTTCGAAAAGTTCAAAACCTTTGATGGATTTCTGGCCAAAGTTTAAAGATACAGCAATATATTTAAAACACACACATACAAAGCAAACAGTAAGTTGTACTGAGTTGGGTGGCTAATGAATATTCTACCTTTTTTCCTTTTAATGTTCTATAAAATGGTAATAAATAGTTAGAATTAAACATAGTAAAATTAGAACTCCCTAGAACAACAAGTTGACAATGACGATAATAACCAAAGAAGCACTGCTCTCATCGCTCATTATTGTTTGAGATTAGTCAGGTGTATTCTTATTTCAGCACTGATAACTTTATTCAACTGATAATAGTACTGATGAGAGAATCACTCAAGAATAAGCAGCATGTTTTATGTTAATTTTCTTTCTGATCTTAAGGTGCTCCAAAATGACAATACTTTGAATGTACGTGACAGAAGCTCTTATTTTTATATTTTGAAAGAATGAATAGAAATGAGAGGTTCTAACTCAAGTTCAGCTTTGTGACTTAGTCATGAACATTCTGCCATTCTACATTACTATGCATCTGATAGCCTCAATATGTTTTGAATATTTTATTTTGCATAATGGACTCTTGGGACAGCTCTTGTTAAAAATCTCATTTATAAATATGAAAAAAATATGAAGTTTTTTAACCACTAATGAATATATACAAGGTTGCAGTATAATCACAGCTCTTTATGGTAACTATTATTATGTTAGTTTTTGTTATTTGTACTGGTAGCAATAATTTTACATTTTTTCTGGTCAGTGCTTACAGCATGGCCTAATTTATAGTCAATTATGTTGAATATTGTGGTGACTGACAATATTTTATGTAGTATGTAAATAAGGGAAAATTCACTATGCTATGTGGTACAGATATACTGTAATCTGTTTTATGTTTATAAAAATCTAAATGGAATAATGACTAAGCCAGGCCAGCTTTACTAATTCTTGTAATGTTGGTTCCTAGAAGCTTTCTGTATTCTTTCTTCCTGTTTTAATTTCATTTTATTGGCTAGTACAGAAAAGGTCAGCCGTTATCTTTCTGGCTCTATTAACAATCAGTAGAAGATAAAAGCAAGACAGAACTTTTAATTCTATGCTTATTTTTGCCATTTGACTATACCTGTGGGTCTTTTGTCAAACTGGCTAAACAGCCTATATCCGTTGTAATGCAAAGAACTCACCTGTTCTTGATTATAACTTATGTGATATGTATGACTACTCTTAAATCTCTATTTTAATAGCATTTTTGTAGAACACATATATTATGAGAAGAAATGGTTCTGTGATTAAGTAAGTTTAGGAAATACATGGGTAAAATAAATAAGGCTCTATGCTGTGAGATTTAACTGAGACTTTAGTAAGGTTTGGGGAATGTCATACTTGTTTTTACAAACTTATTTGATCATGGAGGCTCTCTTTCATCTCACAGGACCAATGTTCCTCAGAACATACTTTTCGAAATGCCAAACTGCTAATTCTAAAATGTGCTATCGCTTTGACAATAATTCTAACATTTATATTGTTTCCTGTAATTATGATTTCACAGCACTAAAGAATTGTGTTTTAAGTATACATATAAAACCTAAGTTTTTTTTTTTTTTTTTTTTTTTTTTTTTTTTTTG
>NW_020172671.1:1035148-1040489 GCF_003031525.2 Neophocaena asiaeorientalis asiaeorientalis | reverse complement strand
CTGTTGTGGCCTCTCCCGTTGCAGAGCACAGGCTCCGGACGCGCAGGCTCAGCGGCCATGGCTCACGGGCCCAGCCGCTCCGCGGCACGTGGGAGCCCCCCGGACCAGGGCACGAACCCGTGTCCCCTGCATCGGCAGGCGGACTGTCAACCACTGCGCCACCAGGGAAGCCCGAAACCTAACTATTTTAAACACTTAAAATGTCAAACTTAGCCTAATATAAAATGCCATTATTCTATTTTGTAACAATTTTTTGAGGTATAGTGAATTTACGGTGCTGTGTTAGTTTCAGATGAGGACAAAGTGATTCATCCACACACACACAACACACACACACACACACACACACACACACACATATATTTTTTCTTTTTCAGGCAAAATGCCGTTATTCTTGACACTTTTCCCCTGACTCTTAGAGTTCAATATATCACTGATTTGTTGCTCGTACTCTCCTGTAGCTTTTCAGCCTCTCTCTCTCCTCTGCCACTGTAACTGCTGCAAACCAGACTCCCAACAGTTTCCATATGGGCTCTTTCAACAGACCCCCAGTTCCACTCATCCCTACAAGTTCTTACCATGGCTAGTGATTTTTCTAACACATAATAAGTCTTATAATGTTTCTTTTCTCTTCCTAGAACAGTTCTGATACACAGTATATTCTCCATAAAGGTCTGTTGGATGATTAAATAAACTACGCTTGCCAAGACCATGCTACTATAAAATGGTGTTCCACAGTCAGCACATAACACAAACATTTCACTTGGTTGAAATTACCCCATAAATTGACTTGAATCCAAGACAATCAAGATATACCCTCTCCTGCTTCTGCCGCTCCTGGTGCTGCTTGTGTGCTCGTTCCGTGCGGACCTGGTACCTCTTTTGTGAAGTGGCAGCTGAAGAGACTCCGGCGCTCGCCATGGCCAACGAAAAGCCCAAGGAAGGAGTCAAGACTGAGAACAACGATCATATTAATTTGAAGGTGGAGGGGCAGGATGGTTCTGTGGTGCAGTTTAAGAGTAAGAGGCATATGCCACTTAGTAAACTAATGAAAGCCTACTGTGAACACAGGGTTTGTCAATGAGGCAGATCAGATTCTGATTTGATGGGCAGCCAATCAGTGAAGCAGACACATCTGTAGAGGTGCCCGAGGTTGTTTTGTATTCAAAATTACCAGTTTTTAGAAAGAACTTTTCATGGTTGGAAATGGAGGATGAAGATACAATTGATGTGTTCTGGCAGCAGACAGGAGGTGTCTACTAAAAAGTGAACCTGCTACTTTACTCCAGAATTCTGTTCCTCTAGACCAAGAAGACATTCTAAATTAGAAAACCACAATTAGGTTCCACTACATCCTGACCACTCCAGTATAGCTTTCTCCACTCTTTCATTTTCCCCACCCCCATTCCTTTATTGTACCTAAAGTAACTGATATATGTGTACAAGCATATTGCATTTTTTAAACTAAATGGCCAATGGTATGTTTTGATCGACATCAAATGGAGTTGGGATGGAGAAAAATACTGGTTCTGTGAAAATAGCCCCTTTTCTCCATTAGTGGCGTGCTCATTCAGTTCTTATCTTTATATTCCAGTAAGTTATTTTGCTCTCACTGTTTCTTTTTTTTTAAAAAAAAGAACATAAAAATCCTTGCATACCTTCCCTGATTGGAGAATTTTAATGTTTTTCACTTATTTGTCTTTAAGTAGGGATAAATTACTCTAAAATAAATAAATCCTAGATAGTTTTCCCTTCAAGTCAAGTGTCTTGCTGTTTAAATAAACTTCCTGTTTAAAATGGGGAAAAAAAAAGATATACCCTCCCAATAAATCCATGTAAGCCTATGTTTTTTTTTTCTTTCTGGGATTGAAATCTTTGCTGTTTCTCTGATTACCAGGAATCACTGTTGCTTTATATTTAGAGACACTATTATGTGTAAGATATGTATCTTTAAACATTGGAAATATATTTAATCATAAGATTTTTACAATCTGAGAGCCAGTCACATGGACACTGAGTTCCACTGAGGGAATGGCAAACTCATACCTACCATTTCACAGTAGCAAATCCTTGCTAACATTTTATCAATCTGTAGCATACCCTCACTGAGGGAGCGAAATCACCCACGCAGTTTAATTTTGTATTATTTTCCTTGTTCCCTCTTTTCCTGTTTGTTTTTTTAAAAAACCTCTTTTGGATGAATTTGTATGGTTTGATTTGTACAAGTAAAATATGCCCATGCTGGAACTATACTGTGTATACTTGTGTTACTCTTGAACTATGATGTGGTGATACAACAGACAGATGTGGTTATCCCTAGGAAAATCAGCGGATGAGACTGAAATTAAACGTTAAGGCTGCTAGTGCAATAAAAAGGACTTCCCACCTATGGTTTAATCATGTGTGTGGGACGGAGGAAGAGGACTGAAGAAGAAGAACTGAGATACCTTCCCACTGAAGGTAGGAAGAACAGAAGAATCTCAAATCACTTACATTGTACATTGAAGAGGTACTTCTTAAATGTCCAGAGACTTTATATTATATACACTGCAGCCTTAAGCTACTCACAACTTCAAATCTCTCTTTTCACTTGTGGAATGTATAATTTATTATCAAATATTCTCTATAATGAAAATTATTATATAATGTATAAATTTTTCTCTGCAAGCAAGTTAGGTACTTTCAAAAGTGATGAATTCTTGCAGGTCACAAAAGAGCAATATGGTATATTAAATAGATGATTTACTAGATGTTGCCTGTGACTCCTTCAGGTTGAAAGAACTGCTGTACTTTACAAAAGTGCTGGTCCACTTCTAGTAAATTACCTATGCTCTGATATAGCCCAATTGAATATCCCAAATCATAAATCCTGGTATAGAGTGTGTCTGAAAGCTGTATCTCTCATGGAGTCTTTTTTTTTAAGAGAAGGACTTATGATAACCCTCTGTGATATGAATTTATAATGCAGACAGCTGTTATTCTCAGTATTGACTTTACGATTAAAATGACTATTGCTTTTCTCTCTCCTTTGTTCAAAATCTTCATCTTAGCAAAAATACCTAGCTATTCATTTCATGTGCCTCTTCATGTTTCCTATATAAGTAAACAAACTTCATTTTGTATATCTGCCTTAGATAATAAACCTCCCATAAGGCTATTTTATCATAATGGTAATAAATATTACTTTAAATTATAAACTATTACTCTAAGTCACATTTATTTTACTCTTCATTTTCCTCTGCACTTTGACACATTCGAATTATATATGTGGAAAACTAAGAATAATATTGCTAAGGATAATAAAAAATATTGTTAAGGATAATAATAATTATAATAAATAGAGTTTTCTATTGTTTCATCTGTTCACTGAAAAGAAAAAGAGCAAAAATCAGTCTTCATAACTTGTGAATTAATTTTGTGTTCTAATTACGCACTCCTGTTTAACACTAAAAAAAAAAAAATCCATCTTAACGTTATAATCAGTGGTTTATAAACCATTTTAATGACTCAGTAAGTCAACTTAGTACAATATGAGCTTCTATATCTTGTCACCTCACTTCACTAATTGCCTAGACTCATTCATCTGCTTTTGCTGGCTAGGAAAACATTACCTTCACCCTTCAGTGCTCTATGAGCTGTGTTCTCCATCACAGAGTACGTTCTTTGAAAAAGAAGAGTTCATTCTGTGACAAAGGTCTATGAATAGATATGTTCCTTTGATAGATCTCCCATGTTACCATATACAAATTCTGCTAAAACTAATGGTCTCATGGGTGTTGGTAGTTCATCTATGATACCTACGTCACTAATTTTTAACCTCATTTTCAAGATTGAGATAAAATTTACATACCATAAAATTCACCCTTTCAAAGTGTACAATTGAGTATCTTTTTAGCATATTCACAAAGCTGTGTAACCAACCCCACTATCTAATTTGAGAATATTTTTGTCATCCCCAAAGAATTCCTATACTAATTAGCAGTCACTCCCCATTTGCTCCACTCCCAAGACCCTAGAAATTACTAATCAATGATTTGTAGGAAACTGTATGAGAAGGCAAGTTCTTAAAATGATTTTAATCAAATTATTAGTGCATTTTTAAAACTACAATCCCTTTTCATTGTTTACTTTATTTGTCATTGATTGTTAGTGATAGCTGTCTTTTATTATTAAAAAATTACTTAAGACAGCTAACATATTAGTATAAAGTAAGTTTAGAGAGAAAAAAAGAAACTTGTAACAATTTTTTAACTCCTACCTGCTTCTCACAAAAGCTGCTTTCTCAGGAAAGTTTTTTCCCTGTCTCTGGAGTAGCTCAGAAGCCCCCATCATACAGCATTCCATCAATTAGTTTCAGGACATTGATTACAACTTGTAATTATATATGTATTTGTATGGCTCTTTGATTAAGGTCTGTTTCTATCTCTTGACTCCATGATCAATTAAGTCAAAGTTTCCATGTCTTTTTTGCACACTGTTTATAACTCTGGAGCCTAGTGTAGGGTTTATGTATATAATGGACTTCTAATAAATATACACCATAAGTATTAGGAAGAATAAAATATACATTAGATTAATATCTTGCTGTTAACTAAATGCACAGCATGCAAAACTCATAGATTTTTCAAACCCTTTGTTTAGGGTAGCACAACAAATGCAATATAAAAGCCAAAGCTTTGGAATCAGAAAGGTGTAGTTTTGAATTCCAGCTTCACTATTTACTGACTGAGTAGCCTCTCTTACCGAAGAGAAGAAAATTCAAACTGGAAATGAAACAGGAGGTGTCTGTTCCATCTGGCATACGATGTGGTCTTAGATGAAATGAATTAAGAAACTCTCCTGACCTACTCCAGAATCTCTTGGAGGCGATATTATGAGGCTTTCATAAATGCCTTAGGAAGATAAACTAACCTCATCAATCCCGGAAGGAATACAAAACTTAGAGAAAGGGCAGGAGGAACTTTCCTGGTGTTTCTACCAAAACTTTTCCCTTGAGAGAGACAGGGATGCCTTTTTTTTTTTTTCTTTGTGTTATGCGGGCCTCTCACTGATGTGGCCTCTCCCGTTGCGGAGCACAGGCTCCGGACGCGCAGGCTCAGCGGCCATGGCTCACTGGCCCAGCCGCTCTGCGGCATGTGGGACCTTCCCGGACCAGGGCACGAACCCGTGTCCCCTGCATCGGCAGGCGGACTCTCAACCACTGCACCACCAGGGAAGCCCTCTCTGGATTCTCTATCCTTTAGAAGTCAGGGGGAAACAAGAGCTAACAGTACTAGTGAAAGGGAGCAGAAATTCTCTCATCTTCCCCCTTTTCTTATAATTCAGGGGTTTCTTTCCCTTG
>NW_020172671.1:916657-1035035 GCF_003031525.2 Neophocaena asiaeorientalis asiaeorientalis | reverse complement strand
AGGGAAAGATATCTATATTTTCATTAGACCCTAACTAATTTTTTATAATTTTAGCATTTCCTTTAATTTCAAATGTAAGCAACAAATTACATTAGCATTAGAAGTAAATGGGACTTTGTTGCCAAATCACATATTTTTTTAATATATATAATTATTGCCGATACCTCAAAATATTGTTTATGCTCATCACTACTAAAAATTATAGTAGGTACTAGAGTCTTGCTGCTGGAACTTCGAATTTAAGGCATTAATTAAGAAGTACATATATTATTACATCAAAAATGTATTTTTTCAATTATAGATTTTATGTACTTTGATAACTATATTTCAATATTATTGGTTTTTCTTTCAAGCTTACATGATTTATTTTACTTTGTACATTTAAAAAGATGTTTTTAAGGTCCATAGGCTTCATCAGAGTACACACACACACACACACACACACACACACACACGAAAGGAACCTCTACTATTCTAATTAGATTCCTCCCAAACCACCTGTCCTTGTGATTTTCTATCTACTCTTTTTCTTAAGGAAGATTGGTTCAGAGACTGTTGCTTTGGCCTAAGAAGATCTGGAAAATATTAGTTGCATTGGAGGACCCTTTCTTTTCTGCTCTTTTGTCTCCTTTCCTAATAGGACTGATAAATTCTTCCCAGCATCAGAAAGGTCCTAAAACTCAGGTTTGGAACTTTGGGAGAAACACCTAGTCTTAGAGTTGACTTATGCTTGAAGTTATTTAGAACCATAGCCTACATATGGTTCAGATTTACTCACTAACTCTCCCATGTGGCTCAATCTAACTCACTCAATGTGTTTTGGGGTTAGGAACCAACTTCCCTGTTGCTCAGAGAGCTCTCTTTTGTCACCTTTTATGTATATATCTCCCCCAAGAATCTTGGAATGAATGGTTCACTGGTTAAAGTATAAATATAAAATGAAATTTTCTGTTTTTAATAAAGAGAAGGGAAGCAGTAATCTCCCTCTCCCCTCTTTTACAGTGTCTCTTTGAAAACACAGTAGACCAATCTTTTCATTTTACAGTCAAGGCTTCCAGCCGTCTGACCTTTGAAACTATAAACACATACTTCTGAAATTAACTCAGAGTTCTTACAAGGTATACTCACAAGGTATGCAAGAGAAAAGGTACACCAATTTGTCTCTCAAGGAGATAAAAGAAGTGTTATTTGTTCTTTCTTTACCGTATACATTTGTGTGAGATTCTGTCTTGTCTTTATGGTATCTTTCACAGACTGCCTGCAATGTGAATTGTATTCCAGATATACTTATTCAATTTAAAAATTGCTTCCTTTAACTTCTAGGTTTTGTGGAATGAACTTTGTTAGCAGACTTTTTGTTTCCCCAGTAGAAGAAAAGATTTGGCTATCTTTAGATCTTTTGTCCTATTACCTTAATACAATTTTAATCTCACCATGACTTCTAATGGTTACTGTTACACGCTTTGCTTTCTTCATCTGTAAGGAGAGAATTGCTGGGTTGATCCAACTTTCTGTGTAAATTTTTTTTCTTATTTTTCTGCAAAAACTGGCAATACATTAGGAAGGCATATTTGAGGTCTGACTTAAATATAGACTAGATGGTAGTGGAGAAGGGGGGCATCTTAGTATGATGAGAGGCCATGCAACTACCCATGTGGAGACATGGTGTAGTGACTGAGATGCCAAAAGCACGGAAAATAAAAATGGTTTAAATAGGAGCTCCAAGTCTGTGGTCACAAGAAAATATGCTCTGAATTATAGGTATTGATTTGCAATTGAACTGCTTGTCACATGGGCAACTCTATATATGGTATGCTCCAGAATCCAAACCGGCAGGGATTTATTAATAACAATGTTAATGATTCTCTAAAGGAGCATGCAGGAGGCCAACTGGAATGATAATGTATGTAAGAGTGCCTGAAAACTAGCAGGTGCTCAATAACATCAGCTTCCCTTCCTGTTTCCTTTCATATACGTTTCCTCCTATCATATGAAAACGAAGTGTGCTTTGGTTTTATCCCAATACTACCTTAACTTTTTTCAACACAGAATGTATTACACTTCTTTGTAGAACACGGTTCTGACAAGTAATTTGTGTATTATGTCTGTGAACAAAATTCCTATGTGTAGCTGATTAAAGGCAGATATTTGATGATACTTTAAAACAATTTAACTCTAGGCCCTTTTCTCATGAATCTTTCATCTACATGCTTTAGTTATATCACATACTTAAATGAAATCAAATGCTAAATGGCTTAGTATATTAGACTAGATAACCTCTATATGCATTTATAATGGAATGGGGTCTAGACTCGTTTCACATCTCAAAAAAATTTTGTAAACCTCAAGGATATTTGAAATAAGGAATTAGCCTAAGGCAAATTATGCCATTTAAACAGAAGATCTGGAATAAAAGTTCAATTATTTAATTCTTCATAAAAAATATGATTTAATTAAAAGTAGGTCATATGAGGTTACTAATGAGAGATAACTCTAAAGTTGGAAAGCTACAATCACAAAATGAACTTTTGCTTTGTTTCAAAACTTTCTCTTCAGTTGCTAGGGTAAGAGAGCTCTCCTTTTAAAAGCTTTTATCATTTCACATGCAGTTGGAAGTTGAATAAACAGTGGTGTCAGATGACTACTGGATGTCTAAGTTTAACATAGTTGTGTTCATGCACTTTGATCAGTCGTACAGGTCATTGGCGATTCAGTTAATTTTTTTCCAGAATCCAGGATTTATGTTAACATGAGCAAAACAAAGGTGTTAAAAATAACGTTGCAGATTTAAAAGAGAACTGAGTTAATGACTATATCTATTAAGGCATGTGTATTCTGTGCAGAGCTATATTTCAAATGAAATGCAAAAATCCATTTCAGGTGAACACTTTTGTATCAGTTATTGGTAGGAATTTACCTTTTCTTAATTCTCATACCTAGCCTAAAGGAAGATTACAGAAATAAGTGGAGAATCCAAAATCTCACACTTTTCCTGGTGCCCTGTCTTCATTCATGAAGCATTTAAACAACTAGTATGTTGGTTCAGAGCCAGGCATCCTTAGGCTCTAGAGATATAAAAAGATCAATAGAAGGTCATTTGTAGAATTGCTCAGCCTACCTTTAGGGCAGTGATTAAGAGCATGGACTCCTAAACAAGACTGCTAGGCAAGTATGACTCTGAGCAACTACCTGAATCTCTCTTTGTCTTGGTTTCCTCATGTGTAAAATGAGAATTTTAGCAGTCCCTAATTCTTGGGGTTGTGGTGAGATATAAAATAATATGTATATAAAACTTCAAACTGTGTTCAATACAGATAAGCTATTATCTCCTCCCCATGCACACTTTGCCTATTGAGCTGCTTACCAACATTCCTGTTTACTCTTGTTTCTACATTTTTATATATGCTGAACCCTAGGTGTGAAGTATAACATCTCCTCATGCCTTGTGTCTCACCTGGTTCCTTCTTAATTATACTTTTAAGACTCAGTTCATGTATCACTTTCATAAGGAAGACTTCCCTGATCTCTCTTTGTAACTGGGTCAGAGGCACCTCCATGCTGCTCTTACGATACTCTACTTTTATTTCTAGCAATGTACCTTATCTGTCTGTATCTCATCAGATTGTAAACTCTCCAGGGGGGAAGGACTATATTGAATTCATGTCTTTATCCCTAATAGTTAGTACAGGACCAGGTATATAGATACACCTAAACACCTGAGAAAAAAGGAATGAATGATACTCTCTCTTTAGAATAACTGGCAAACTATTGATTCTTTAACCGTCCAAATACGTTTATTCTTAGGGTCTTACATTATAATTATATACTATTTGGGTGCTCACTGTAGCCTACAGCAGTAGAAAAGATCGATAACATTGCATTGGTCCAGTTACAGAATAAAAAATCATGGCAATGTACAGCATGGTGACTATAGTTAATACTACTGTATTGCATACATAAAAGTTGCCAAGAGAATAGATCTTAAAAGTCCTCATCGCAAGAAAAAAAAATTGTATATATGTATGGTGACAAATATTAACTAGACGTACTGTGGTGATCATTTTACGATACATATAAATATCAAACCATTATTTGTATACCTGAAATTAATGTTAGATGTCAATTATGCCTCAATCAATCAATCAACAAAATTATTGCATTGGTACTGTGGTCAGTATTCCCAAATTTAATGATTTACATATCAGAGATATCTTTACCCAGGATATACTGTTTCAATTTTAGATACATTGATTTCATCCTGGGAGCTTTGGGGAGTCAGGAGAAAGTAAATAGAAATGGCTTTTCTACTAAAAAGACAAGTGATCATATGCCTACAAGAAGTGAAAAAGCTAGCCAGCCAGAGAGCTGGGGGAAAAGCTTTAGGCAGAAAGGACAAGGAGTGCAAAAGCCCTGAGGCAGAAGTGTGATGAGTGCTTTGAAGAACCATCCAGGAGGCCAGTGTGGCTCAAAGAATAAAGTAAAAAGGGAAAATATTTAGGAAGGTCAGGTTGTATATAGGTAGATTAAGTAGAGCTTTATATTATATGATCTTTGGCATTTTTTCAGATTTAGGAAGCACTGATAGATTTTGAGTAAATATGTGATATAATGTGATGTATGGTTTAAAGATTACTTTTCTGTGTTCAGAAGAGACTGCATGGGGAAACAAGAAAATGACAGAAACTAGTTAGGAGAGAGGTTAAGAGGTAAGAGATGACTGGTGCCCTAGATCAGGGTAGAGATGTATTTATATAAACAAATGGAATACCATTAGGTGAAATAAATCAAGTAATGAATATTAAGGGAAAATATGGATTCTGTCACCATTTGTGTTTTAATACATTTACCTAGTATTGAATCAGATCATGGATAAGAATGCTATATGGCTTCTCTTTTAATCCAGTATGTCTATAGATAAAATATCTCAGGGTTTCAACAGATATGAAAATTATGAAAAATAAGAAGAGAAGAAATTATGTTCCAAACACATTTTTTTTTATCACAAAGTGGATTGCAGGTACAGATATCCGGTTCTGCCATCATTTAATATATGTGACATTCTCACGAGATCAACTGCAGGATTTCTCAACATTGAGAAGGACCCACCACAGGATGCTATCATTCTGGATCTACTTGTGACAAATATAATCTCGCAGTGTCCAACATAAGCTCTTAAAAATATCTTCTTCAGATTTAAAATGTACACTTAATCCTGAACCATGATAAAAATCTATCTTCTGATGGCATTAAGGATCACAGTCTAATAGCTAACTCCCTACTCGTGTACTCTGCGACAAAGGCTACCAGTCAGTCAAAATTTCCTGCTCCCATTATCAGAGACTTTTGTCAGGATTCCTTCCATGGGGTAAGACTTAGCATAAAAAGCAGCAAAGACTGGCAACCTAATTCTCAAACATGGATGAAATTACAAATAGAGGCATAAGCAAATTAATACATGACAAAGGCAATTACTAGAATAACCAAAAATAATATAACTGAAACACTGAAGAGAGGAGCTGCGGATGTGACATAACTACTTATCTTTTATATCAGGGAATCAGTAGATATTGTCTAATATTGGTAAATCAAGGAACAGAGCTTCATGTTATGCAGAGTCACAGAGAGGGCCATCAGAGAAAATAGAAATTATTAGAAAACTCAGCTGAGGAATAGGAGAATAGAGAGGGGTAGGACAGATGAACATTGATTTATATTGCTTTAAATGGTACGCTTCTCTGTATTCTTAATTATCATATGCACATTTTACTTTGATTAAAAAATACAAAATTTATCTTAAAAGGAATTTATGCTTATAAAGAACAAACCCTTCTAGCTCTATTGCACATGATTTATGCACTAATTTTGACTTTTAAAGTATTAATTTATTAAATCTGAAAGTCAGTGAGTCCTGTATATTTTGGATTTCTGTATAATCACCATAAGGGAAAACAAATAGATGCATATGAACCTGATCAAGAAACTAAAATGTATTAAGCTCTCCTTAGTGTGTGACAGTAACAGCCACAGGACTAAACACTTTAAATAAGTTATTTAAAATAATTCTCCCAACAAATTTGCAAATTACACAATATTATCTCATGCTTAGATATGCAAAATAAATACATTGAACAAGGTCACATAGTTGACCCAGGCTTTTTCCTTGTCTTAAAATCATTGTTTACAGTTAAGTATATCTAGTTCTAAAAAACGGGCTTTCCTTTTCTCTCTGCTATAATAGAAATGATCAGTTATGGTCATATGTTTAAAATGAATGTACCTTAAATTAAAGCATTAATTAAATAACTTCTGAATTTTTTTTTTCTTTTTTTTTTTTTTTTGTGGTACACGGGCTTCTCACCACTGTGGCCTCTCCTGTTGCGGAGCACAGATTGCGGACGCGCAGGCTCAGCGGCCATGGCTCACTGGCCCAGCTGCTCCGCGGCATGTGGGATCTTCCCAGACCAGGGCACGAACCTGTGTCCCCTGCATCGGCAGGCGGACTCTCAACCACTGCGCCACCAGGGAATCCCAACTTCTGATTTTTATATCTTACCATTATAACTAAAAGTCTGATATAACCGTTGTAAGTGATGGTAAAAATTATTCTCTTTTAAGAAATTTTAAAATATCAACTCCTGTGCTATTTTTAGGAATGAGTGAATGTGTATTCATATAATAACATTAATAAATTAGATTTAATTAATATTGAAATGACAAAAATGTACTAGTTCAACTAAAACATAACATACAATGCAAAGTGCAATGCATGTTTTCCAGTGATATGCTTCTTTTAGAACATTGTATTAAAAATCACATGTATTAACATGCCAGTATTTGCTGGGAACTTTACTAGGCCTTCTGCATGTATTGTGATTAATAGCTTAATCTTCACAATAATCTATTGAGTTAATAACTATTACTTTAAAGATTTAAAAGGCTTTAACGGTTTAAAAATCAAGGTTCAGCTTGCTTCAGGTTATAGATACAGTAAGAGGACATGAACTCAGGTCTGCTCTTCCCTCCAAATTGTCTGTAGATAGTACTGTTCAACCAACATGAAATATACTTAACTGGGCTATAATTGACCCATGAAACATTGGAAATATTGGAAAGACATAGGATTATCTTAGGCGAGCATATTATTTGTGAATGCAATATATTTTGGAGCTCCTGCCTTTCCCACTTAAGTCACTGAAGTCTACCTAGTTAACTATTTATTCCAGTGATTAACACTTAGCTTCTTGATCTGTAGTTTTCTGTATTCTTTGATTTTTCCCCATCAGATTTTTGATTATTTCTTTTCTGGCTCCTGGAAATTTTCTATGGTTTCTTAATGATTACTGACAGTAAATTGTGAAAAGTGTTTTTCTAAGTTTAGTACGCTTTTCTGCGTATAAACAGATTTCTCCTTTGTATGGCTCTAAATTCTAAGATAATAAATCACTCTTTCTCTTACATTTCCTATAAACATCCATGTCATCAATTATTTTTTTTCTCTTTGTCAGGATTAAATCCAAAGTAATTATTTCTCTTTTTATTCCCTTTAACTTCTGATGGATGAAATCATTAATTCAAGAATTAACCAATTGTTCTGATATTAATAGAATGACCATTTAGTAGCTACCTATCTTTTCTTAATTTCTTATAACAACATTTTGAAGCAAAGATTTCAATTATCCATGTTTTACAAATGAGAGACGATATGCTTAGAGAGGTCAAATGACTTGTGTAACTCAGAAATCACACACATATAATTCAAATGGATGAATACATTATATAACTAAGAAAAATTACCATGTGTATTAGTCCCCAAAAATCCAAACTTTTAATCATCAGATCAGAGTTGCTGGGTTTTCCTGTTCCACTGAAATTCACAGTAATACATACACTTTATATCATTGCAAACATATACATACACACCTACATGCACACACACTCAAATATGGGTATATATTTATTTACTGCACTTTATTTATCTCTGTATATATAACTGAAAACAGTTCCAGAAAACAATATCCTTACTACGTTCTTTGAATTATAATGTTTTTGTCTTTATCTTTTATTTTATTTTATTCAACTTTATATCAATTATAAAAATGCTAGTCACAATCCAGTGAATTGATTTTATGACTCACTGGTGGTGACACATAGTTTGGAAAATCTGCCCTGAATGATATCATTCCCATGTCAATTTTGTACAATGCGTTAGGATCATTCAACTGACCAGGGAGTCTGTGGTAACTTCCCATGGTGATATCATTGTTTCTCCTTACTAAACTGTATTTTGCACTGTATCTCTATCTTCAATAATAAACAGTTGTAAAAGAAAGACAAATATCATACGGTATCACTTATACGTGGAATCTTTAAAAAGGGTAAAATGAACTTATCTCAAAACAGAAATAGAGTCACAGAAAACAAACTTATGGTTACCAGGGGGTAAGGTGGGGAGGGATAAATTGGGAGACTGGGATTGACATATACACACTACTATATATAAAATAGATATCTAATAAGGACCTACTGTAGAGCACAGGGAACTCTACTCAGTACTCTGTAATGACCTACATGGGAACAGAATCTAATAAAGAGTGGACATATGTATACGTGTAACTGATTCGCTAGCAACAGTGAGACTACCAATAAGATGACAGTGCTTATTAGCAAAGTTGATTGCAATGGGATATCAATTACAAAGACTTGAGGGTTCAATACAATTGTTGAATGTCACATGACGTTTAGATTTGCCAAAATCCTTAATTTTGATACACTGCAATTTCAGCTTCAAAAGAAAACAAAAATCAAAAACTTGGTTTTCTAGCCAAAAAAAAAAAAGAGTTATGTATAAGTATGTGATTTTTGAACATGCAGCATTAGGCTTTTACTAGTAAAATTGTTTTATTTAGTTATAACACCCATCTCCAAGAGCTTGAAGTTAAAATTACCAGGGTCTGCAACTGAGTTGTACGTAACTTTCCTTGAGAATGACTTGTTTTTCATTAAAATAATTTTTAAACCACTCTGTGTTCCACTTCTGTGTAACACTCTGATATGGGTTTTTGGAAAGGTCACTCGAAACCAGCTTTATGAAATGGTGGATTGGCCCTTATTTTGGAAAATCCTCCAGTTATTTATCAAGAAATATATATCGATGAATTTCTGAACCATCATCATTAAGACCTGCTTCATTGTTAACTGGGGACTCCCACAGTTTCCCTTCTTTTGTCCACTAGGTCATCTGTTCAAAACCATTCTGAAAGGGCTGTTCATTTATTGTGGCTAACTGCTTAGCAAATTCCATATCCCAAGTGAAGGTGATGTTTCTGTTTCAGGTGCCTCTTTTAACTGCCTTAATCTCAAAGATATTAAGTCTCTTCTTGAATATATTTTTCCTAAGATTTTTTTCTAGGATAAGTGATCTTCTCCTGGCTATGATCATTGTCAGATCCTTCAGCACGCTGAAACTGATGTACTGGTCTTGTAGTAACTCTAGCTGTAGTAGATCTGGCAACGTTCATATCTGATATTATGTTACTGAAACTAATTTTAGGTATTTCTCCATCTTTTTGTGCCCTTGGGTCTTCCTCATGCTGCTGGAGCTGCCTGAGTAGCTCCAATTTGGTCATTGTTTTTAGACAACCTATTCTTAGGAAAAGCGTCTATTTTTCTATATCCCTATTTCAGATAAAGATTTATCACTGAATTTTGATAATATTTGTTATTGCATTTATCTACTTTTGTTGAAATGTGAGTTTCAGTGTGTCTGTTCCTCATTTACTCAGTCAGTATTTCCTGAGTACCTGAAGTGTCAGGTACTCCTTTAAATCCTGAGGGCACACAAATGAACAGAAGAGGCAATATCCCTGCTCTCAGAGAGCTGGCATACTATAACGTGCACATTGCTTTAGAGACACCTGGGAATATGAGCATTTTTTCAAAACCATTTCTTTACAGAATCCAATTTTTAAATCCTTGATAAAATCTCTGCATTGCCTATACCACACTTGTAGACTGTATTTTAAATGGTTGATTAAAAAAAAAAAACAGAAGCAGGTTTAAACATTTCTTAATTCTTTCTAATAATAAAAACTCAGCCAAAAAGTATTTTCTTACCATGACAACTTGGTAAGGCTCTATTCCATCCAGGTCTTCCATCATCTCCTATGATACAGGTGAGTGTTGAATAACCTTGAAGAACATAGCCAGCATCACAGTAATAGGTGACTGTTGACCCTAATTTATAATCCATTCCAAGTCTGGTGCCATTCATTATGTTGCCTGGATCAAAGCAGGACTCTCGGAGTTTTGCTGTAAAACAATGTTGATATAAAATTAGTTACTTTAAAATACAATATTCTATGAAACTTTTAATATTTCTTCATTTCTACCTCTAGATAAAACAGAAAGCACCAACACCCTTTCTGCCTCTGTTTGAGGGCTCAAAGTACAAAGTAGTCCTTAACCATATCTGACGTTTTGCTAATTCACATTGATTAGTAAAAGATAAAATTCTTCATTGGTCTTTTCATTAAAATCAGTATCTAATATTTATGGTCAAACAGGGTTTTGTGGTTTATTATAAATTATGTGCTATAATCCATGCATAAGTATTTTAAATGAATTATTTTGGAAAAGAACTTATTTCTTTATTTAATATTTCATTATTTAAAAGATCTTCCCCCCAATTGATGTACACTCATTCCATGTGACTGAACATAGATACAGTACTACTGCTTATGTTGATCTCAGTTCATCACTATGAAGAAAGTAAAAGCCCCTATGTCTCTGCCCTGATACCATTTCTCTTAACCTACCTCATTCCCCACATTTCTGTCAGAGGTCTGCCCATTAAAACAGAGTAACAAAATCTTTATAATATCCAAACCATGATCTTTTTGGACAGAGAGTCTATGTCAAAGCCAATAACTTTCAAAGCTAATAGTAACAGACAAATTGAAAAGTAAAGTCCATTCACAACAAAGAACTGTTTTCTGTGGACCCAGGTAGTAAACTAGAGAGACTGAGAGAATATTTTGAAAATATGTAGAGAAACAGATCAGTTCATCCATTCTGGTAAAAAAGTAGTAGAACACTGTGTTGTTAACAGATCTGGGTAACACCTTAATATTTCCATTTTGTTATTATTATAGATTGCTTAAGAAATAAGAGAGATGAGCAATGTAAGGGCCATTGCAAATTCAAGATAACAAATGTGATTTTCTACATTAGAATTTATATTAATGGGAATTCAGGAGGTGGGTGTATCTTTGGATAGGACTCGTGGAATCACTGGAATTTAAGTCAACAATATCTTGATGTTTGGCTATTACAGAAATCATATTGTTATAACATATCAAAATCTGATTTATTTTAACAGAAAAAATATTTTTATTCCATTCATTAAAGTTTGCAGAGTTCAAAGTGCTTCAACATTTATAGGAAATGATGAGAAATTTATGCTTTAGGAAAAAATACTTCAGTAGACTTCTCTGAATTCAACTAAAGAGGAAGCGGTGGGGGACTCTCCTGGTGGCACAGTGGTTGAGAATCTGCCTGCCAATGCAGGGGACATGGGTTCGAGCTCTGTCCGGGAAGATCCCACATGCCGCAGAGCAACTAAGCCCGTGCACCATAACTGCTGAGCCTGTGCTCTACAGCCCACGAGCCACAACTACTGAAGCCCTGGCACCTAGAGCCGGTGCTCCGCAACAGAAGAAGCCACCATAATGAGAAGCATGCGCACCGCAGTGAAGAGTAGCCCCTGCTCGCCACAACTAGAGAAAGCCCGTGTGCAGCAACGAAGACCCAACGCAGCCCAAAAAAAAGAGGAAATGGTGGAAACAAACATTTACATGATTTTAATATTTAGAATACCAGAGGAATTAAAAAGGTCCACTTTTTTTCTTTCCTTCCTTCTTTCCAACAAATAAATACTTAAGAGTCCATTATCCAACTAACACCAGAAATACAGCAGTGGACAATGAAAAAATATTCTAGCCCTCATGGCTTTTACAGTCTATAAAGAAAATAACTAAATAAATATTTGTGATTGTGATGTGTGCTGCATAAGGAGAAGCATTCAGAACCTTCCTGAAGAACTGACATCTAACCTGAGCATTGAAGGGTAATGAGCAGACTAGGTGAAAGGGAGATGAGAGACATGAAGGGGGAAGTTGTATTAGAGCTTGTAAGTCCGATAAACCTGATTTCTGAGCTTCACTCCAAAACTAAATAACTTGATCTCCCAAAGGCATGTACAAGCATGCATACACACACCAGCACAAGAAATTTGTATTTCATATATCATATTCAGATTTCAATAAAAAATTGCTCCCCAGCCCAAGGAATTATATTTCTTCCCAGATAAAATATGCATATGATACTATTTTAAGGAAAGAACCAGTAGGTTCTTTGGTCACTAAGAATGAGGATTTGGTGTTGCAGAGGTTGGTTTGTTTAATTTTTAGGAATAAAACCTGACATTGATCCTTTTCTTAAATAAGCAGGAAAACACAATGTAATTTTTAGGCAGAACAGCAACGTAACACTTACAGCTGTCCTTCATGAAACTGAACTAAATCCCTTGAGAGAAAAGGATTGAAATTACTATTTAAAAGGATTAATCTCTTTGACAAGTCTAACTGCCTAACATTCATCTTTTGAAAAGTTTGCTTTTTTCAAAACTTCTTTAAAGTTCTCCCCAAATTTTCAGTGACGTATCAGTGAATCTGTAATATGATACAAACCTCCTACTTTTGGAGGAAAGGGAAACATGGTTGACAAATTAAAAATATTCTTCTGTAATAATTTTATATTGCTAGCCTCATTTTGATAGTAGTCATTTATCTCATTATTATGTTTACATACTGCTTTAAATCCTTGAATTTAAAGGATTAGCTTTCTATGAATAGCTTTCTATGAATAATACTGCCCTTGTTTATTTCCCTGTATGCCACAGCAATTACATCTGGAAATTTTGAGAACATCTGGAGAATCCTTATATAAAGGACTAGGAAGCAGATGGAAAGATGATTTTAGTTTTAGAAAAAAAATGTGAGGCAGACAAGTTGATAGTATTTTAATGAATAATTAATTTAATAAAATAATTTATTTTATGAATAATTCATTTTATGAATCATTAAAATTTATGAATAAAAGTAATTTGCCTACTGAATAGATCCCAGGTAAAAGAGCCCCTTGCTTTATATTCTCCAAATAAAGCATATTAGATGATGTCTGCTGGAAGACAGAAGTGATCATAAGCAATAGAGCTTATATCTTAGCTATAGATTTGTTTTTCATTTTTACAAAAAAATTATTTTTCAGAATTTCTTCCACATGAAATTAAAGTATTGTAAATGCTTATTTTAATGAAAAAGTTTGACATTAGAACGCTGAAAAATGTGTCTTGAAGAAGGTCCAATGGGAAAAATTAAAGCTTTACTATGTTCTTGTTTTCATTTTATTAATAAAGACTTACAGATGTTATTATAATAAGGATAATATCTATATCATTATAAAGTTTTTATCATACTTTGCATCAGGCATGACAATAATTAAATAATGTTTGTTCAATTCACACTTAATGATTTATTTATAAATACATCCTTTTTTCTGGCCTAATAAGAACCATGAATAATAAATAAATAAATAAATATATATATCTGGACCGGGGCACGAACCCACGCCCCCTGCATCGGCAGGCGGACTCTCAACCACTGGGCCACCAGGGAAGCCCCGAACCATAAATATTTTTACTGTTAAAGTTTAGTCTTCAATAAACTTCAAAGTTTATTCCCACTTAGAGGTATATACTCATGAAGGGACCATTATTATGAATAGTGTTATTCTGTGGATAATAAGTTATACATTATTTTTATTTTTGAGAAGTGACCACACTATATAATATTCAACTGTCTTTTATTTACAGAATAGAGCAGATGGGCAAATACCTTCTAGGATGAGTTCAGCAACTCCCAGAGCTAAACTCCCTTCAAGCTGTGTATGCATTGTAGTCCCCTCATATGATCATAATAAGTCCCGAGAGGCTCTCTCTATTGGCAGACCCATAGTTCACAGAGGGCCAGATTTCCCAAGGTGCTTTTTGAAAATAAATATAAATCTCTTTTATTTTGGAAAACAGTGCTAAAATGTAAATTAAACAATTGGTGCAGAACACCTCAGGGTAAAGCTGAAATGTAATAGGTTGCTCTATGAAAAGATGTATCTTACCTTAAAGTCATATGTTAATTTAGAAAGTAACGAATGATACGTTAAGGTTCGTGGAGAAGGTGGCTAACTTATGCCGTATATAAACAACCATTGTTAAGTCTGCCACTGCAGATTTTTGCTGCATATAAATTGACATCCCCTATCAGCTAAAACACCAGCTGCCAGGAGGTCCCTTTCAGTAGCACAAGACTGTATATATTCTCTCTCCTTCATGTAAATAATATATTTTGTTAAAATAACATAGATATCACTACTATGAGTCACATTTATTAAATATTATAATTAGAAATATTTAAAACATACTTGACATCATTTAAAATAGCCTTAATACAAAAACAGTGCAAAAGAGAGCATTGTTTAAAATAAAATACATATCCAAGTATGAATTTCTTAATATTGTATCTCATTGAAATTACATTAAGATAAATGGAGACATGACTGATTTAAACTCTTTGGGGACATTGCTTTCAAGTTAGCAAAACATCTCCCCTTACCTTCAAACGTCTACTTCTTTGCTCCAGTTTACTACTGTCTACAACACTGGAGCATATCCACCATTTGCTTTGTGTAAATGTAAAATGGTATTCCTTCTAGAATTCATGTTAGCAAGCCTGTGTACTTGTGATGTTTGACTATAGCATTTGTTCACTGTTCAAATGCTTTGCACAACTACTATGTATTTGCAAACAAACAGAAATAAGATTCAGTCTATCTTCAAGAGGGAGATGAATAGATAGGTATGAACACAAGCAATGGCAACTATACTCTGGTGTGAGCTCTAATAGAGGTAGGTGCTGGACCTATGGCTTTCTTTTTTTTTTTTTTTGTACGCGGCCCTCTCACTGCTGTGGCCTCTCCCATTGCGGAGCACAGGCTCCGGACGCGCAGGCCCAGCGGCCATGGCTCACGGGCCCAGCCGCTCCGCGGCATGTGGGATCTTCCCGGACCGGGGCACGAACCTGCGTCCCCTGCATCGGCAGGCGGACTCTCAACCACTGCGCCACCAGGGAAGCCCGACCTATGGCTTTTTAAATAAAGACCTACTAATACCATTATTTAGAGCAAGTCAGGACTTAAAAGCTTTACTTTTTCAGTGCTAACAGAAATCAACAGAGCCAAAGTATATAACATGAATTACAAATGACAGAGGAATAGTTCTTACTATCCAGGACATCCAGTTATACGTCAATTCATTTTGGGGGTGCACACTTTATCTTGAAAATTCGGACATGTTTGTTTGCCTATGGCAGAAATAAACATAAAGACTAATTTATTAGCTTTAAGGAACTAGACTATTAAAGAGGTAACATTTTTTAAGAAATGTGGAGGTTGACAGGAAAAGACAGATCCTGGAGACCCTGAAGTGGGGGATGGAATTTCCCTACAGATGAGAATTTTGAGGGCCAGTCCAGAAAATTAATTAGGTTGGATTTGGAGAGTATCATAAACTCAGCACTAACTTTGTAAAGAAATACCATCTGGAGTATAAAAATAAGACCTCATGAAATTGTGTGTAAGTGGGCACTGGTGTAGTAGCTGAGGATGGTGGGGAGTAGTTGTAGGGTCCAAGGAGAAGAATTATAGTTCATGGAATGCTTATGTATTTCTCTCTGCCTGTACTCTTATATTTTTATTTGCCTTTACTCTTATTGGAAGTAATAATTTATGTCATTTTATGCAATTCATTTTAACAATCTGATTCTCAATTTCATCATTTGTAAAATAGGGATAGCAATACTTATCTCATAATGCTATTGGTTAACATTTTTTTGCATTTATAAGTGTGTCTGCTAAAGGGAAAGACAGAGATACTATATTGAAAGAGTTAATCATTGTAACTAGAATAAAGTATTACATAATGAGTAATAAATATTGTCCTATTTAAAAAAACATTGCATTGGTGTCCCTTTTCCTATGGCAGCATAAATCTTAACCTTTTGGAAATAATGGGACATGGAAATTGATCAAGACAGGAAACACGAAGGGAAATACATTCAGCTGAGATATGGCAAGTAGGTTTTATCTCAAGTGCTAAATTACATGGATTTAGTAATGGCTACCTGGAATGTAGAGAAAGGATTGTGAAGTCAAGTTCAGTTTCCATGAGAAAGAATGCTGTAACACATTAGCACCATCTGCCCTGAGTATGGTAGAATTTGTGGCATTCTTCCTGTGTCTGTTATCCTATGGATCTCTGGAAATGTTTTATTAAATACTAATTCACAATAGAACCTAGCTTTACTGACTTGCTTACAGTTTTCTTCTCTCTTTCTCTCTTTTTCTCCCTCTCCCTCTCCCATTCTCCCTTTCTCCCTCCCTTCCTCCCTCCCTTCCTTCCTTCCTTCCTTCCTTCCTTTCTTCCTAAACAGGTCTTGTTTATAAGCCTATCATCTTGCAGATATAAGTAGCTACTCCTAAAGAGCCAAGTTCTCCTTTGTAAAATGCAGGACATGAATGTGTCTCTAAGGTTTCTTACATTTCAATAATGTTATGATTCTAATTATGTCTTGACTTAAAATAGAAAACACCTCTTTAAGCAACTCAAAATCAATCAGTTAAATAATTACCAAACAATTACAATGTATAGGCATTATTCTAAGGCACTCATTGTATAGTGGTAAATAAACCGAGTTCTTGCTCTTAAGAAGCTTGTATTTTAGTATATATGTAGGGATTTAGTGGCATCAATGGGAGTGTGTATATTAAATAAATAAGCAAATAACTGAACAATAAAATATCAAGAAATGATATGACTTTGATAAAAGGAGAAAATTTTGATAGGCTAGAAAAAGCAAAAGGAGTAGAAAGCTCAAAATAAGATCAAAAAAGTGAATAAATATAAATAAACTCAGTACATCAAAAAATGAGAAAAATACAATATATATGTACTTGAAAATAGGTTCCCATAATATATAAAACAAAAATCACTAGAATTTTAAGAAAAAACTAAAAATTAAGAATTATAATAGATTGCCCTAACTATTTCAATAATTGCTAGGCCAAGCAGATTTTTCAAAAATGGCAAGGGCATAAATATTTGAGAAATATAATTAGAGAGCTTGATTTAATGAGTATATATATATAAAAAACTGCACCCATAAATTGAATGACACTCTTTTCTCCAAGCACACAGGGAACATGCATAAAAACTGACCATATAAAAGGCCACAAAACAAATTTAAGATATGCCTCTTCCAGTGGGAGAGTTTTGGCATGTTGCTCAAGTTCAGCTCTCCATAAGACCAATGCTTCCTAAACCATAGTCACAAAGTTTAAGCTTTCCCATGATCCCCTAGTTTGGAGCAGCTAGTATTTTCATACAACCCCAATTAATAGCTGGCACCTTAAATCCTTACTGTTTGGTAGCAAATAGCTCATATATTCTCCCACTGAGCAGGCCATTTTCTTACTTTGCTCTGTAAGATGAGAGACCCATAGAGGGTTCAATCTTTCCATCAGAATGAAGTCCATACCATGTTAGTGTTGAGCAGATACCTTGCTCTGGCAAGCATTTCCAAGTAATGATGGACATATTGGAGAGCTCCAAACAACTGTTTCCGGCTGACTTGTTTTTCCTTTCCCTAAGAAAGCCTTCCTTAACCCATGCCATGCATGCCATGGGAAGTTGTGGAATTTATCTTGACTTCCTTTGACAGCCCTGAGGAAACAAACCCTTCTTCCCAGTGCAAATTCAGAAGGAGTTTCAATTGTATATGTAATATTATATTTATTAAAACAAGAATAACAAGATCTGAAGCAAATATGGCACCATGTTTGTCAAGTTGGATGGTAAATACTTTGAAGTTTGTTTTACTATTCTGTATAATTTTTAGCTATTGAAAATATTTCATAATTAAAAACAAGAAAATCTAAGCAGTAAGTAATAAATTCAAAGTATGCATTTTCAGAACTCAAATGATCCCTTTATCAGTTTGTCCTTTATGGACTCAACTACTGAAAAATAAATTTTAACTTTAAACAACTAAGATCTAATTTGTCCTTATAGTCATTGAATATAAAACTTAAGAAAAATATATTTATAAATATCCATAGCATTGTAATATTGATTCATTTAAATACTTGCAGAAATATTCTAAAATGTTATCATCACAATTTACCCTATTCTGAATATTGACATATTTAAATATTTTTTGACATTTTCTGAAACATGACTGTCAAAATACTTTGTGAGTAGTATACTTTGTGAGTACTCTCTTTATCACTGAGAGTAGTCTCTGAATACCTGATATTTGAGTGAATCCTCAGCTTCCAAAACATGACTTTGTTTTTTAAGAAATATTTTGTGGTCTCAGCCAACTCCTGCAGTATACTAATTGCTTATTTGTTTGCCTGATACATTTCCTTTGGTAGTAATTAGGAAAATGCTAATTTCCTTCTCACTCATAGGAAAAGTCTACAGTGAGAGCTCTTTTGTGAGCTGAATTGTAGGTAGTCTGCATTAAGAAATGCATATATTACTAACATCTGACAATGGTTAATACAACATTATTCTCCTGTATAAAATGTTCAAATTTTAAATCATGATGCTAAAATCAAATGTTCACATTTACCTTTATATTCTAAATGAAATCCAGTGTAACTAACAGATCCATCACTCCGAAAAGCCAAATGCATGGTATTTGAGCTGCTTTCTATTCTCTCTGGTAACTTGCTGTCTTGAAAACTTCCAATCAGTGGGCTGTTACTGTCTGGTCCATCATATATATAGAGGAAGTCATAGTTTGGTTCTATGCTAAAACTAAAATGAAAGAAAAAGAAAGAAAGCAAGAAAGAAAGAAAGGGAGAGAGAAAGAAAGAAAAAAGTGGAATGGTTATTACTAAGGTATTAAGCATAATAGTCACATAATCATATATTAATTCAATCAATATCTTTAAAAATAACAACAGACCCTGTCAAAATAAGCTAATTTGAAAATTCACCTGGCAACAGCACACTGAATATGCATATCAAATCAGCACTGGAAAAGAGAAAAGACACCTTGATATTTTCAAATATTTCTAGTTGGCATTGTGTCTATAGGAAATAAAAATGACTGTAAGGCAAACAGTTTATAAGCTGATGAAAGGATACAGGATTTGGAGTCAGAGTTTAGGTTCAAGACTTGCTTCTGCCTTTGTTAGCTACATATCCTTATGCAAGTTACTTTATATCAGTAAAATGTGTAAGATAATAACCATTTTAAAAAATTTTTCTTCCAGATATTTTACATCATAAAAATGCAACCTCTCTTTTCTCTGTCAATGGTACTGTTTGCCTTGAACTTCAAAATTTAAGAGCATTTTTGCTGTTTTAAAATTCACCTCAACATGTCAGATTCAAACAAAAGTTGGAAAGACAAAATTTGCTTTTAAATTACTGAAAGCACCACACATTGTACTAGGTATTCTTTTTCCTGAAAGTAAATATATTTTCTTCTTTTAGAAGCTAGTATAGGCAAATCAAACCAATACACTCTTCATCAAAATTAGTGTGTGAATAAAGACATTTTAGCATGTAAACTATTCAAATCAATATTTGAATATTGCAAAATTTGCATGATAAACTTGCCTTAAAACCTTCAAAATATGAGAATTGTCCCATAGTGATTATAGAACCCACATACTTAGAAGGCAGAAGACATGTAATCATGTGTCTATTACCTAACTCATACTGTGGCAGAGGAAAGGATGGACTCAAGTGGGTCATTAAGAAAAGTCAAGAAGTTCATGATATAAAATAAAACCAATAAACCTTGCCGTTGTTAAACATCCATCAATGGAGAAACTATTTTGTCAAGTTTTATCACCTCTGCATCTAAACAAAAAACTTGCTAGGTTGGGAGATACTATTTCCAAATCCAAGAGATTGATAGAGGTTGTTTCCACAATTCTAATCCTTTATGTATACATGTACAAGGGAGAGGAATCTAGCTAGTTTACTTGCACATAAATAGTGGTGAAGAAAGACTGGGATAATGCAGAGGTTACCAACTTCCCATATAAAAGGGACAATGCAACATGGGAAAACTGGGGGACCACCATATTGTTATATTTTGTTTTAATAGTAGCTTCAGGGCTTCCCGGGCGGCGCAGTGGTTGAGAGTCTGCCTGCCGATGCAGGGGACACAGGTTCGTGACCCGGTCCGGGAGGATCCCACATGCCGCGGAGCGGCTGGGTCCGTGAGCCATGGCCGCTGGGCCTGTGCATCCGGAGCCTGTGCTCTGCAACGGGAGAGGCCACAACAGTGAGAGGCCTGCGTAACGCAAAAAAAAAAAAAAAAAAAAAAAAAAAAAAAAAAATAGTAGCTTCACATGTCTGATTCAGTTAATTACTCTTGAAACCTTTCAGTGAGTATGAGGCCTGAATTTTGGTAATGTAGCAGAAGTCAGAGGTTAAGGTCTTATTTCATTACTTACTACCCTTGTTCTGGGGTAAAACACAACTTTCTGAAAGTCATGTCTTTTATCGTTAAGGTTCGATGAGAATTACAACTTCCTTACCTATCTCACTATTGGAAGAATCACTAGAAACAAGTTCTTTGTAAAGGATATAGTAAGTATAGTCTAAATGTACTATCCTTGGAAGGCCAAAAGCCTATTTAACAATAGTAATTTCAGTATTTTTTGTTTTAAATTTCTAGTTTGGGTTTAAATAATTCAAAATATTGATTTATAACTTCTCTGAAAATGAGAATAAAACAAAAAACAGTCTTTTTCTAGGAACCTTTAGAACGTTAGCTATAATAATTATTTTTCCTTAAAAACTGGAAAGATAGTATATTCCAATAGTATGTTCTATTTTACAAAGCACTTTCATAAATATTAACTTGGTCTTGTCAATAATCCTCTGGTATAAGGAAGAGATTATCATTTCCATTTTCCCAATGAGGCCCTAAAACGTCAGTGGTCTCCCTAAGATCACATAATAAATGACACAGCTGGAAATCAACTTTTGGTCATGCACTTCATGTAATACAGCCTTCTACCACTCAGTTATTAACTACAATAAATTTTTTAAGTAAACTAAGCCCTGTATCATACACCCTGACATTTCTAATTTGGTACTGTCATTTCCTCTACTGTAAAAATGGGAAAAGTAGTACTTACTTCAGGAAACTGTCTTATAACTGGGTCCTGGCATATAACTAACATTGTCATCATTGTTGCTTTGTTATTACCAATTATCAATGTATCACTACAAATTATAGAAATAATTCCATATATTTTTACTTTTTAAATTTTTCATGAGTTTGAATTATCCTTTTTTAAATTTCTTTTTTTAAACCTGGCTTCAACATATCAGAAAGATTTTTCAGCTTAATATTTTACATAAATAACAAGCACCTTTGACATGCTAGCAGAAGAAGGGGCTGTGTTACTAGAGCCAACAGACATCAGTCTTGGACACTGAAGATTAGGAACATTTCTAGTTAGAAACGCTTTAAGTTGCTGGTACCTAACATTCCCATTGAAATCTTAAGGAAAAGAGTTAGGCCAGGTTCTGTGAAACAGCTGTTAGCTCCATGTGAGGAAACAGAGGCTCATTCATATAAATAACTTACCCAAGGTAACATAAATGATAGCGGCAGAGCTGGGGCTCAAACTCAGTGGTTTCTTTGCCACACGGGAAACTGCATCCTCTACTGCTTCAGTACTAAGCTAACCCTGCAGCTGATACTGCTAAATAACAAATGTAAATTTTGGAACACCTCATGGTAAGTTCTATTAGGAGGCAAGTTCTGCTGAGAGAGTATAGGAAAATGATCCATCAAATTCTTGTCAGCTTGACTTAATGAGACCACCAGTAAGGACAGTAGGTAGAATATGTTTCTTCCCAAGTCCAGTGGTGGTGCTGCACCTATGGGTATTTAGATACTTCAAAAAAGTTTTGGGTGGTACACATATGGGAGAAAAAAATTCCTTGAAATACTGACCTTTTAATCTTTATGTTTAGGACAAACAGAACTTTTTGAAACAGTAATGGTAAGTTCAGGGAGGGAGGAAATGTTATAAAGAGATAGCATTTTGTGAGAGTCAATAAACTACTCAACCTTTAACACGTCTCCTCTATATTGGAAACTGGTGAAAGATGCTCACTCATCTGTAGTTCTGTAGCCTTCAGCACTACATTGGCATCTGTGCTACTATACAGGGATTTGTAAACTGTTTATTGCAAAATATTAGCATTGAAATCGGTAAAAAACAACAACAACAAAAACCTTAAAAATGTCATGTAGAGAAATAAAAATTTGCCTAGTGAAATGCTAAAGCAAATGAGCAAAAAGATTTTTAAAATGTGGAAATGTACGGGAACTCACCTGATAAATGCCAAGGAGATAACATAGTCTGCGTTCACGGTGAGAGTCCAGTCACAGTCCCTGCTGTGGGGATATGGGTGAGGGAAGTTTGGTGAAAGAATAAAGCCTGAAGATCCTGTTAAATTGCCTCCACAGGGTGCTTTAATTTAAAACAAACAAACAAAACCCCTTAAGTGATTAATAAAATGTACTATATAATATCAGTATTTGTGAAAACACTTATTTAAAAAAGTTTAGGTTTTGTACAGATGATTTTTTACAGTACTGGATGCTTAAATACTGCATTATCTTTCAAGAAAGACAATTAAAATACTAAATACATACATACATACATTGAATTTAGCTCCTTTACTGGCTTCAAACAATAAGAAAAAGTTATATTTCTTTCCCTTTCTATTACTATTTTGTTTCATGTAAAAGAAAAGCATTAAGAAGAAGAGTAAAAATGGTTTCACCCTGGTTACTAGGAAAAAATCTGAAGGTTACTGCAAAAAAGATAGAAACAAAACAAAGCAAAACAAAATCTCTAATAATAAGTGGAATAATAGAATATGAGGTATTTAGCTCATTTTCAAATCTTCCCTGCTACCTTTATTTACAGAGGAAGAGGCTTTGATAATAGTTAATGAGTGAAAATGGATAACTATCTGAGAACCTATAGCACTTTACTCCTACACTGAGTGTTAGGATATTCTTAAATTCTAGTTGCCTGACTTGTTGATGAAAACAGACAGTTGTTATTATTGTGGCCCAAACAAAGGTTTCTGTAACACTTCAAAGGAAAGTATCAAAAAATTGTCAGAGAAATTCAGAGATTAGATTCTTCACGGGATTATTGTCGGAGTCTGTTAAACACAGCTTGATCAGGAAATAATATATTACACAAAGTTGGGAGATGCAGAAAAATAGAGAAATTAAGATATGGAGGGCCCTGGTGGCAGAGTGTGAGAGTGGGGATGTAAATATAGGTATGCACACTGAGAAAGAGAGAGATTGAGACCGAGATTGGGATTCTCATGATGTAATGACGTCTCCTACACATAATCACCACATCATCATTGTTATTTGAGCTTTAAAATTATAGCTTTCCTCAGATCAATTTTACCATTCAGTTGTAAGGCATACGGGATTCTCTTGACAGCATAAAACTGGTTTTGGAAGGAGGAGAATTTTGGTTCTGGTAACATTTCAGGTATTTGTTCTTTGCCTGAGCCTAGATATGTAATATCATCATTAGAATTTGGTAATTTTTACCATCTTAAATAATGGATGTCTGCTATTATTGATACATTTCCCCATGACCCTCTGCTACCTTTGTCTCAGTGCCTCAGTCACAGTAGATGACCTACTCTACTGAGAATATTTATTTGCTGAGCCTTAATTTATTTACCACGACTTACCTATCACCTGTATGGTTTTTGTGGTGTATCAAATGATTAAACAAACTATCTCAACTTTAGTTTTCCCTATTCAAACTTCAACACTTCCTGAATATTTAACGAGTCCCTCCTATTAATCAGGATAACACCCTCGACTCAATCACACAATCTCTCTTCCTTCACCAGAACCTGTGTTCATTTGTCTCCTTTATTCTCTCTGGTTTCTTCCCCTTTGTCCACAGGTGTTCAAGTCTCTTTCATCCTAAAAATAAAACAAAGTTTCCTCTAGCCTATTTCCTTTCCCCTTTTCTTCAACTGAAAATGTTGAATTTTACCTGATGGTTAAGAAATCCCCTCACCCTTTTGTGTTTGGTTATATGGGTTCACTGTGAAGAACCACCCTTCACCATCTGACTCAGATAAGATTCACTTATCAGGTCTTTGATAAAATCCTTTAAATAAGCCCCCTCATTTTCCTATGACAAGACCAGACATAGACCCTAAAAATCCCCATTCTTTGACTCAAATGATTAGTTGAATTGCTTGATCTCACTGATCAATCATAATAAACTGCTTGTAACCACACTTTGGTCAAGCTTCTCTCCTTTCTCTAGGTCCTTGAACTCTGGCTCTCCCTCAGCCTTGAGTGAGCACACAACCCCTCCTGAGGATAGGCTGGACTCAGAGTACAGCATTCCGGGCCACTCTTTCATTTCACTTCCCCACACCTGGTTCTTTCCAGCCTTGTGTACTCCTCTCTATAAAAGAAAAATCCCCTTTTCCGAATTCTTCAGGTGCTGGAAGATCTCACCATCACATTGCTCTCCCTATCATAGTAGTACCACTACCCACACACTACAAAAACCCTTTTTAGTTTTTAAATGATCACCATAATGAGTTTGGTAAACGTCTGTCTTATCATATAGTTACAAAATTAAAGAAAAAATTTAAAAAATTCCTTGTGATGAGAACTCTTAAGATTTGCTCTCTTAACAACTTTCATAGATAACATACAGCAGCATCACATATCACGTTGTATGTTACATTCGCAGTACTTATCAATCTTGAAACAGGAAGTTTGTGCTTTTGAACCAATTTCATCCAATTAGCTCTCCCCGAGCCCCTGACTCTGGTAACCAAAAATATGATCTCTTTTTCTATGAGTTTGTTTGTTTTTGAATTATAATTGACCTATAACACTGCTAGTTTTCGGTGTATAACATAGTGATTTGATATTTCCATACACTACAAAAGTAAAATTGTACAATAATTCCTTGTTAATAAAAGTCTCTCCTCGCTATTTTGAATTTGTTTTTTATTTTACAACTACACCTTTTGAAAAGGAAGTCTAATCTCATTCTCTCTTTCATCACCTATGTACTATATGTACCTGTAGGCAGACTAACATGATTAGCAAAGCAGGTCACTGGGAAAAAATAGTTTCTTATGTTATATCTTGAAGAAAAGTACCAAAGTATTCATCCTGAGAAAACTTATCTCAGGCTTAGAATTTTTTTTTTTATTTGTAATTATATTTAGAGAGACAACAACCTTTTTGTTGCTTAGGGACTCTAGATGTCTTTATGTGGTCCTTCCCACCTCTCCTGCTCTCTCCAGCCATTGCTATTTCCCTTAGCCTCCGAGCCTCCCACACATAACACTCCCTAGCTCATCCTCAAATGACTTTTGTATTGACTAATATAGGAGGGTATTTTTGCCTTTATCTTTCTCTTCATATCTGCAGTCATCCTTATCTGTTGACTTTCACCGTAAATTCACTCTCCTCGTTTTTGGAACTCCACTTCTAATTTTCTTCTGATGTCTTTGTACAGATCTCTGTTTTATTGGCAAGCACTTCTTTCACTTCATCTTATAATTTTGGTATTCTCCTGAATTCCTTACCTAATCGTCTCTAATTTTCACTCTATTACATTTTTCCTTGTTGATCATGTCCGAATTGTGAGTTTATCTTCCACTTACATACTGATAACCCCTTTTTCCTATCATCTCCAACAGATTTCTCTGCTTAATTCTAAACCATATGCTCAAGTGCTTACTGGCTATCTCTACCTGATCACTGTGGGTACATCAACACAGAATATCCAACATATCCAAACCTCAACTCAAATTTCTCCTGTATTCCTAGGATGTTTGGTTAGCACTATCATCCAACCACATATATTCCCAAGCTAGAGGCCTAAGATTCTTCCCTTTTCTTTATTGCACCCTTGACTCCAGTCTATCAAGAAGCACTACCAAGACCCTACCTCAGTTCCTCATAGATATTTTTCAATCTATCTCTTCTTTCCTTTTCTAATACCACATTTCTAGATCTGACTCTTACATGCCTCCAGAATTATTGCAATATTTTTTGTTTCCCATGCCTCTAGTATAATCTCGTTTCCTCCATTTCATCTTCCCAGTGAAAACATCTAATCATACTATGTCCATGCATAAAGTTCTGCAGTTATTACACATTGCCTAAAAGATGATGTCCCGACTCCAGTATAGCTTTCATGTCTTGACCCTTGCAACCTTTCCAATTGCATCAACCACCAATCTAGACACATAATTTACACTCAAAACTATCATTTGCTTGTTCCTTGTATTTACATGCCTTTATGCATCCTATTTGTTTTTCCTGACATGTCTTCCCTTCTACCTCTATATAACTTTTACTTAGGTCTCAAGATTCATCACTGCCTCCAGGGAGTTTTCCTAGAAATTCTCAGCCTGGACTCTGCTTCAGCTCTCTCCAACACACTCTAGTATCCATAGCAACCTGTGCCTATCTCCATCATTTCCCTTACCATATTTTATTTAAATATTCCTTTCAGGTATCTGCATTCATCACTAATCTGCAAGCTAAAGACTGTGTTTTATATGTTATTTTCTATGTGAGATTTAGCATATACTACACATTCCATAAATGTTTGTTGAATTGCTATTGACTCCTTGTATTGATTGTGAAGATTAAAGATGAATAATTCTGAATGGCAATCTAATTTGTTTTGATAAAAATAATTTGTTTTGATAAAAGCTATATGTTTTGATTAAAATAATGACACATTTTATCTTTGGAACTTTAAAAATCTATGTGAATTTGAAAAATGTTAGAAATATATGTGTAATAGCAAATGCAGTTACATATGTGTATATATATATGTATATATGCACAAAAGGCAGGAATGTTTTTTGTGTTTTTTTTCACATTCTAAGGAAGTGGTATCATTTGTACTTTGGGGGATCATGGGGGCAATTTTATTTGTTTGTTTCAGTTCTCCTTATTTTTCACAGGAAACTTTGGTCTTTTTTATCGTTAGCAATTTTATACACATGAACACATCCACATATACGTTTATATGTGTATACCCTTTATCATAAAAGATATAGGAAAATCCATTACACATATTTTTAAGTATCTTACTGGATATATTTTGTGATTATACTATTATTGGAGCATAAGATCCTTTAAAATTCTTTTGATTCTATTATTAAAATTATTTATTGAGGTTTTCCAGATAAATTTCATAACTGTAGTAGATTTTGAAAATCTATAAAAGCTATTGAGACAAGCTGAGACATTATCTAACATTTGTATATCCCAAACAACTCAGTAGTAAGGCAAACTCTCTCTGCATTTAATATATTAAACTTTAAATCCCATTTGGAAAGTACATCTTTTACTTTTATGCATCTAATCATAAAGCATCCAAAGTAAGATTCTCTTTAAATCAAATATATTTGTGAATTAAATTTTTAGTTAGGTTCCATAGAGTTCTGACACATTTATGATTTGTTCTGCGTGTAATTTCTTATGAGACAGTTATACAGGCAACTATTGATAATGATTTTACAATCTTAATTTTTCTCCCCTATTCAGTTTTGTGTCTACTGTCTTAGCAGCCCACCCATACTAATGTCTTTGTTATTTACCTTCATATTGAGTGCTGTTACTTTCCCTCTGGCAATGTCAAAGTAATCTTCACACTGTCAATTCTGTTAGAATGAATTCTATTAACTCTCTTAAAAATGACTGTCCTTCTGCTTGGTGTTTGCTATAAGGTTGACTACTTCTACATGCAAGCAAAATGCTTTATGCTCCAGGGTCTGAGACATAAACTTATGAAGTTTCTAAAAAGTTCAGGGTTTAATCTTTGGCATAGTATTTCCAATCATGGAGTTCTTTCTCATAAGTTTCAGAGGTCAAGTTTTCTGCAGCTTAGCAATTTTTCAGATTTTTTTTTTTTAAGGTTACTATCTTCCTCAGAGAAACTCTAATGCATACCCTCTCCTTAAGCAATCTTTTCCTACCAAAAAATTATACACAACACCACTGTCCTTACAAAAAATTCCCACAATCTGCTTAATTAAAGTAAAATTTGGTGTTTAACTTTTATTTTCTAGAATTATGACTTGCTGGCTAAAGTCTTGTCTACAAATGGAATTTTATAACAGCCTATCTCAAAATTCTTTACTCTTTTAACCTTTTGGATTTTCGTGTTTTCTAGCATTTCAGTGTAAAGCTGTTAAATGTTTCAGAATTCTCTACATGACAACATTTGACATAATATAACCTTTCTAGTAATTCTAATAAATAACACCCGTTTAATAGGTCTAAGAATCACAATAAACAAGAAGTTCCACAGTAAGTCTGTGGAATTGTCATTTCCTCTTTACACAAAGATTCTCTTTACAAGATACTCAGTCAAATTCCAATTAATTTGAATGTGGCATTTTAGTTTAATTGGCATTTTCTTAGGTTAACTGTCTGGTAAACAAATGAAAACTTCATTGTTTCAGTCCCTTTTCCTTTGAAAATATTGTTTTCTCTGTATTTTTTCCTCTGCTTTTATGAGTGTATTTATAGTAAATGTAAATTAATCGATGTTTGATGATTTAGAATCTTGCAGTGGTACATAGAGAGCAACATAGGTATAAACGGAAATAAACTGTAAAGGAAAATATGGCTAAATCTGAACTGGCTCAATGTATGTCCTTATTTTGTGCTTTTTTTATGTCCCTTTAATAAGCCTTTTCCTTATCATCTGCTCCATTTTCTACAGAAGTCTACAACTATCTGTCTACTCCCTGCCTGGTTTGAGCCTTTAGATGTGTTTTGTTCTGTGTATTGTGTTTTTTAAAATTCCAACAAATAAAATACAAAAGATGTGATATGAATTCAGATTTTTTAGTTTTCACTTTACTAGAGAAGTTCACAAAAACAGGGAACTCTTCTGTCTTATTGTACTGCTAAATCCTCAATGCCTAAATCAACACATAGGACACACTAATGAATTTGAGTTTGCAGCTCTTGCATAAGAAGCATAAAATGGGGTAAAGTAAATCTGAATAACTGAGTGCTTGATATGTTCACTTCTGACTGAGGTACTAAACACTCTTTTCCTATTATCATGTGATAATAGGAAAAATTATCATTTTCCCAGTGGGGAAATGATTATTGAAAATGTATTTATGAGTTAGATATAAAGTGAACAAAAATAAGGCTTTCTCTCCTAAAAGTGCTAAATTTGCATGCTATAAGAAATACACTGAACAAGATATGGAATCTTCTCCCAAGGTGCTTGCAGTGTAGTAAGGGAAAGAATATGATAAATAAAATTTTGAGTACACATAACGTACTTTGGGCAAACTGTATTATACATTCTAGATGATGCCAATTTTAAAACACTTGAGCTCAAGTTTTGAGATTAAACTAGATGAATTTAAGAACCTTAATAATGAAATTTTTTTTTAAGATTATATAGCAAGTTTTCTCATTATTTTTATTCCAAACGTGGTATATCTCTCTAACTTTTTCTCAGACCCAGTAGGGAAATAATATGTATCTTAATTTCTAGAGTTAAACTTGGAGATTCAAGAATAGACCATGGATTCAAAAGGCAGAGAGTTGGAAGTATGAACCAAGTAGTTGCAAATCCTTAGATCATCAAAATAAAAACTGATAATTCATTTGGAATACACGGATTGAAGGGAAAGTCAAAGCTTTGAAACTCAAACCTAAGTTCTGATAAAATTTTCTTTCTTAGAAGGAATAACCATTATCGAGGCAAGATCAACCTGGCCCAATTTAAATAGAGTCTGAATCCACTCTTTAAATTTTAAAAGTAGTGAATTACTACATTTGTATAGTAGAAAGGGAAGACGAGGATTTTTCAAGGACTTTGATTCTATTTTTTCTTTGGAATTTTATTTTATTTATTTTTTTATACAGCAGGTTCTTATTAGTTATCTATTTTATACATATTAGTGTATATATGTCAATCCCAACCTCCCAATTCAATCCACCACCACCATCCACCCTGCCACTTTCCCCCCTTGGTGTACATACATTTGAAGAACTTTGATTCTTTACTGTTTTTTTTTTTTTTTTAGAGTGTTAGAACCACTGAGAATCTAATAAAATTATAGACCCTCTCCTCAGGGGAAAAATAACAATGATTTATAATTTTGTGCATTTTTGGAGGGTTATAGACCTCTGAAATCTTATACTCCCATATAACCTATTCCAGAATACTGTTCTTAATTAAAACACTGAAACCAGTTTTTAACCATTGTTTTACACCTGTATAAAATTTTAATTATTCTAAATTCATACCTATACAAACTGGTGGGCTGGGCTGCCAGAAGTATCGATTTTCTACCTGAATGCAGGTTATTCTTTCCTCTCCTTGAAGCTCATATCCTGGGTCACATTGAAAAACAACAGTGTCCCCAGGTTCTCGTCCATCTCCATTTCGAGTCCCATTCATGGGAACCCCTGGGTCACGACATGCAGTGGCAACAGAACCTATGAAAAGACAGAAACAAACCTTTAGTTTTCATGCTATCCAAAATCACCTTCGAAGTTCCAGATCTTATATTTGAGAAGCTTCCACATATCTATGTGCTCTTAGAAAATTAACTTAAAAAATGCTTGGGGTTGGGCTTTCCTGGTGGCGCAGTGGTTGGGAACCTGCCTGCCAATGCAGGGGACGTGGGTTCGTGCCCTGGTCTGGGAAGATCCCACATGCTGTGGAGCAGCGGGGCCTGTGAACCATGGCCGCTGAGCCTGTGCGTAATGCTTGGGCCATAATTCCCTGTGCTATACAATATCTCCTTGTTGCTTTTTTAATGGAGTATATAATCTGTAAAAACTATCTATGAATCACTATGCTGTACACGGGAATTAATATAATATTGTAAATCAACTGTACTTCAATTTAAAAATGCTTGGGCTAATTTTTAAATACCTGCACAATAAATACTTTTTAATTGTTTTTGGTAAATAATTTATGTATTAACTTGCTTCAAGCAGAGACATGGCATTTTAGTAGCTAAATAATAAATTTACTCAAAATCTGTTTTTTGATACTACATGAAAGACACTGTGAAGAGGATGAAAAGACAGCTGCAGACTGGAAGAACATATTTGCATGGGCTATATTCCACAAAGGACTTGTATCTGGAATATATAAAGAATTCTTAAAACTCAACTGTGAAAAAAAAAAGAAAGAAAAAAATCCAACTAGAAAATGGGCAAAAAACATTTCAATAAAGAGGATACCAGATGGCACATCAAAAAGTGTTCAATATTATTAGCCATTAAGGAAATGAAATTTAAAACCACAATGAGATATTACTACATACCTATCAGATCAGCTAAAATAAAAAATATAGTAACACCAAATGCTGGCAAGATTCTGCAAAAAACTGAATTACTTACCCATTGCTGGTAGGAATGTAAAATGGTACAGCCACTGTGGAAAGAAGATGGCACTTTCTTGCAAAAATAAATGTGCTTACCATAACCCAGTAATTGTACTCTTGCCCATTTACTACAGAGAAATAAAAACCTGAACGTGGATGTTCACAGGAGTTTTATTTGTAATAACTAAAAACTAGGAACAAACCACCTTCAACAGGTGAATCATTAAACTAAATTCATACCATGATATACTGGTCAGTAATAAAAAGGGAATGATGATATACAAGACAGCTTGAATGGATCTGAAGGCAATTATGATGAGTAAATAAATGCAATAGCAAATGTTTTATACTGTTTGCCTCTATTTATGTAACACTCTTGAATTGACAAAATTATGAAGTTGGAAAACAGATTACTGGTTACCAAGAATTGTAGGGGGAGGGGATGGAAGGAGATGACCAGGACTATAAAACAGTAAGTAGAAGGATCTTTGTGATGGAACTGTACTGTGGTTTACCTCTGGTGGTGGTGATCAAATCTACATAAAACTATATACAAAATAAACATACACACAAAAATGAGCATATATAAAACTAATGAAATCTGAATAAGGTTCATGGATTGATATCAATGTCAATTTTCTGCTTGTGATATTGTGCTATAGTTATCCAAGAAATCATCATTGGAGGAAATTGGGTAAAGGGTATACAGGATCTCTATTATTTCTTACAATTGTATATAAATCTAAAATTATTTAAAAATTTCAAAAAGTTTAAAAAATCATTAGAGAAGAGTATGGGACCACAGGAAAGCAACTGTTCTTCTATATACAGTATAGGGCACATATAATAGCATAATTAACTACAATTATTCAGGTTAATGGAACAAGATATTACTTTGAATTACCACAAAGCAGATTTACCCTAAAGCATGTGATAATTAAGTATCAAGACAAAAAAGCTATTAAATTTTTCATTTAAGCTACTTATTAAACTATATTCATAAATGTAGGATTCAGCCCTTGTACAAATTATTTTTTAAACTGCATATTAAAGTAACTACACAAATGGCTGGATTATAGACACATAACTGGTATTCACTCATTCATTCATTTACTAACTTAATATATTCCAGACACTGTGCTAGGTGCTAGGAATACAAAGAAGAAATAGGCAGACATAAAACTGAACAGACTTCAAATTGTTCAAACTGCATAGCGGTGGCACCTACAAACAGATTCTGTTGTATACATCCCTAGTAGGTAAGTAAACAGGTACAAAGGTAGGTAGGTAGATACAGTTAGATAGATTCACCAATATACCAAACAATTTGTTACAATCTACCAGGTGTACTTTTTGTATTGATAGCTCATCTCCCTAATACTCATACACAGCAATGAAACCAGAGAATCTACACACAAATATAATGTTCTGACTCTCAAAGTCGTTTGGGAATCAAGAGGACCATATCAATTAAAAAACTGAAAAAAAAAACAACTAATGTTGGTGGTATGTTAAGTCTGAGACTGCATAAAAGCAGCAACAACAAAAAAGTGATATTATATATAATCACACATATATATATACACACAAAACTGAACAGACTGCAAATTGTTTTATATATCTTTTCAGAAAGGGTAAAATAAGGATATTTTTATTTTTGTTAACATATGGTATTTATTTTTCTCTTTCTGACTCACTTCACTGTATGACAGACTCTAGGTCCATCCACCTCACTACAAACAACCCAATTTCATTTCTTTTTATGGCTGAGTAATATTCCATTGCATATATGTGCCACATCTTCTTTATCCATTCATCTGTCGATGGACACTTAGGTTGCTTCCATGTCCTGGCTATTGTAAATACAACTGCAACGAACATTGTGGTACATGACTCTAAAAGGTTATTTTTAAAAGGGTTAATTTCTAAAGGGTTACTTTTTAAAAAGGGTTACAAGATGTAGACTGCAAATGTTATTTTACCGACCACTTAAATTAAATCTATGTATCATCATACACATCATCAGAAATCCTAACAGTTTTGCTTCATTTTACTGACAAACTAGTGCTTCTGAGCAATGGCCAAGGATGAAGACGTTACGTGTATAATTCCTTTAATTCTCCTAGCAAACCAATGGGTCAAGTGCTATTATTGTTTTTATTTTAGAGGTGAGAAAACTAAAGTTTAGGAAGATTAAGTAACCTGTTCAATATTACAAAAACTAAAGAACGCAGAACCAAGGTTTGAACCCCAGTCAGTATGATTTCAGAAGCCAAACCCTTAAATGTTACACTAGACTGTCCTCTTCTATCTGTTAACTGTCCTAGAGATACATTTTCTTTCACATTTAAACATAATAAACCCCATTAAGAAATGATAAAAAGTACAGAGATTATACCCATAAATAGAAAAGCTACAGTGCACATAAATGTGTCCATTTTAAAAATATTCAATCTTCTTTCATTTGAGTTATTTTTGAGAGAGTTATTTTTAGTTGTTAATAGAATAACAATCAGACTCATATTGGAGAATATTGAGGGAAGTGGGGTAGGGACTTGGTTCCAATTTCCAATTGGATTTGTTCTGTAATACCTATCAGTGTTCCTTACCAGAACATCCATCAGGCATTACAGGGTCTGGCAATTATAATCTTTCAATATTGATAGACTTTTTTTTTTTTGTAAATGCTTTTGTGATAAACTCAGTCATTAAGCTTTTCTTGAATTGCTCTGGAATGGTTTCCACCAACACTAAAACTGATCTATGAATTGGTTTTACAATACAAAAGTGGAACTGGATGTCCTACATACAAGATTTACACTTAGGATGTTTTAATTGGAAAGGAGTGATATAAAGCTAAGATGTGCTACAGCTTTCAAGCTGAAAAGTAGAATGATATACAGATTATGAAAAATATTCTTTTGTTGTTGTTTTTGTTATTGTTGTAGAGGCTTCCTATGTGCTGGACTCTGCAAAAAGCTTGAAGCTTAATATGAACATTCTCAAAGTAAAAACGTACATATAACAATGTTACAAAAACACTGAAATGAAAGCAGCTGGTATAACCATGTCTTACCAGAGTTTGAGGGAAAAAAGATGTTTTGGCCTTATTGTCAGAGTCACTGTGCTTAAAGATTTAAAGTGGAACCTAGTAGCTAAAATATAAAGGCTTCAATATGATAGCTAATATATAATATGTAAAAATATTCATTTGCCTTTGGGTCTGGTTGACTTGAAGGAAGAGAGGTGCCAAAATTGTTCTCTTCCTTTTTCTCTCAACTAATAAATAAATTACAAGTAAGATTTTAAAACACAATAGAGAATGATGGGGTTTAGTGAAAGACCAAATAAATTTTTTCTTGCAATTACTTGAGTTCTGAAAGCAATTAGTTAAATACACAAGAAAGAATTACTTGCTGTGAATGCTATTGTCTTATTTTCTTTACTTATTCAAAGTTTAATCTCTATACTGATTATACACTGTGTTTGTGGGTAGACAAAATTACATTAATTTTGGCATCGGTCGTTCTTCTTTTCTGTATTAAATAGAAACTATAGCCATTGAAGAAAATAACTAAACATTTAAAAAGTCATTCTGTATCTCCTTGGAAATTAGGACTGAAATAATCTCACAAAATTAGCACGATTTAAAAACAATTATATAATATTAGAACTCAGTCAGTATTAGTCACATATGTAAAAATAGATTAAGAATTTTTATTTGACACTTGTTTAATTTTGTGGAACATACAATTCTCAAGATATATAATTCTTATTTGCATTTTATTACTGTTGTTATATATACATATATATATATATATTTAAGTAGATGTTTGTTCCTCTCTATTCTCTTCTACTGTGGAATAATATACAGGGTGTTTCTATAGAATGAGGACTTTTTTGCAATTAAGTATTTTAATTTATCAACTATTTTAAAGACATAAAAATTTAAAAAGTATATATTAGAAAATAATATACCTGCCACCAGTGTATTAAGATAGGTAAGTTCTATTTATTATCACAGTTTTTTGTTTTTGTTTTTTGCAGTACGCAGGCCTGTCACTGTTGTGGCCTCTCCCGTTTTGGAGCACAGGCTCCGGATGCACAGGCTCAGCGGCCATAGCTCACGGCCCCAGCCACTCCACGGCATGTGGGATCTTCCCGGACCGGGGCACGAACCCGCGTCCCCTGCATCGGCAGGCGGACTCTCAACCACTGCGCCACCAGGGAAGCCCTATCTCAGTTTTTTAAGTCCAAATTACTTCAAATTTAATTGATGAAATGAATATCTGTATTTGTTCTATTAGGTTTAAGTTTGTCATTTATTCCTGATTTTTCTTAACATAGATATGTAAAGTAAGCATAAATTCCAACAAAGATAAAGGGTCTTAACAAACTTGTTATCTCACCTGCAATGATATCATGAAAGGAACATCCTAGAAAGTGTATATAATAGGCTTATATGCTATCCTATCCAAATATATCTTGGATTTGGTTTTCAAAACCTAGTGAAATTGACTATGAAAGATGACTTCCCTTCCTTGTCCCCCCCCAAAAAAAGAAATGGCCATTTACATTTTGGTTAGTCTAGAATAGGAATTATCAGCTGGTTAGTCTGTTTCACAGCTGATTATTCAGTAAAAATGATAATAGTCACAGGGAAAAGGTATATAAATAGAAGAGTATGTGACTAGTTAATACTGTCATTATGTAATATTTATTGGACACTTACTGTCTTTCAAACACTTGTACTGTGATCTATATCTCATTTGATTCAGAAGAAGTCTGGGTACTATTAGTATCTATATTTTCCCAATGAGAAGATTGAGGCTAAAAAAAGATAAGAAGCCTGACCAACATCACATAGTTACTTAAAGTGGATGAAGTGTCCTGTGCAGACGTGAGACCATTACCGAGGGACATTTCTTAAATAAAAGTGATAGAGTGTTTGCAAAACAAAAGTGCTGAAAGTGTGAACTATAGTATAAAGCTCAAGTGAAATAATGACTTCAATTGAAATTTCTAAAATATGTTATTAATCTTTATTGTCATTTTAAAATCAGAAGAGCAGCTACCTACCTGCCTATCATTCTGATTGGAATAGTCCAAAAACCTACATGTTTATAACACTTAGCTTTAAATGTATTGATTTCTTACTTTAAAAAATTTCACAGATATTAACAATACAGTCTTATTCACAGGATTCCATTGGTGTATATTTTGTCAAACTGAAATAAATCTGTGTATCTAAGAAAGAGATGTAATTGTTCAAGGTGAAGGGCAATCAGAATAGATACCAATAAAATAATGATGATTACTATTATTGTCTGTATTGAGAGCATACATTGTGCAAAACACTTAACTAGAAGCTAAGTTTATACTCTTAGGCTAAAACACAAATCGTTATGAAGTATTATTATCCCTATTTTAAATGGGCAAAATAAGTCTCCATGATATTAAATGTTTGCTCTTAGTAGAGTTGGAATTTGAGTCAAGAAACAGCAGGGCTCTTAGCCATTAGGGTATACTGTCTCAGCACAAACCTATCCCATTACCAGATAAAACAATAAAAAGCCATGCCCTACTAATGGAACTCTGACAGTTGTTTATTAACAAAAGAATTGGGCAAAAAAGTTAGACTTAACATTGAAACAGAAAGGCAAGAACAGTTGATAACCCTTCATTACACACAAACATTTTCTTGCTCCTGATATTTCACCATAAAGGGAAGCAGAAAAGAAAGACTCAAGGTTATTTTGCAGGTATTACTAGAAGTAATAAAAATAAAATTTAACCTGATATATGCCAAATTTAGCCATACATGTGTCAAATGGTATTAAGTAATTACAGTAACAAGAACATTTCCCCTCCAATTGTTTTTCTCATTCTTGCTCTTCCTGTCGTCTCTTTTTTTCTGATTTCCTTCCTTACAGTTCTTTAAGAAAGTAGAAGCAATAAGATAGGCGCACCCTCACCAAATCTCTGGCGTCTGCATCCATATTCTCTACTTCCTCTCCCGTAGCAATGAAGAAGGTGCCCTTGCTCTATGTAAGGCTAACCCTAGTTCTTGTCCTGCTGGTATTAAAACCTTTCTATTTCTCAAGGACTTCATTCCTGAAGATGTTTCATCTCTTCTGAATCACTATGTTTTCCTTTTGTACTGGGTCATTCTCAAAAACATACAAATGTGGCTTACAACTTCCATCTTAAATAAACAACCAAAATCCTCATTACATTCCCATTCTCTTCTAACTATTTTTCTCATTTCCCTCCTTTCTTTAGTAGGAAACCTATTAAACATCTGTCCTGAGGGAGATATCTGTACAACTGTCTCCAGTTTCATCTGCCATTCATCAGACATATTCACTAAACTGTCCTTGTTAAATCTAGGCTGCCAAATTCAATGATTTTAGTGCCTTCTTTTTTCAGAAAAATCTTAGCAACATTTGTCACAGCACTTTTTTTCTTGGCTTCTCAGTCATCAGACTGCTAGTTCTCTTTTCTGGCTTATTTGCTGCTCTTTTTGGTATCTTTTGCTAACCCTGCCTTGTTAACCCAATGACTGAGAGCTGTAGTACCTCAGGGATTAGTTCTTAATGGTTCTGCTCCCATCTTTCTACAACTTCTCTTTGGATAACTTCACCTTATCCCATGGTTTTAAATGCTGTTTTTAGTTTAATGCTTCCCAAATTTATATATTCAGTCTTAATGTCTTTCCTGAGCTTCAGACCATTCTATTCAACTGCCTATTTAACTTCTTGTATATCTAATAGGCCCCTCAGCTTACCATGTCCAAAACACTTGCAAAATTATAAAATCTTTTAATTTTCAAATTTTTGTAAATAAAAATGTAAAATATATTAAATTTCACCTGTGAATAAAATTTTTTCCTATGCTACTGATATGAATAAAATCAAATAAATATTGTTCCATTTGAAAGTAAAAATTTCTCATTGCAAATTTATTTCTAATTTAATATAATACCCAGATACAAATACTTTTGTTAGAAATAAATTCACCATAGAATGTAAAATTCTGACATAAGAAATAAACTGAACATTTGCAAACATACAAAATCTTGTAATTTTTACTGTATTTTTTATGCAAGTGATTTTAATCTGTATGGTAGCATTTGCTTCTAACAAAATGAATTTTTATATCTGGTTATTATAATAGGTCAGAAATAAATTTGTAATGACTAACTTTTCCTTTAAAATTGAACTGTTTGTATTCCACCAAAAACCGCTTGTATCCATAATAGTTTTTTCTTAAAAATTCTCATGACTCAGGGTGTGAAAAAAATAGATATGTAAAAGTAATACCATTTTATAACTACTTATCGTATACAGTAAAAATAATTTTTCAAGATATGTTATTAACATGCTAATTATATATAAGTGTATGTAAATTTAAAAAAGAGTTTATGCTCAAGTTAAGAAAGTTTACATTAGCTTTCCTTAGGAATTGTTTTTACAATGCTTTTAATCTTCACCAATAGTCTAAATCCACTGAAAGAGTTACTGCATTTATTGTTAAGCAACATGGGATCTTATTAAATCAAGCGTTGCTATACCCTAGGAATAAATTGCCCTTATATGTAAGACATTGAAGAGAATCTTTCACAATAGTTAAAAATAGTTCATCAAGGATAAACAACAAAGTCCTACTGTACAGCATAGGGGACTACATTCAATATCCTGTGACAGACTACAATGGAAAATAATATATAAAAAAGAATGTCTATATGTGTGTAACAGAGTCACTTTGCTGTATAGCAGAGACTGGCACAACACTGTAAATCAACTATACTTCAATGAAAAAAAAAAAAGTTCAAGTAATATGTGTGGGGGACTGCCCTGGTGGCACAGTGGTTAAGAACCCGCCTGCCAGTGCAGGAGACACCGGTTTGAGCCCTGGTCCAGGAAGATCCCACATGCCACGGAGCAACTAAGCCCATGCACCCCAGCTACTGAGCCTGTGCTCTAGAGCCCGAGAGCCAGAACTATTCAGCCCATGGGCCACAACTACTGAAGCCCTTGAGCCTAGAGCACGTGCTCCGCAACAAGAGAAGCCTGCTCAGCAATAAGAAGCCCGTGCTTAATAAATTTTTTTATTAAAAAAGTGTGTGAAATGAATGAATGGATGAATGAATGAACAAAATTACAACTAGTCATTTCAATGTATGCTTAAGGTTTGTTTATAATTTAGCATTTGTTTGACACTGGGAAATATTTATTCCAAGACTGCAGTAACAATATTTATATTACATTTTAATTTGTTTTAATTAATCTATCTGGATAACCTGAGGCTGTTTTCAGAATACTGATAGCACTAAATACTACAGAAAATGACTGAGTTCTCACCATTTTTACAACTCATCAGTACTGTAAATATACTTCTGACTTCTCATTTTATATTTGTTTCATCTAATTGAGAGTATAATTTAATTGGAAATGCGCACCTCGCCTAATACATATTTCACAGTCCTAACTAGCACATGTATAAGTTTCAACTATATTATGGATGATAATTCAGAGATAATGTCTGAATTACCATCTTGGTGACCTTGGGCAAATTAACAGTCCAGTTTGCTTATGGATTGCTCTGTGCAACAAAGAATAAATACACTTAAATCACTCATAAGTTCTTGTGTGTCCTTTCCATTCAGAAAGTAGACACTTTGGTATAAACTTGTTTATCTCAAGAACTTTCAAAAGAGAAAAACCTTAGATTCTATACAGTTGGATAAAATCAAAAGCAGAAGACTTGTATTGTAATCTGTACTGTTGTAGGAAAGGGACATTGACCAGGTTGTATTAGTTCCCTGAATTTTAACTGCCTCATCAGTAAAGTTGACATAGTAATAATTTTCTACCTGCCTGATTTAGTATTAGAAAATAATCTTAAAGTTCTATTCTAACAATTATATTGTATAATTCTATGAAAATATAAACTCTGAGATAAATCTTTAAAGACCACTAGATTTTACTATTCACTGTGTAGTTTGTCTAAGAAGTTGTTGTATATTATTTTTCAATACGTCAAGAAACTTCAGCAAGGTCACAGTCCAGATTTGGTATTCACAAGGCCTTACACTCTTCCAGTTTTATTGCCTTATATATACTATCTATAAGGAAATCAAGCTGGGTAATGGGAATATTTAACCTGGAAGGAAATCCCATCTAGAATCAAATCAATCGGAAAATATGTGAAATGCGGATGGTAACCTAGAGGTGGATTTCACCCTGGAGAATTTTGCCCTTGACTGAGTCCCTGCTTTGTACAAGATCCATCAATTTTACAAAGAATGTTCAATATCATTATTAGGCCTACACTCTGCTAGCTACTCAGTAACGTGGCTATCTTTAGAATTTCATTATGTTTCTAAGGATACATCTAATGATATGGCAAGTCAGGTTAAAGTAGATAGCAGCATGACAAGAGATTTTCCTATCGACCCTGGATGGAAACAAAGCTACCAATGCAAAAGAAACCACAAAGCTAGTGTTATAATATATTCCAAGTACTTTATATAGAAATACCTTTCTAAAATACATATTTACTCATTTATTTCACCAGGTAATTGTTGTGGACCCACTATAAGCCAAGTATGTTTTATACTGGGGATGAACTGTAATAAGAGCCAACACCTCCATTCCATCATTGATTCTTGTTCTCTAATACATGGACAAAAGTGAAAATAACATCACTGGTCTAATTTCTTTGAAATCAAAAGGCATGTTAGGTTGAAGACTGTCAAAGGTACCTAAACAGGAAACTGATTTTATATCCAAGGATTATAAAGGGTTATATAGAAGTCTAATTCAGAATTGAATTCTAATATTTGGAGATCACCAGAATTAATGAGCAAAAAAAGAGTAAAAACATATAAATATTGTTTTACATTAGTCTTGACTGACAGTATATAATACCAGTGTGCCTTTAATTTTACATTATTAAAAAATTTCCTACTCAATCAGATTCATTTAACATTTACTAAGTACTAAATACCAGGTACACTGCCAAGTTCTGGTGAAACAAATATTAATAGGATAAACCTTGCACTTCAAAGGAACACAGTCTAAGAGGGACAGCACATGTGTATATGTCTTTAATATAATAAAATGTTTATTAAAATCAGGTGACATTTGTCATTGAAAGTGAAAAATTGTGGGCATGAAATTAAAAGTAATTAAAAATATGTACTGATTTACCAGATTGATAATATTACATTGATGAACTTTTCAAAATAAGTATCTATGCAAAAACTACTAAAAATAATTTCTAAAACGTTAAAATGCCATGTCTGTGCACACAAAAACATCTTTATAAGAGTTAATTAAACATTAAAAATAAGATGAGCAAAATGATCATTTGTGGTACAAATGTACATTCTCTAATTGGTTTCCTAGACATATTTAATGTCATTTGACTATTTTTTCTTAAGTATGTGGTTTTCAATATATTCTTATTTTTATTGGTATTGTTAAAGGTATTTTTAATACATTTTAAATCATTGGCATGTTAACAGAGGTCTCTACAAGGCCATACTATTTTTTTTTTTTTTTTTTTTACGCGGGCCTCTAGTAGTGGCCTCTCTCCCATTGCGGAGCACAGGCTCCGGACGCGCAGGCTCAGCGGCCATGGCTCGCGGGCCCAGCCGCTCCGCGGCATGTGGGATCTTCCCAGACCGGGGCACGAACCCGCGTCCCCTCCATTGGCAGGCGGACTCTCATCCACTGTGCCACCAGGGAAGCCCAGGCCATACTATTTTTAATTGAGAAACGTTTTTCTTTATAGGTATTGAGGTATCTGGTAGGACTAATTCTTTAAAATAGAGGAAAGTTTCAATTTGATTTTATTTCATACAACAATGTGGAAATATTTCAGCTTAAGTATTTTCACAGATAGTAAATTTTTACTTCTATTCAGATACCTTTCTTGACAAAAAAAATTTATAATATAAAGCTTACCAAGTTGCCTTAAATTATGATTTTTTTGGAATAGTTCACTTGTAAGCTGTATAATTGTATGTTTTCTCAATTTTATTCCATTATAGTATAAAATATAAATTCAATCTGATTAAAAAATAAGAACTTCATCAAAAGATACTCTCTTTTCACAAGTCAAATCATGCTACAGGACAATAATAGTTTCAAATTTTAATTTTATACAGTGTTTTAATTTTTTCATAAAAATAGCATTTAAATGTCTTCCTATTTCCAAACTTTGTTTTCAGTAATTATAATTCACCAAAATTTTCAAAAGCTGAAGATCTTTAACATGCCAATAACTGAATATTTTGATTAAAGATTTTCATATGATTTTAATATAAATCAACCAAATTTAAAGGTTTTATTTTCAAAAATTTCAAAACCATAGTAGGGCATTTTGGTTGATTATGAAAAAGTGCTTCAGAGATGCAAACTTTTCTAGGTCTGAATGACAATGAGTAGCGAAAACAGAAGCTGGTACTGACATACTAAAGTTTATTTATTTTTGAATCAGCATTACTTTGTCATACACACAAAAAATGTAATTCAATTATTTTGATGTATATAAAAATATTTGTAAATTTTAATGACAGTTTTATTGTGAGGCGTAGAATTTGCTTGGTTGCAGTTTTGAATTACATGAACACCACAACCAATTCTAAGTATATATCTGTTTCTTAATTTGATAAGAGCTTTGTTTTTGCCATGAAGTTGTGTGTCACCAAAATTTATATTTGTATTATTATCACAAAACAAATAGTCTTATCCTTAACACTATAATTTTGATATGTGACCTTTGTCTCATTTAAAAAATATTTAAAAGATAATTGTTTGCTTCAAGTTTAAAAAATGTATTGTGGTGTTAATCTAAATAGAAGTAAGATAAATGGAAACAACAGTCGAAAGGAAAGAAGGGGGAAATGTAAATACACTCTCATTCTTTCATTACATATGACGTGTGTAATAGAAGTTAATGGTAGGTTTTGATCCTAGATGTATGCTATTAATATTAGAGCAAGTACACCCCCACCTCCAAAATGTTTAGCCAATAAGTTAATAGAGGGGAAGAAAATGATGGTGGAAATGCACAGGTGGGTCCAATAAAAGTAAATAGCAATATGGCAGCCAAACAAAACCATAACAATTATATTATGTGTGAACGGTCTACTGATTTAAAGACTGCAATTCGGGGTAAGGGGAAGTTGGGACAAAGTGAGAGAGTAGCACTGACATATATACACTACCAAATGTAAAATAGATAGTGTGTGGCAAGCTGCTGTATAGCACAGGGAGATCAGCTCCATGCTTTGTGATGACCTAGAGGGGTGGAATAGGGAGGGCGGGAGGGAGATGCAAGAGGGAGGGGATATGGGGATGTATGTATACATATAGCTGATTCACTTTGTTATACAGCAGAAACTAACACAACATGGTAAAGCAGTTATACTCCAATAAAGATGAAAAAAAAAATAAAGACTACAATTAAAGGCAGAAATCTTCAGACTGTATAAAAAAACAAGACTCAAGCAAGTAGTATCTCAATCACGTGCTGTTTAAAGTAGAAACCTGCTTTAAATATAAAAACAAGTTAAAAGGATGCTAAATGAAATACCATGCAAACACTAATTATAAGATATTCATATCAGACAATGCAAACTTCAAGACAAGGAAAATTCCCAGAGAAAAAGAAAGCTACTTCATTGTAATGAAACAGTCAACTCATTAAGAAGGCTTAGCATCTCAAACTTAAACACCTAGTAACAGATCTTCATGATACACAAACATGACAGGACATGATAAGATAGAAAGAATAAACAGGCAAGTCCACAATTGCTGTTGGGCATTTCAATGCTACTCTTTCATTAGTGGATTAAAAAAAAAGTAGGGGCTTCCCTGGTGGCGCAGTGGTTGAGAGTCCGCCTACCGATGCAGGGGACACGGGTTCGTGCCCCGGTCTGGGAAGATCCCACATGCCGCGGAGCGGCTGGGTCCGTGAGCCATGGCCGCTGAGCCTGCGCGTCCGGAGCCTGTTGCTCCGCAACGGGAGAGGCCACAACAGTGAGAGGCCCGCGTACCGCAAAAAAAAAAAAAAAAAAGTAGACAAAATATCAGTAATAATATAGAACACTTCAAACACAATGCTATCAACCAACTGTATCTAATTGGTATTTAATTCACAATAATGGCAAGTGTACATTCTTTTCAAATGCACATGGTTCTTTTAGAAAAATATATGCTGGACCATAAGTCTAAGTAAATTTAATTATTGAAATGTTAAAATTGTAACTAAATTTATAATATGAGATGTTTCATCTTCATCACAATGAACTTTCAAAGACTATACTCTGCTTCATAAAATGGAGGTAAAAATAAAAACTTTTGCTGGAATTAAAATATTTGAGGTGATTAATGTTACTGATGTGACATATAAGATTGGACTCACTTAACTATTTGGGAAGTTCTTCTGCTAAGGAAGCTGGCATGTTTACACTTTTCATATATGCAGAAGAGAATTTAGAACATAAAGTGATGAAATTAGTAGAGTTTTCATTTGTTCTAAATGGAAAGTCATGCTTTTTTTTAAACAGATTTATGTCTTCTAGCTTTCACATGGTCAATGACACCACATGATCCCCATGTATGTTAACATACATTGTGTACAAGTTGCATTTTCATCATCGATTTTCTTTTATTTTAATTGAGATGTTACTGTTTTGTTTTTTTTAACATCTTTATTGGAGTATAATTGCTTTACAATGGTGTGTTAGTTTCCGCTTTATAACAAAGTGTATCAGTTATACATATACATATGTCCCCATATCTCCTCCCTCTTGTATCTCCCTCCCTCCCACCCTCCCTATCCCACCCCTCTAGTTGTTGACATAGCACCTAGCTGATCTCCCTGTGCTATGTGGCTGCTTCCCACTAGCTATCGGTTTTACATTTGGTAGTGTATATATGTCTCACTTTGTCCCAGGTTACCCTTCCCCGCCCCCGTGTCCTCAAGTAGGTCTCTAGTAGGTCTGAGTCTTTTTTCCCACCCCGCCCCTAGGTTCTTCATGACCTTTTTTTTTTTTTGGATTACATATATATGTGTCAGCATACAGTATTTGTTTTTTGCTTTCTGACTTACTTCACTCTCTGTATGACAGACTCTTGTTATTGGGTTTTTTGATGATGAGCACATCAAAATTTTAAAAAAAATTGATGATTAGCAGACATTATGAGCAACTTGTATAAAATCCTTAATACGTAAGTAATAAAAGTCTAAGAACCATGTAGTTAATCCAAACAGGTATTCCAACAACTTATCATATTAAAATTTATAGGCAATTTGTTCATAAAATAAAAATATCAAGTATCAATATCTTAAAATATTAATATACTGTTAGGTCTAAATCTCATGTTTAATATCATATATACTACATTCTCAATCAAAATATCCCATTTCACATGAGGTTAACAAGTTATTAGGAAAAATTGGTCTATTAATACCAATGATATCAGGGTCCCAGGGATAAATCTAAAACCAGGGAGAAATTTTATTTAGGAAATAATTCAACTGAAAAGAACATAGCTATAGTAGATAGGTACTTTAAAATAATCATCATAATAATCAATTTAATACATCAGGTACTTTAAAATGACAAAGATGTTGTTAATGTATTATAATGGCTCCAAATCACCATTTAATTATGTTTCATATTTTAGAATATGAAATTGCCCCCTCTGTAGCTTAAAAGAATGTTAATATAATATACAAGCCAAGGAAGTCTCATTTTATTCTGTACTCTACTAATTTTTGATTGTATAGAAAAATAACCAATCAGTACGTGATTTACCCTCTAAAAATATTTTTACAATTCACCTAAATATGTTTAATTGAAATGGGATCATGTAGAACTCCCCACTTTTTTGCGGTATGTGGGCCTCTCACTGTTGTGGCCTCTCCTGTTGAGGAGTACAGGCTCCAGACGTGCAGGCTCAGCGGCCATGGCTCACGGGCCCAGCCGATACGCGTGGTATGTGGGATCTTCCCGGACCGGGGCAAGAACCCGCGTCCCCTGCATCGGCAGGCGGACTCTCAACCACTGCGCCACCAGGGATGCCCGAACTCCCCACTTTTTAAAAAATGTGTTTCTGGATGTACTAAAATGCTTTGATTCACAAATCATAATAAACAAAAATTCTTCTAGATCCTTTCCTGCTATCTTTTTGGGTTTAGTTTCAAATTTTGCAAGAATAAGTTTGTCTGACATCCTTGTTGATCTCTGCTGGGTCTTCCTGACAGCCTCCTTCAGCTGAACTTTCTTTTAGAAATCTTGGTGGAATTAAGCTTTCTTAAGAAATGAATATTCAGAATGTACTTTCTATCCCACTGCTGCCATAAATGTCTATTGTAAAATAATAAAACAGTATGATAAAATAAATAATTGTTAATTTATCCTATAAAATAAATAACAAGCACTCATGACAAGAACATTCAGACTATAGCTCTACAGCACATCTGTGCAACCTCTACTTCTGTGGATATTTCAAGAATACATATTTCTCAGTGATTTGGCCAACTCATGGCCTGACAGCTTTATGTATCTTTCAAGCCACAGAATAGATTATGACGTAACTTGCTGTCATACAAAATAGCTGGCAGGGCAACAGTATCAAATAGTTCTCCCAATACCATCTCAGATCAGAATGAGTTAGATGTTAATATCTGAGAATATTTTCATTCCATCTACAAGAGCCCTATATGCTACCCATGAAGGGGAAGTGTAAGTTACCTGGCATCCACAAAAGACTGGAAAATAGAGATGGGTTATCAGTATTTGTCTTTCAAAATTAATCATGTATTATAATTACTCTGAGCACTAGGAATATATCTCACACATTACTAGATGAGATCAAAGACAAGAGCTAATAAATATACCTTGGCTATTTTAACAGAACTATTAATAATGATACTTTGTTGAAAATGGAAAATACAGACCAAATGTCAAACAAGTCAGGATGCCAGGAAAATAGGCATAAACCAGGGCTGTCTTGGGCAAATAAGGATATACAGCCATTCTAATATAATACACACATAGTGCCAGGGCACTGCAGATATGGGAGTGACTAATTCTGCCTAGAAGTTCATTAGTACTTAAAGTATCATTTGACATGGGCCTTGGAAAATGACTAAGAATTTATGGATTTTTGAATGTGGACTTGTGTTCCAAGAACATGGAAGAGAGTTTGCAAAAGAAGCAGAAATGTGAAAGGTCAATGTCTTTTCAGGACAGTGCAGTTAGATGACTAGATGTATGTAACTGAATAATGAGAGATGAAGCTGGCAGATAATCTGGGTGCAAATTGTGGAGGCTTTAAATGTAATTCCACAGTTTTGAACTTATGACTGTGTAGCCATAAAAGAATTTTAAACAGAGGAGTGATGTCTGATTTATATTTTCAAAACATCAGTCAGGTGGAAATGTAGAGAAAAGTCTGGCTGGAGAGACAATGAAGTGAGTGGCTAGTCGACTGCTACAGCAGTGCAGGCAGTAATAATGAGGATGGGAACAAATGCAGGGGCACCATGCAGTCCTTTAAGGCCGGGAGACATCAACGTCTCATGACTAAGGAATCCATCTCCTTGAGAATTTTCAACAGTATAAGATATGGCCCTTGGTATTTTGTATTATCCAGCAGGGGCATATTCTTAAAAGAGATGTCAAAGAGTGAAGAGCACAGAAAATGCTCTGTCAAAATCAACTATTCTGTGGGCAAATGACAGCATGATACTTAAAGATGTCCTCGCTGAGGAACTAAAGTGGGATGAGACAAGCAGATTACAAATTAAAGTAGGAGATATATATAGAGCCTGACTGCTGAGAACCAAGGGCAGAACATAGGACAGCATGAGGTAGCCATGTCAGACTTAAGTAGCTGTGATTAAGCAAGAGTCTTGCAGAATATAACACCAAGAGGCAAAGCAAAAGACTACAAAGAATGACTAGATCATGAAATAGAAGGCATGAGGCTGCTGATAGTGGCTTGACAGTGATTATGAAGTTGGTATGTGACCTACATTTCAGTTAAATTCACTTTGCACCAAGTTCACTGAAATCCATTTTGTTGGTTGCATTTTGTTGCTTAAGACTGTTTTGCTGCTATTTCCTGACTCATTCCTCTTTTAAGTTATTATTTGACACTTAGCTCTTTGCTCAAAAAAGGAACAGGCACTGTGGTGGTGATGGTGGGTGGAATGGGAACAGAATGAAAATCTGACAATTAAAATAATGATACAAACTGATTTGGCTACTATTGTTCTAGTTTACCCCTGTTGTCCAGCTTAATTTTTTTTTTTTTTTTTGCGGTACGCGAGCCTCTCCCTGCTGTGGCCTCTCCCACTACGGAGCACAGGCTCCGGACGCGCAGGCTCAACGGCCATGGCTCACGGGCCCAGCCGCTCCGCGGCATGTGGGATTTTCCCGGAACGGGTCATGAACCCGTGTCCCCTGCATCGGCAGGCGGACTCTCAACCACTGCGCCACCAGGGAAGCCCCAGCTTAATTTTTAAGTGTCCCCTTTTACTCTCAAAAGTTATCTTAGATTTGAACAATAAATTACATGATCACCCTAAATAGAATGTTTGCTCTTTACGGACATTTAGAGAGGCAAAGTTCGTATAATTAAAACATCTTCAGAACAATGAAATGATAAACCATGTTTTCACATCTTTATTTGGAAAAAAATTATAGCTAGTGCCTAGAGCACGGGCTGGACTTTGTCTTATAAAGAGAGGTCAGAGGATGTTTTAAAAAGAGATGGTTTTATAAACATTTAAAATGTTTTATACAGAGGTCAGAAAATATTTTATAAAGAGAGGTCTTGGTGCTGAGTCTGGAAGAATGAGCAAGACTTAGAAAAAATTTAAAGTAAAAGAAACTTTAGGGACAGAAAACAGTACAGGGTGTGTGTGTGTGTGTGTGTGTGTGTGTGTGTGTGTGTGTGTGTTTATGTAACTAAGAAGATTTGCCTAAGTGAAAGGAAAGATGCACTCAAGAAATAGCTGGAGATAAATATGCTTACTATCTGGTCCTTTAATAGACTCTCCTAGAATGAACGAATGAACAAATGAATAAATGGGTAACATGAGATAGATTTATCTTGGGAAAAGGAATTCAGGTAAAACACTCAAGTGGCAAATTTTGACCTGCAAGCCAAATTTGACCCATAGTCATGATTTATTGGACTACAGACCTTAATATTCTCTTTAAGATTAGTTGTTTTCTTTGACAATTAGATGACTTTACATAAAACTCTTTATTTCAAGTTCCGCTTTAAAATTAGTCTGTCTTCCTATAGGGCAAAATGACTTTAGCCAGAGGGGGCAGGAATGTACACACTCCACCTTTCCTTTATTCTTTCTCACTGCTTCACTTGTATAAATCATCTGCTTTTTGGAAGTGTGACCTTAGATGTGGTTCTTATAAGGATAATCAGAAAGACAAGCTGATTAAATTGTAGAACTTCATTGTAACTAATAACATATAATGAAAATCTTTGTATTTCCTCTAGAATATTAATAAATAATAAATAAGGATAGCAAAAGAGTAGTAATAACTAAGTATTTACTATGCACCAGGCACAGTGTTAATCTCCTTTCAGACATAGGTGGATTTGAGTCACAGCTGCAGGCATCTGCTAGGGTGTGACCTTGAACAAATTAACTCACTTTCTGAACCTCAGTGTACTGTTTGGTAAATGGGGATGATACAGCATATCTCATATGGCTTCTGTGAGGATTAAATAGATCGTACAGACTACTTACGGTTCTTGGCACCAAGCAAGACCTCATTCATGAAAAAACTATTTTCACATTTGAAATCTGAACACTTATAAAGCTGTATAGGCATAAGTTACAGAAGATCTCCAACCCAGAGACTAACTTTCATTGATTGATGCTATTCACAATATATTAACTCTCCAGGTAATTTTATTTCAATGAATAGGTTTTTAGTCTCAGATCAGTAGTACACATTTGTATGCATCTTAAAAGAATATTATGGAGGCAGATTTATTAAAACTCTGGTATGATACATATTGTTTCCATAACTTTAATATGCCCTACAAATGCAATAAATATAAAAATGTATTGCTAATTTCACAAATGTGCATTAAAAATTCCAGAAATGCATATAAAGCAGTCTGTTTCTATTAATCAGATGTACTTGGCATTCACAAACAAGAGCCTGAAGCACCTTTTCACATGACTGCATTCAGATATTTAATCACAAATAACCATGTAAGTGTAAAACCTTACTAATTTAAGTTAAATGAAAGGAGAGCTGTTGGTTGCCAAACTACCATTATAAATAACTGAAATTGAACAGCAATCATAAGCAGTTTGCTGACAAATTGTTCCTAACTTCAAATAAAAAAGAAATAAACAGTAGAAAATAGAAGATATAAATATGAACAATGTTTCATTTATAAGTGTTTCAGAATTACAAGCCATTTATGTTCATTAATTACATAATCATTCTCTTATTTTTCATTCCTTTTTTCTTTGTCTCAAAAGATACACTAAGGGTACAAATTGAAAGATACTGACTCTGCTGATGCACACCTCTCTCACATGAGCCTTATTTATAACAAAACAATTCATTTACTTTAGTTGATTATGCCAAACAACTGTCTTCCATGAACAAAAGGTCTGTCAAGTTAATTATATATTTGTATTGACCAGTTGTTAACCTAAAGTGGTATATTTTCGGGCCAGTCATTAAAAAAGTCCTTCATGCTTTTTCTAAAGGGTTCCAATTTTACATTTATTCATATAATGATAATAGTTCACTGGGCACTATTTACTACTCAATACTAAGAACTGTGCACACGTGCTCATGTTAAATCCTAATAATCTATTTATGAGATAAGCATTATTATTCCTATGTGAATTAGAAAACTCAGACTCAGGTGATGAGGTGAGGTGTCCAAAGTCAGCAATTAGTAAGAAGACAGGATTTGAATTAAGGCACATTTGAAGAATACTGGTTTACACTCTTCCTATAGATGATGTTGGAAATCTCAGTAAGTTTCAATTAATAGGACTTTTTAAGGCTATACAATTAGAAGATCCCTTAGATATTTTTCTCAAAGATAATGTGTGTTGGTAATAAGAGTGAAAAAATAGCAACTAAAATTTTTGAGTTTTCTTTTATTTTCTCCAGCCATTAAACCAAAATCGGTTTTACAGAACAGCATATATTTAACCACTTAGCAGTGTCATAAAAAGAAAAAAAAGAAAAAAGGCCATGAACAATAGTAATTATAATTAATGATATTTCATTGTTGTAGAAAATCTTTAATTTAACAGTAGATCTAAAATATTTTGTCAAAGCTTCCTGTGAATATATAATTAAGATCTTTAACAGAAGAAAAATAAAATTAGTAAAAATGTAGGGTTGCTTCTCTTTTAATGGCTAATATTCATTTCCTTCCTTATCTCCAAAAATTGTACATTTTAAAATATAATTTTATGGCAAATTCAAATTACAAGCTGTATAATGTAATTATTTCATTTGCTGAATTATTTTAACACCATCTTTATGGAAAATTGGTTTGACAATTGGAGAGAAGGTCTCAACAATTAATTAATTAAAAGTTAATTGTATTTCTTTTTCTTATGTTTTACCTTAAGTCCAGATGAATAATAAGACTAGAAAGAGGAATATTTAAGATCATTAAAATTTTAAAATTAAAGTTTTGAGCAGTAAACAGAGCTATTTAAATAGCACTCCTATTTTTTATTTAAGAAATAAAAAAATAACTCACTTGAAAATTGAATTGCAAATCCAGATTTGCTGATATAAAAGTCCGTGTCAAACTGGATGGTTACTATGTTGAGGGTGCTGTGGATTCCTTCAGGAATAAGAGAACCACTAATTTCCTTTAAAAGCATATCATTTTCTGGTGGACCATCCCAAACTCGGAGTATATCATGCGATGCTTCCGTATCAAAAGCAAGAAACTGTAGGCTGTGGGAGAACCATATATCTCTGATTATCTTAAACATGGATTCAGTTTTAAATAAAGAATATAACAAATATTCATCTTGCTTCTACTAGATATTCCTTTTATTCTATCAGATAAAAATGAATTATGTAAACTGCATATATAAACTTAATGAATTTTTCTTGAGCAATATAATTTTTTTTTTAGAATATGATTAAATGTACTATTACATCACCTCTGCAAATTATAAAAACTTTAGGTATACAGACTATCCCTGACTTATGATGATTCAATTTAGGATTTTTTGGCTCTAAGATGGTACAAAAGAGATATGCATTCAGTAAAATCTGTACTTTGAATTTTGATCTTTTCCCAATTGTGATATGTTGTATGATACTCTCTCATGATGCTGGGCAGCGGCAGGGAGCTACAGCTCCGTCAGTCACAAGATCACAAAGACAATCCGCCAATACATTTACAACCATAATATACCCATAAAACCATTCCGTTTTTCACTTTCACTATAGTTTTCAATAAAGTTTCATGAGATACTCAACACTTTATTATAAAATAGACTTTGTGTTAGATGATTTACTGTAGACTAATGTAAGTGTTCTGAGCATGTTTAAGGTAGGCTAGGCTAAGCTATGATGTTCAGTAGGTTAGTTATATTATATGCATTTTTAACTTATGATATTTTCAACTTACGTTGAGTTTATCAGGATGTAACCCGAGGAAGATCTGTACATTCTTTTCAGTGTTCATGACTTTTAACTGTGGCAATGGCAGGTGACACTTAGAGGATCTCATATGTGCCAGGCACTGTGCAAAATGCATTACATCGATTTTCTTCCTTTAATTGTTACCATGACCCAATGAAGCAGGAACAATTTTTATCTCAATTTTACAAACGTAGCAAATGGGGTTGAGATAGAGTAAATAAGATTGCCCAAAGGGTGGCAGAGTCATGAATTGAACTCAAGTTATCTAATTCCATAGTATGTGTCATTTCCACTGTTTCAAGTTTTTTGTTTGTTTTATCAGACTCAAATGAGGTTTATTCCACAAATGCAAAAATGGTTCACATTCAAAAACCAACGATTACATTTCACCACAGTGGCAGATATAAGGAGGAAAACAATCACATGAAGATCTCAATATACACAGAAAAAGTATTTAAAAAATTCAGTATCCATTCATAATCATCACACCCAGTAATCTAGGAGTAAAAGGGAACTTCCTTAATGTGAAAGTGTCTACCCCATAAAAAAAGCACAAAAAAGGGGAAAAAAAGGTTTCATGTTAAATCTATTTTGCTTTGTGTCTAATCTAGACAAAATTAATGTCTGATTTTTTTGCACCTAATGCCAAAAATTAGAAATCCAATTATATCAACATGCTCAACTCTCTCTCTCTCTCTCTCTCTCTCTCTCTCTCTCTCTCTATATATATATATATATATATATATATATATATGTATACACACACACACATACCACATTCATGTGTGATATGTGATCTGGGTTGCAATTTAATATCAAATATTTTTCTTTAATTTTTAAAAATCCCAGAATTCTGTTGAATTTAGTATTTTCACATTTACTATTTCTAATATTTAAAATAAAACAATACGTGACCTATCTTAAAGAAAAGTAGGCTGAGGTTCGATTCAATTTGTAGCTGCAAATTGCCTTGCAAAAGTAATGTACCAGTTCACACTGCATCCAACAATACATGGAGTACGCCTTGCAGCATGTTATTTGAAGGACAATATTGGTTTCCCATAAAACTGCCTTCATCACCCATAAGCCTGTTCGAAAATCCATTTATATAAAGCAGCAATTCTTTTTTTTTTTTTGCGATACGCGGGCCTCCCACCGCTGTGTCCTCCCCGCCGCGGAGCACAGGCTCCGGACGCGCAGGCCCAGCGGCCATGGCTCCCGGGCCCAGCCGCTCCGTGGCATGCGGGATCCTCCTGGACCGGGGCACGAACCCGCATCCTCCGCATCGGCAGGCAGACTCCCAACCACTGCGCCACCAGGGAAGCCCCCAGCAGCAATTCTTAATGTCACTGTTTTGTGAGTGATAACACAATAGTTAGCTCATATGTCAAGGGGGATTTGTTCATTTACTAATTCATCCCTAGTCATAACAATAATAGTTAAACTAGAACTGAGAGCAGGTGCGCCTTGGAAACCTGACTGGTGTTAATTTAGGAGGCTACGGTTCTGCCATCATCTAAGAGGAAATTATGTGAAGAACTGTGAGCCACCTAACTAAACTCAGCAGGAACAGAACCCTAACATGGTTAAAGGGGAAGAGAGCAAATGCTTCAGAGATACGCCTAAATCTAGGGAAGACAGGGAATAGGTACTGGATCCTCTTCCATTCTTATTTCTTCTAAATGTTCATAAGGCTGAACTCATGACATGATCTGCACAACTCTGTATACCTATCAAAATGATGGACTCAGCGTCTTAAGTCATGCAGAACTGAAAGCATAGCATCGCCAACAAGTAGGAAAAATTCGCACCTTCTGTGCCCTCTTATAACTGAAAAGCTTCTCTCTAAGGGCCTGTATGAACTACTGTTGTGGACCACAAATCAATAAAACATGCTTATGAATACTTTTGTTCATATTTTAAACGTATAAAAACCATGTTTTTCTTTCCCAAGGTTAAAAACATTGAAAAATCTTGATATTAATTGATATTGTATATAGAGGCTGATCAGGGAAATTCAGATTCCCTGGCCATTTTGAAATAATACAATCCATTTACCTGACAATGTTTCCTGGATCTACCTCAATCATCCACATGCAACGCAGATTATTGTCATACGGAAAGGGATAACCAGGAGATAAGATTCTTCCTGATGATTCTCCTTTAAAACGACCTCCGCATTCAGCTAGTAAAAAATTAATTCAATTTTAAGTCACAATTTAATGCCAATCTTTCTAAACAATCTACAAATTTCTCAAGAGTATATATTTTTTCACCTGAAGGAAAATAGAGATTGGTTTCTCCTCTTATTGAAAGTATATATTTGTATATGCTTTCTCAGTTTAAGGTATTAATTGAAGCAAGAACATACTGTACAATAAAAAAAGAATCTCAAGTCAGATCATATAAAAATAATATAATAAACCTAATTAGGGAATTGAAAAAGTACACACTCAAAACTCTGAGTTTAGGCTTCCAAACATTTTAAGATGTGTTTTTAAATAATGATAATGTAAAAAGGGGAAACAGATGGCAAGTTGCTCACTGCTAGTTGACTGTAGGCTGAATAATTCATCATCTTACTACCCTACCTCTGAGAAAAACTAAGCTTTACTGCAGTCCCTCAGGCCTTCTAAATTTCATTGTCCTTTTATTCCCCTTTAAATCACTCTAAACTCTTTCGCTTTTAACCTCCCGAAAGTCAAAATGGCATTTTTATTAAATTTTTCTTCAGTTAAATCTAGCTCAGTTTTGATTTAAACTGAAATCAAACCGGTCTCTGATTTTTATAAAATTTATCAAATTAAAAATGTAAGCATCATCATACAATATAATAAAAATGTTATCTTCTGGGGAATTCCCTCTCCATTTTAATAATATTTAATATATTGGGATATCTGAAATGATTTTACCTTGATAAGCAAATAATCTAGAAAGAATTCTCTTTCTAGAGAAGAGAGGAGAGAAAGTAAATAGTTTGCTTAATTAGCATATTGCTCTGTATCTCTAAATCCTAGAAACCACAGTGTAGTACTACATTACACATTTGAAGATTTTCCAGATTATCATAGTACCAAAAAATAAACCAAATCCATACTATTTTACTTCTTGCTTAAATATTTGAATATACTGCTATATTTATTTTGCTTGTTCTCTGCAGTGTTACTGTCTTACTCAAATTCAATGACTGAAGTAACAATCTTGGATTTTGTTTTGTTTTGTTTTGATTATTAGAGCAAAGAAGGTCAAAGACAGAAAGTTTCAGCATTTGGAAAAGACCTAATAACAATCGAATATCATGGTTCAAATCTGTAGGCTCTATTCATGTAGGTAAAATTGTTTCAAAGATTTTAGGTGTTACATTTTAGCACACTATGATGGTTAGTCTTATGTGTCAATTTGGCTAGTCTACAGTACCCAGTTATTTTATCAAACACTAGTTTAGGTATTGCTATTTATAGACCTGGTTAACATCTACAATCAGTTGACTTTAAGATTACCCTTGATAATGTGGGTAGGCTTCATCCAATAAATTAGAAGGCCTTAAGAGGAAAAGCAGAGTTTTCTAGAAAAGAAGATATTCTCCCTCAAGCCTGCAGCATTAAGTCCTGCTGGAGTTTCTGGACTTTTGACCTTCCCTCTGGATTTTGGGCTTGTCAGCTCCCACAACTGCATGAGGCAGTTCCTCAAAATAAATACATTTCTGATGACAGATAGACAGATCTATATCTAGATCTACTAATCCTTCTTCTCTGGAGAACCCTAACTGATACACATACCTACAGAGGGCTAAACAAGTTTATTTTGTATTGCAACATTAGCTTAATTTAATTTATAATAATAAACTTAAGTTGTTATTATTACTATTTTTTTTTTTTTTTTTGCGCCACGCGGGCCTCTCACTGCTGTGGCCTCTCCCGTTGCGGAGCACAGGCTCCGGACGCGCAGGCTCAGCGGCCATGGCTCACGGGCCTAGCCGCTCCGCGGCATGTGGGATCTTCCCGGACCGGGGCACGAACCCGTGTCCCCTGCATCGGCAGGTCGACTCTCAACCACTGCGCCACCAGGGAAGCCCTTAAGTTATTTTTAAAGTGAATAAAAAGATATCTGTATTCAAGAAGTTACCATCACTTACTGAGGTTTTTATCATTTTTTTAAATAAAAATTTTGTTGGATAACCTAGAACTGTATAGCTATAATTCATTTTTCATCATTTTAATGATTTATCACTATTATTGGTATATATTTCTTATGAGAACAAATTTGACTTCATTCCTCCAGATTAATTTTTAAGCAACTTCAAGGCAAATTGGAATTTTGGGTACTGTGTTTATCTTGAATCTAAACATACCTCTTTCTTTTTCCATATTTCTTTGCTACAAATATTATTGGTATTTTGATTTCAAATGAACCAGTGTGATATACCATAACACTGGGGTTCATATTCTGACAGAAGTCTTACATTTGTGGATAAAAATGAAGGTGTACAGGTTAAAGTTCTTTGGCTATGGTGTCTCAAAAATTAATTTTTGTTTGCTCAATGTATAAGCTACAGAAACATAATTACCTAGAAATAATCCATATAATTGAGAAAAAGTTTCTTATTTGGCAAAGTCAAAAATATAATCATAATAGATATTTAAGGTTAATGGGCATAGAAAATTATGATTTTAGGCCAGGTGGTAAAGCTATTAATTATTGCCAGTAAAGAACACCATCTAAAATAGAATTTCATCTTCTGTTATCATGGAAGTCACAGCATGACACACCATGTGTCCAACTGTTTCAGCTGTTATTCCTGACCAACCATCATTAAAAAAAAAAAGAAAAAAAAGAGATTACCCTTCACATGAAATCTTGAGCAGTGTCACATCATTAAATTTTGACTTGGCAGATTCATAAACATAAAGTGCATTGATTCATTGCAAACAAAATTAAAATCTTCTTTCTGATCCCAGACCAAATGTCCTATTTGCAAAAAATTTTTCCAAAATATGAAAAATGTCTTCACCTTGGTTCAACATATAAGGAAAATATGTTTTTTAATGTATTTGTTTATGATTTAAATTTTAAAGACAACATGGTAAGTCAGTATTTACAAGTTTATACTTCTGTGCTATTGCAATCCTTAATGATTTTCTGAATATATTTCATATTTATATCAAAGAACATAACTTCAGAGAGAACTAATCAGTGCTACATTGTTCTCATAACCAATGACAGTGGGTTGATTGTTGGTCATATTCCAGAATCTCAAGCTTTGTCAATTTAGGTTGTTACTGTAGTATTATCCTCATAATCTATCCAAAATTCAGATGCCATCTGAAAGGAAAGCACTATAATTGCATTCTGGTTAGATAAAAGTATGTTTGCTTTCTGTGTGAATCACTGTTTTAATAAACCAATAGAAAACTCATGTCATCAAAAACACTGCAATTAGTTGTAAGACCTCTAATAACTAGCATTTCATTTTTTTCTATTTGAATTCCTTCAAGTTTTGTGGAGATTCCTATGTTGACTATATCAACTAACAAACATTAAAATTTGTCTCAAAAGGTCCAGGTCTCCAAACTTATCAAATTGTATACATTAAACATGTGCATTTTTTTTTTTGCGGTACGCGGGACTCTCACTGTTGTGGCCTCTCCCGTTGCAGAGCACAGGCTCCGGACGCGCAGGCTCAGCGGCCATGGCTCACGGGCCCAGCCGCTCTGCGACATGTGGGATCTTCCTGGACTGGGGCACAAACCCGTGTCCCCTGCATCGGCAGGTGGACTCTCAACCACTGTGCCACCAGGGAAGCCCTGTGCATTTTTTAAAGATACCAATTACAACTTAATAAATCTGTTAAAATAAAAAGTTTAAGTCAATGTTATCCATATGGGCCTGACACAGAATGGATTTGTGCTTCCACAAATGCCATTCAGAAATAAGAATTGCTAAAGAATCATGTTTGTTCCCTGCTGAGGAGTTAGTGTTTTGTTTAAATGTTTTGATATTAAGTATCTTTTCTTGTCCTAGTATTCCAGCCTGGCACCTATTTGATATTGGAGCAAAAAAAGAAAAAAAAAGCAGATGTCTTTATCAACACTTTTCTATCCACCCTGCTTCTCACATAATACCCAGTTATTTGTTAATCAATCTAAAGATGGTAGCAATAAAATTGTACTCCAGCTATACAAACAAGAGAGAAAATGATCAATCTATAGCTTCACGTAGGCAATATATCTGATATCACTGACTCTCACATTGCCTTTTGTTACTGAAATTCATTTAATTATGTCATGATACATACACATAAGAAAAACATATGCACTTTTAGTTTTTGAAAAAGTATATAAATAAAGACTTTGAAATTATTGAGAATAGTTTACTGTTTTTTAATCTAGCTTGATTCCAGCATAAGCAATAATTTTGTATATAAAAACAAATCTAAAAAACCCAAAAAAACCCACAAAAAACAAAACTGGTCGATGTGATTCAATAAATGTGTATGATTAACAGTTTCAGCATATTTTTGTAGTGAGTTAAACTTTATATCAAGATAAGATAAACATAATGGCTTCAAACCATTTTTAACCCAAATAAGAGAATGTACTTACTGGTAAGATTATGCAAAGAACCCTCTCACTCTCCATAAATCTGAGCTATGAATTCATTAACTTTTTGATTAAAGTATGAGTTGTGTGTGGACAGATTGAATAACTTGAAAAGGTACAGTATATTTTAATAACACTTCCATAGAAGTATTTCATGAAAACCTAAAGCAGTATCCTACCAATACAGGATGGCAGAGGGTAGTCCCATGCCCTTCTCTCCCCTGTCATGCACTTGAGAAGGCTACTTCCATGGAGAGTATAGCCTGGATTGCATCCATAAATGATAGTGCTACCAGCAAAATGGCCTTGGTCACTGATCTTGTATCCAAATTGTGGAATGCCAGGATCCTCACAATGTGAAAGTTCAAAACCTAAGAGAAAATACAAGTTTATTAAAGACAAAATTTAACAGGAAGATTTAAAACTGCACAAATCATCCCTTTTTATTTTTTTATATGATTACATGCTTTTTCCTGGTTTTATTACTCTTACCGTATTTAATTTTGTTCGTTTACAGCCACCATAGAGAGCTTTTTTTCTCAAAAATTAGAATTTCTTGTATTATTCAAATTTAGCAATGCTACCCCATGGTCTATATGACTATATCATAACTTATAGTAGTAAGATTCTTGCCTGCTTCAAGTGATTTGCAGCTAATAGATTCTGACCAATGTAACTATTATGATCAAATAATGAAAAATTAAAATCCATACAAAATATGTGAAATCATAACTGTCCCAGTAACAAATGTCTCCACTGCAAATATAACTTTAGACTGCTTTACTTTTATAGTCTTAGAAGAAAGTGAAATAGCCTTATATTTAAAATATACTTTATCAAGAGTTAATATAACACAGTAATCAGTTTGAAGAACTCTGAATTTTTATTTTCTGCCTTCTCCAGAATGTACGACTCTCAAAATTTCTCACAAGGAAAAAAAAAAAGAGTAGGGTGTAGAGAACATATTTTTGATTTCTAAAGGGTTGGGGCTTTCCACATGACTTTTGCTGGAAACTTGTTATCTTGGGCTAAGTGTAACACTTGAGAAGTTAAGTTACAACTGTTTGAGTAGTGAGAGACTGCAGAGATGAACCTAACTCTGAAGGGGGTTTGTGTTTACATTTCAAGGAAGAATGAGACCCAGAACCTTACAGATGTCTCTAGATTATAAAACTTGGAGACACAGGAGGCTAATCTGACTATTGAAACCCTAAATTTACATTCCAAAGGTTAGAATAAAAACCGAGAATTCTTTTTATCCCATCTCCAAAGAGCAGAAGTTTTTTTCTTCCTCCTTTCAGGAGAGGAGTTAAAGACAACTATCTTAAGCACAGCACGTGCATTTTTCTTTATTCCTTGTCCCTGGTCACTCATGTAGATCTTTCCATCTGATTTTCATCGAGTTACTACAGGGGTAAGGACTGGGTCAAAGGGATGCTGACACAGTTATTATTATTACTATTATTAATTATATCACTTAAATGATAATAATTAATCTCTGTAGATCCAGAATACCTTGTGTGCGTATTCAGAATAAAATTAATAAAGATGAATATTAAAAAACAGTCATAGCACAATTCACTATTAAGATACTGAAAGGACTAAAAAAGGGTACTTCAGAATGTAAATCAAACATGACACTAGTTATCAAATCTAAGCTCCCTAGCTAAGGAATTTTTCTGCCCTTAATGTTTTACAAATTACATAAATGTATGATAAATGTAAGATATAATGAATGCACCAACAATAATTAGGTGCTAAATTATATCAATTATAGCTTCTGGGACTAGAGGACTATGATAAATATTCCAGATAGCTTCATGAATTAGGGAAGTCTGTGATTTCAAGACAAATAATATTTGACAAAAGGACAACTTTTTTATGTACATCTTAAATCATATGATAATCAAAAAGAGATTTGTATCTCTTTTGTAGGCACAGATCCTTGACCAAATTAATCTAAATTTGAACTAGAAAGCAAAAAAGGATTTATTAGCTCACTGATGACAAATCACTAATTTATAGTACTGACTTCCTAGAGTGTCAAAATAAACATAAAATTACCAGAAATGTACAGCTAGAAGTACTGAATTTACACTATAATTCTGTATGTTAAGGTCTACATTAGCTCTTGGAGAACATAAGGAGCTCTTGCTAGTCTCTTCTAGGGGTTCTTCATCTTTCCCTCCTCTGTTAACCAACAGAATTATTTCACACACCTTAATTAATTTACAATCATTTGTTCAATAATGTTCATAAGTGAGTGTGATTCTTAGAGGCAATTATCTCTAGGAGACAACTGAAAAATAAGCTAAGATAATGTTGTTGAGAAACTGAAATTTATGAGACAGTTAAAAAACCTTCAGGAATTTCCTATATGGGTCGATCTGTGACAGCCTCATTAGGGTGAAAATATGTTAAAATAACGCAAATGCAAACAGCTTCAGAAACAGAGCCATACAAGAGGTTAGAAGTTGTTAACTCAAATTATGACATATATGAGATATAAAGGATACATGGTCAGGCAAGTCAGCCTTTCAAAAACAGAAGTAGAAACAACAGAAGTAGTAACAAAATTTTTAGGACATACTACTTTGTATGGATCTGCACACTTAACACTACATTTAAAATGTCCCTGCTTGAAAATAACAAGTTTGAGTTCCTTTTACCAGACATAATATTCAGTTTATTATTCAAGATTCAGCCACTTTTGAGTTTTACCACATATCATTTATCAAAATAAAAACGGAAATCAAGCTCTCTTTTCAAGGTTTATTACCAAATTCATCCTCCCTTAATTTGAATGCTTTGTAAATGTGGTTGGCAATTGCTGGTGATGAGGTATAATGGAGATACTCTTTGTAAATTAAGATAATTTATAATACTTTGCATTGTAGATGAAAAGGCACATGGACAACAGTATATAAGCTACAAAGAACAACATAATTTAGTCCAATTTGGTGGAATTATTGTTGCTTATTCATAAATATTCAAAACTGTCTTATCCTTTTTTTTTTTTTTACGGTACGTGGGCCTCTCACTGTCGTGGCCTCTCCCTTTGCGGAGCACAGGCACCAGACGCGCAGGCTCAGCGGCCATGGCTCACGGGCCCAGCCGCTCCGCGACATGTGGGATCTTTCTGGACCGGGGCATGAACCCGTATCCCCTGCATTGGCAGGCGGACTCTCAACCACTGTGCCACCAGGGAAGCCCAAAAGCTATATACATTTAATTTAACTTTTTAATTCTATTTGTTGAGTAACTTTTAATGTAATTTATTTACCTATGTAAGTTATAATATATCAAATTATATATGTAAATTAGCCATTTATATAAATATATCAATAGTAGCAGTGTAATCAAATTTTGGAAAAATCATTCAAAACAATTACTTTTCCAGCAAGTATTAAAAAAAAAAAAGTTAAGAGTTTAAACAAACAAACAGAAAAGCTTGTGCAAATGATTGCTTTGCATTTCCAACTGGGGGAATAGGAGATAAGGTAAATAATTATTTTTTCTATTTAATTGCCGTTGTTCTAAATCCCATGTATAAAGTTCTGACTAGAAAATATGTTACTCAAAGCCTTTCCCACAATTTAATCTTTGGGCATGAAAAAGTAAGTGATATTATTAAATATGCTAGTTTGTGTCTTGTATATCTTAAATTTGTACATCATTCTGGGATAGTGGGATTCAGCTTTGCCTGAATGTTAATTTTTAGCCATCAGCCAAATTTAGTATATGCATAATTGGCTCAACCTAGACATATCTAAAAATGAATTTTACTAGATACCACCAAATTTCTCCTATGTGACTATACCAACTTACATTCCCCAAAGTTCATGAGTTTCAAGTTCTTCAAATTATTATCATTTACTATCACACCGCTTTTTAATTTTTACCAATTTTTGCGAACATGCAATAGAAAATTATGTTGGCTTTAATTTTCATTTCTTAATTTCTATCAAGCACTTTTTGTCTTTTGCTTATTGTTATTGGAATTACCTCTACTGTGGAATTTTTTGGCCCATATTTTCTTTTAGACTATATTTTTTAATTGATTTGTAGGATTCCTTTCTATGGAGTGTATGTTTTTCTATTATATTGTAAATATCTACTTCTAAAATATATCATTTAAATTTTGTGCTTATGATATATTTCCCTATAGAGAGATTTGTAAAAATAATAATAAAAATAATAAGGACTGGGACTTGGTCAATAAAACAGAAGCCACTTAGATATTTTGAGTTGCTCAAATTCAATACAAGAAATTAGAGGGAAAATACAAAGAAATTCAGAGGGTGTGAAGGTCAGAAGATCACTGCTGGTTTTCAAGAATCCAGGAGTTCAGGGAAGCTGCTGCCACATACAACCACCTGCCAGCACCACACTTTTGCCTACAGATGCTGCTGGAAAATAATGGCTTCTTGATCCATCCTACCTTTCAGCTCTCACGTTTGCCTTTAATTGGCAGAATCTAAGCAGAGATCTTGGCTGGCAAGGGCAGGGGAAATGCAGTCGCCAGATTTTTAGTCTCTACACTTAAGGGAAGTGCTTAGAAGGGCAGGAATGCTCCTGAGTATTGAGAGATTTTTGCTCATGTATCTTCTTTGAGAAATCTTTCTTCGCCTTAAAGACACAGCTATTCTAGGCCACATTTTTTTCTAAGCGTTTTAAAGTTTTGAGACTTGCATATGTCTTCAATCTGCCAGAAGTTAATTTTATATAAGGAGTAAGTTAGTAGGTCATTACATATTTAAGCTCAAAACTTACAAAGCTTTTGGGATGTGAAGGCTATGAAGATGACTCTTCTGTTATTCTAACATGAAGAAATTATATCCAATATTGTATATATAAATGACAGGTAATCAAGAAATATTTCTTCAATATTTTAGTTAGAATACCTTGTACTATATAATGCAGCATTAGTCAATACTTCCTTTATTGCCTGGTTAATTTTCAAGATTTAAAGAGTAACAGAAATGCCAAATATACCTGTTAAGTAGTTTATAGGATACAGGTTTACACAGAATAACATTGTTGCTTCTGTGTACTTTACTTATTTTCTACTTGCATTTGCACTGAATAAATTATATACTAAGAGTAAAGTTAGAGTTAATAGGTCATCTGATTATTTTTCATGGTTAACATTGTCAACACCATATTGGTAACTAAATTAAAAAGTTTAAATAGGGTAACTTATTATATATTTATAAAGCTAGTATGCAAGAAATGTCATCACAAGGTAGCTATTGCCCATCTTTAATTTGAATATAAAATTTGAAATGGCCATGTTCCGTGTAGATTACTAAACTATTTCAAGCAACAAAACTCAAAGGCTAAGAACATCCAGATATATCTGAACTATACCCTTGGGATAATGGACATTTTCAAATGGGATTTTTAGAAAATTAAATGTGCAGACGTGATAACAAGAAGACATCTGCTCCCAGAGTTAATGCCTAATGGCTGGGCATCACGGACTTTTGCCAGATCAGCTTTTGAGAAGACAATCCTATAATCTATCAAAAAGGAGCAATTTAGCTCTTTATTGGATGATTGTTTAAAATATCCAATTCCTTTCTGCTGAATGAAAGTGGATTAACTAGAAATAAATAGAGCCAGAAAAATCTGCAATGAAGCATATTTCCAAGAAATAGAGTTTAAAGATTTCATGAACAAAATAAGAGATACAAGGCCTAAATCATTCTTTGATAGTAAATTTGGCCAATAAAAAACATTCAGATACTTAGGCATAAATGACAAAAGTTTCTTTAGGAAGAATTGCATTAACATTTAAAAAAATTATTATTATTTTTACATTTACTTCAACAGTAAAAAAAAAAAAAAGATGTAAATCCATGGAATTTTAAATATAAAATATCAAAACCTTGGATTGGAGGTAATATAGTATAGTGACTAGGCTTGCGAATTCTAGAGACAGAGGCCCTCAGCTCAATTTCCATATCTGCACTTACGAGCTATGTCACCTTGGGCAAGTAACAACTTTTCTGTGCTTTGTTTTTCCTCCTCTTCTCACTGAGGATAATAGTACTTCCCTCATAGAGTTATATCGGTATCTAGTAGGTAGTAGATAAATGTTAGGTATTATTTTAACTCTTATATTTAATGTTTTAATAATGTTAAATGCCTCTGTGTGCCTTTTAAATAAAATCTTAAGTCCCTTACTAAAGTCCACCTCACCCCTGCCTAGCTTCAAACTTTACCTCTCATTTTGTCCCATTCTCCTTGCTTACACAGCTCCAGACAAATAACTCAAGCTGAAGTCTCTTAGGCCTTTGTACTTGCTGATCTATCTGCCTAGAACCCTCTACCCTCAGATCTCTTATTATAATTCAGGTATCAATTCATGTGGCACCTCCTGAGACACAGTCCCTGAACAAACTGGGTACAGTAGACCTATCTATCATATCATCCTGTTACAAATATTTCTAAATGCAGTTCTCTTATCTTTTGTTCATATCTTTCTTTTCTGTCTTGTCTCACTAAAGAGTTAGCTTCATATGGGCAGGAACTTTTTCTTCTTCAGTGTTCTCTTTATTCCCAGAGCACAAAACATTCCAGTGGAGAAAGACAAAATTTAAACCTATGAATAACTTTCACATTAATAAGTTAATTCCAATAGAGGAATAAAAGGCAAGACAAGACATGTGACCAAAAAGAAATGACATTTCTACAACTCAGCCTTCAGAGAGAAACACAGTAAAAGACATCAGATTTAGGAATGCATTCTTGAATGTGTATTGAGAGGCTGAGGGGATCTGGTCAGAGTATCCTATCAGGTTTTGCTAAGTTCTATTATTGAATTATCTAGAGCAGAGTGATGTTTTAGGGAGAATATTGCATTGAGATCCTAATTTCTGACCTTTTCTTCCAACTTCAGAAGGCGGCAATAGTAATTTTCTCTCACTTTACTCCCCTATACCCTCTAGGAAAGACAACTACATATTTAATTACTTTATGTTGTATAAAGCACCTGAAAATATGCCTCATCTAGATTTTTATTTGGAATAAGTTTCAGATTTCTCAAGGGCAAAAGTAATTGTTAGCCATTTTTGAAAAGAATGGAAGAGCGGCCTGACTCAAGGAGGGAGTTAATTCTGAGAAATTGGAGGGACGGAAGAGCAATTGGATTCCCTAATGTTAGTCAAGGTCTGACCAAGTTTGTCACAGAGGTTTTACATTCAACCAGCATAGCTATCCATGCTTCAGTTCTCTAAATCAAACTAGACTTCACCGAGAAAGTAATTTGGGAGAAGAAGGATCTCTCTACAAAAGACTAAATTAAGAGTTTTCTTGACAACTCTAAAGGATAAAGACTGAAGAGATTTAATTCGCTTTAGAAAAATAAAGGAGTGGGAAATTTTCTCCCCTCAAATGTGGTGTAGCATTTTCATACCAGGTATGTTGTAATTTATTTATTGGTTAAGGAAAGTGAGAGAAGCTCACTGTCTTCTTAGTATAGTAGAACTAAAACTATTAATAATGGGTGAGCCACGTGATTTTTCCTTTCTAGGCACTCAAGAGTCTCTGGACTTCCATGACACCATTAATCACAGAGGCATCTATTAATACAATATCTTTGAACTTATTATGTTTTGGAATATCTGTTACCGCTGTACATCATAGCAAACACTGTACACTGTCTTCTCAATAGCTCTTCTTTTCTTCTCCCTCATGAACAAAACCTTGATTTTGCTCCCAGCAGTAATTGAAGCATATCAGGCAGTATATCACCATAGTCAAATAATAATCCAATATTTTAGCCTGACAAATGCTTCATTTTTCCAGCTTGCCTTGCTGGGAAATTTAGGCATAACCACATAGCCCTGTTTTGGACAAAGAGAGATAAAAGAATGTCTGACAGAAGATTTTGCATTCCTGATAAAAGGGACATATATGGCTGACACTACCTTTTCCCTTTTTCTTTTTGCCTTGAATATGTTCAGTGTTAAAGTAGCCATCTTGTGACCATGTCACAACAATCATGAGAACAAGAGTGAACACACTAGGAGTGCCACAGCAAAAGGACAGAGGCATGGCCCTTTAACAACTGAATCAAGATCTACCTACCTTTTCTCTCTTTACAGCTCTCATATGATAAAAATAAATCCTAATTGTTTAAGCCATGGTTAGGTTTACCATTACTTGAAGTCAAAAGTGTCATCTCAACCACTGTTTCCACTGGTTCATTTGCTATTCTTAGTGACTATATAATGAATGGACTAATAAGACAGTTGAAATAAAACACAACTTAAAGGCCTGTTCTAAAATATTTCTTCATTTTATTCTCAACCAAATGCAATTCTGTCTCTTAAAATGAAAATAACCAGACAACAGCAAATGTTTTTAAGTCAAAAAACAGATAATAGAAAGGTAGATAAAAAATGACTATCATGGGCTTCCCTGGTGGCGCAGTGGCTGAGAGCCCGCCTGCCGATGCAGGGGACATGGGTTTGTGTCCCGGTCCGGGAAGATCCCATATGCCGCGGAGCGGCTGGGCCCGTGAGCCATGGCCGCTGAGCCTGCGCGTCCGGAGCCTGTGCTCCGCAGCAGGAGAGGCCACAACAGTGAGAGGCCCGCGTACCGCCAAAAAAAAAAAAAAAAAAAAAAAAAAAAAGACTATCATTAGATAGGGCAGGTGTCATTAGATACGGATGGTCATAAAAGGCCTGTTTATGCTAAAACTAGTGAGAAGCTAGGCAAATGGGATTAATCTGAATTAAATTATTTGCTCTATTTCCCTTGAATTTGCTTAGCACGTTCTTTCTAATCTCTGTACCTTTCTTCATCCTATTCCCTTTGCCTGGAATACTCTCCACTATTTCTTTCTGTGATCCACCAACACAACCTTTAATTCTACTTCATTCATGAATCCTTACCTGATCTGCCCTAGCCAAATTTCCTCTCTCCTGTCTCTAGTCCTCTTAATGTGAATATTGGAACTCCACTTTATCTCACAGTGTTCTCTCAGATGTTTCAGAAACAAAGGTGGAATAATTTTAAGGGGAACATACCACAGAATGGCAGGGGTGGGGTTGGGTTTAGAAATGACTGGATACAGGGATTCGAACACAAAGCCTGTTCTTTTCCATTTTCCCCCATGTTTGCACATCTTAGCAAATTCTCTCATTTTCAAAAATTAATTACTGCTTCTAAGAAATTTAGGAATACAAAATATGTGGCCTAGTAGAATCTTCTATATCACAAAAACATTTTACAAAATCAGTATTCAGACTACATGTTAATTTACCAAGAATATGTAAAAAGTTTTCATTGGACTAAAACTGACTAAAGACATTATGAAGTGAAATGGCCCCATGAAGAACTATGCATAACATGTTTGCAAAAAACAAAACAAACAAACAAACAAAAATAACCACAATACCATGTGATAACAGCTACATTAGCTATGGATATAGACTACTGCAAAAGAAGTGTTAAAATGTAGGCTAACTCTGGCTGAAGGAATCAGGGTAGACACCAGTAGGGAAATATTTGAAATTATATTTGAATGAATACTTGAAATGATATTCTTGAAGTTGAACAGTTCAGTTGATGCCTAAGGTGGGTGGGGCATATTGAAAGAAAAAAAAACCCTGGTTACAGGTGCTAAGGCTGGAAACCAAAGTATATTTGGAGGATGGGAAGTAGTTTCTTTCAAAGCTAGGAAATCTGTGGTTAACTATTAAGATAATTGCAGATATGTAAAAAGATTGCCATTGTAAAAAACAGAAGTAACACTTAGGAACAAATACATTTAATAACAGATGTGTTACTATTTCCAGGACCCTCCTTAACAAAGGAGCTCAGCACATAGCCATTGGATCAGAAAATCTTAGGAGCATTTACTGACCCGGGGATATCCAGAGACACCTTGGAAGCAGACTATAAATATTTTAGTTCCAGAATATAGGCTGAAACATTTTAGTTTCAGTTCTGAGTCTGAAAAATATTCATAGATGTATGTATGCTCTTTTTAAAAAATAATTGCTTTTATACTCTCTTCCCAATTCTATAGCTTTCCATCTTCATAATGATGCACATACTATAATGAACAGCCAGAGTCATTAAGAAGAGTGACTTCAAATATTTTCTTTTTAAGGATTTCTTTTTTTGTTTTGTTTTGTTTTTTTGACAACCAGTAGCTCACAGCAATGACAAAAAAGTCAATGATTTTACTCATTCCAGACACCTGAGTACCCCATACAATTTTATATCCAGGTATGGCCTACAATGCCCAGTACCTTTGCATCAAAAATCTCACATTACACAGAATTTACATATCAGAAAAGGAAATCTACGTTTCCCCTATGAAACCCACTGACATTTTAGACAAAGAGATATACAAAATGATGCAGAACAAAGAAACACCATTATGTAAACATTGAGCCATGACTTGAAAAATGTCACCAGCTCTGTCAGAAAACAAAAAGAGAAAGAGGAAAACAGATTAAAAAACATTTGCCCTTCTAAGCAGATCACACCAATTATATTTGAGCAATAATCACGATACTGTTATTTTTAGTCCATCACACAGCAATATCTGTAAACACGATTTGCTTAGATTTTCATTTGTCTTTGGGAGGACATCATAAGAAATCACATTATACACAAGAGTTCTCAGGATTTAAAAATATGTATTCAACATCATTTTGTTAATTTCTGTTGTGTTAATATTAATAATTAACAATTCTAGCACAGGTAGGAAAAAACCTTTAAATAAACAAGGAGCAAGAATAATATCTCAGTATTATGTCTCCTGTCTCCTACTTATATCATTAAGAAAGAGCATTTTCACAAAAAGTAATTTGATTCAGATTCCCTTTAGGATCCCATGAATACCTTTGATGCTGTAACCATTTCAATGTCCCCATTTCTGTAATAGCTTTCATTCATTTGACTCCTTGAGAAAATTTATGGAATTCATTCAATTCTCTCAAATATTCTAACAGTAAAAGGGATTTCTGAATACTGTTACTTAATTTATTTTGTTATATTACACGAATATTCTGAACTTCCAAAAAACTGATTTGATCTGGTAAATTGTAAATTTATTAACACACAACCAGGAATCACCACAGTTTTTCATGCACTTTACTTTCCTAGAACAGTTCTTACACAGAGCAGGAACTTAATAAATATGTTATTTGAATATGACTTAATGTTCATTGGCATAATTAGTCTATTTCTTAAATTATGATACAGGTAAAATAAGTTCATTTTGTTCATATAACAATTGATGTAACCCACCTACCTGTGGCTCTCAACGATTCTCAGTCTTTGAGCTTCTACCTGTTTAAATGTCATAAAGCTGACTTGAGTATAACACAATAGTTCTATATAAGTTTATTTTTAACAAGGCAATTTAACACAAAAGCAAAACAAACAAAAATCTTAGCTACTCTTCCATGTAAAATCATTTCAAACCATCCAATTATCATTAAGGGTGACCAACTATAACTCCTACACATGTATTGCATATGTTTTGCAATTACAGGTAGGAGCTCAAACACTGGATTCCCATTTATTAAAAAGTTTAATTGTATTTCTTAAATATTTCATGTGAAGCATACTGCTATTTTAAAATATATAAATAAGTTCAAAGTCACAAATTACTTAAACTTTCTGAATCTTAGCTGTTTCAACTGTAAAATAGCAACAGTTAGAATACCTGTAAGTTTTTAAATTAGGTTCAAATAAAATTATATACATAGAAGGGAGCTGTAAACAGCAAATTGATAATCAAATGTTAAATATTACTTCACCTGGTGTACTGCAATTATTTAATAAATATTTAGCATCAGTGTTGGGCCTTTTTTTTTTTTCTTCCAAAATACTTACTGGTATAGACAAGTTGAAAGCCTTCATCTGTCCCTTCAGAATCAGAATTAAATTCTAGCCAGAGATGGTTTGAAGTACTACTAAGGGTCAGTCCTCGCATAGATGCGCCAGTAAAAGCACCTAGTAGATGAGTTGTTTTATCTTTTCCATCATAAATCTGCAAAAATATATTTACAATTAAAAAGTAAATTTGACAGTAATAACCAATTCAGAGCATGTATTTATATCTGTGAAGAAAATGAAATTATTACACTCTTCATAAATCAGGTCACTACCTGTTTCCCAAGAACAACTGCATATATTAATTCCTACAAATATCAGGGTAAGAAAGTTAGACTCCACATGGGTAATTTTAATATTCCAAGCTCAGCAGACAGTAAGTAAAACTCAAAATCATGTTATAAAGTTTTTGTTCTTATAAAAACAATGCTTCTAATGGCAGACAATTTAAAATTGAGAATACCTATAGAAAGTTTGGTTTCTAAGATTGGTTGGTTGGTTGGTTGTTTTTCTAAACTTGGTCAAGGGCACCAAACACCTGCTTTTCTAATAACATGATTAATATAAAATGTACTTGCTTCTTTTGCAACTTCTATTTACCCATGTCCTTTATTTCATATCTGACACTTTTAAAATGTTAAAAGAGTACTAAATGCATTTAGAAGCTGATTTAACAAGGCAAAAGTATACAAAGCAAAACTGACATGTTCCCAAAGCTCCCTACCTCATTCCCATTCTTCGGAAGGTGTAGCTTCTCATTGCCCTCTAATTTGCTTTTGTTTTATCAAGGCATTATAGACATTTCTTCATGTCAGTGGATAGAGATTCTTCCTTTTGAGAGCTGTGTAATATTTCATTCAATGGCACTACCACAACTTGCCCTACCATTCCATATATTAATAAACTAAAGTTTTTTTGCCACTAAAAGTAATGCTGAAATAAACACCCTTTAGATGTTATTTCACATTTCTTTTTTGGTACTTGTATTTCAGTAAGAAAGTTTTCAATATATTGAATCTGGGGGCTAAAATGTTCATGTATTGTCAGATTATTTTCCAAAAAGTGTACAGTAATTAAACTGAGGGTTTGCCAACAATGCATATTACTATTCTTTTTCCTTTAAGGCACATATTTTTAATGTGGTAGTTATTACCCCCAAGGGTGTGAAAATTCGTTCTTAAGAGTTCATAAAATCTTGGATATTATGATCATTTGTGGTCCTACAAAGACCAACCCTGACAAATCTCATTCCACAGTACTTAGTTTCATGAAGTTGGAGCTTGGGGCTCCTTCTGTGAATGATAATGAATAGAAACGACTGAGAAATACTTCTGAAAGTTACTTGTCTCTTGCCTGAAATTGCCTTACTTCTGACCTGTCATAAGAGTAAAAATTATGTCGCTAAACCCCTGATCCGGTGATCTTGTCATAGCACCAATGTTCCTCCAAAGTGGCAGGCATTATATTCATGTCACCTAGGAGATGATATTTAGGTGGTACATGATGGAACTTTTATTATTATTATATTAATTTACATGATATGTTTTTCTTGTGCTAAATTGTTGGATTTAACTTGATCATCTATTTAGAATGTTTTCTACAATTTGTAAATAAAAACTGATGTATAACTTTTTTCTTTGTATCAAATTATCCTTACAGGTTTTAGTATTACGTTTATGTTAATTTAACAAAGTGAACTGGAAATATTTTACTATATTTCAAAATCTGGGTTATTCAAATAAAATAATGAGCTTTCTACAGATTCAAGGAATTCTTCAATTCAAGGACATATTCTTGAGTTTTTGTTTATTTAATTATTCCTTGTCAATTTTATTATTTTATTTTCCACCTTGAATGCCTATTATTTACATATTCAGTCTCCAAAACTGTGTTGCAATTCCTTTACATTTTTTTCTTCTGAAATTTATCTATCTTTCCGCTGTATTATGGCTTATCTTCCACTGGATCTTCCACACTAACAATTAGATTTTCAGCAGTAACTAATCTCTTTTTAGGTCTTCTATTTAAATCTTAAATTTTTAAATCATTGGTCAAGTTCTAGAAAGTCAGTCTGTTTCTCTCTCTCTCCCCCTTCTTCCCTCCCCCATTCTCTGTTTTTGGTACTCAAATTGCATTATCTTAAGATATCTCACTTGTTTTATGTATTTAACTTGGTCTTTCTTACTTCTGGTTCCTGAATTCCATTAACTATGTGTTTATTTATCTTTAGGTAGTTATAGTTTTATGTTTCCTTATTATTGATATAGGTTTTCGATGTTGTAAAGACAACAATGCTTTTATTTAACATGCTATACAAATGTAGTTTTTGTTCAGAGCCCCTAGTATTCTTTCTTAACAACCTTACTCTATAACTTTTCTGCACAGACTTTCTGAAGTCTCCAGTGTCCAGGCGTTTCCTGCTTTCTCCCTTTGTGCCTGAGGGAATCTATAGCTTCACATGCACCCTCCAGGCTCCACCAGTTTATTTACTTGTTATTTTATTACCACTGAGAGGGAGTGGAAATAAGAAAGAGAGGAAGTGAGTTGTAAAGTCAATCCAACATGCTCACTGAATTCCTAACAGCAAACACCTTACTGGTCTCCCTCTTTGTTTTAAAAGGTCTTTCTGTCAATTTTTTAAGAATGTGTTGACTGTTAAAAAGAGTATTTGACTACTAGATAAAGGGCTGTATGGACTAATTTCCTAAAATTATATGGGAGTACCAGGAACCCCTTGTGGAACCTAATTTATCATACAAATTCATCTCTGTTTTAGTTATCAGCAAGAATTTGTCTTCAACAAAGCTGAACCAAATATTGAGGTTTGTTAGCTCAGGAATTTTTTTTGTTTGATTACATAGGAGCCAACTTTTCATTTCTTAAGAATAGTAGCCATCAGCAATAATTCAGAGACAAGGAAACGTGTGTCAGAAAACGCAACTTTTGCTGAAGTGTGATCATTCAGCTACGAAATTTTGGAAGCATGTATAAAATTGTTAATTCAAAATGAAAAACAAGTGTTAATTAGGAAGGCTTTAAAAAGAGAAGGGTTTTATAGCTATGATCAAGTCCATGCTGTTTAACTTGTAAATAAAATCCTTCAAGTGTATTCAAATATATATGGACGCATAAAGGCAACAAGGAAGGACAAAGCAGTGTAGCCAAAGACAAATTACATTTGAAGTAGACATGAATGCAATCATACAAATAAGAAAATAAAACAAACAAAATGTGCCTTTCATTTAAAAATAAGTTTACAGTACAGAGTGATTATACTGGGTCTGATCAGAATCACAAAGAAATTTTGACATTATTTCTCACTGCTTTTCTACTTAAAATCAGGATCTTTAAGTATGTTTTTATTTATTTGAGCTGATTTTCTTTTTTCTGAAATATATTATTTTTTTGAGATATGTCTTAATATCTATTTTTATTTTTCAGAAATTTAGAAAGCTAAAAAAGACTAAGCTAATTATAATAGTATACTTTTTAATTGGAAGGGAGAGAACTGGTGCTCACAATAGAAATATTCTTAGTTACTTAGAGCCTAATTCAGATAATGAAGACTTACTTTTATATCAAATGTAGATTTCAAGTTTTCTTAAGAATTAATATTGTGAAAGGCATTGAGGGCTTTTATAACATTAATGAAGCTCTTTGATAAGACTCTAATTTGTTATAAGGTTGCAATTAATTTGGTAGTCCTACACTAGAACAGACTAGAACTTAATACTGCCATGTTTCAATTATAAAACCTTTTGTAATGGATCAGGGCCTGAAATTAGTTATGGTGTACAGACCCTCCTATATATGGAAGGTCAAACCCTATTATGATGAACTGCTTATGGACACTTAAAACTGTTTTTGTTGTTAATGACATAATAAATGTATGATTAGAAAGTATATTCCCAGTCATTTCTCTAGTGAATTTAGCAAATAAGCTATTATCTGAACCCAAGAGCAAAAAGTACATAAAAAAGTAAAGTAAAAAGAGAGAAATTACACACGCATGTGAGTATAATCATACAAACCTTCAAATCATTCCTGCTCATGAATACTAGAATTTTCATTTTGGCCATTTGTTTTATAGGTTGATTTGGAATTTAAATAATTTTTTATAATAAGTTGAGTTAGAGTTCAAATTTTGAATGAAAAAGAATAAATAATTTTTACAATTGTTAAAAAGGACAATATTTTAAATCTTATTATGTTCTCTCCAAAGATGATATGTAACAGAGAAGAAAACATTTGTTTGTACTCAAATATTTGTCTTTACAATAGCTATACAATGTGTACTCAATTAAGAGTTGGTATGTATCAGGGAGGGAGTTGGGAATGCTATGAGGGGTCAGGTTTTCAGGGGCCTTAGCTTTGTGGTCCCAGCTCTACCATCAAAGCTGATTGGAATGTCACACATCATTTCACTTCTGTGATCCTCAGTAGGGGAGAAAAGGAAGGGTTTTATGAGGCCTATCATAGCACTCTGTACAAATGGATATTTACAGAGTGCTTTTGAAGGGAGAAATAACAGAGGATTATCAGTGAACAACAAGCAGAGTTAGTAGACACATGTGGTAGACTTATGAGATCACTGGTGGGCTAGAAAATATTTAAAACCCAGCTCTCAAACAAACCAAACTGGTGAATGTACATACCCATATATATGTTTTTTAAGTAAATTTTATTGATATAAAGAGAGATTGACAGACTTTTTCTGAAAAGGTTTAGATAGTAAATATTTTAGGCTGTTAACATCTCTGTGGCAGCTACTCAATACTGCCCTTCTAGCACAGAAGCAGCCGTAGACAATATGTGAATGAATAAACACAGCTTTCTCCTATTAAAACTGTATTTACAGAAAGAGGTGTCAGTCTGATTTGGCTCACAGACTGTCATTTGTGAATCACTGATTTAAATGTGTAGCATCCTATTTATACACAGGAATAAAATATACAATACTCATTATTGAAAATTCCATAGAGCTAATTGATTCTTACAGAGCACTTTCAGTATTTTTTGCCAAACTTTTGTAGCTGCAACTTATAACTGCAACTTACAGACAAAAGTTGTTCTTAAATGAACATTGCTTGATTTTTTTAAAAAAATTATTTTTATTTATTTATTTTTGACTGTATTGGGTCTTTGTTGCTGCATGCAGGCTTCCTCTAGTTGCGGCGAGCGGGGGCTACTCTTCTCTGAGGTGTGCAGGCTTCTCATTGCAGTGGCTTCTCTTGTTGCAAAGCATGGACTCTAGGTGCACAGGCTTCAGCAGTTGTGTCACACGGGCTCAGTATTTGCAGCTTGTGGGCTCTAGAGCACAGGCTCAGTACTTGTGGCACATGGGCTTAGTTGCTCCGCGTCATGTGGGATTTTACCGGACCAGGGCTCAAACCCGTGTCCCCTGCGTTGGCAGGCAGATTCTTAACCACTGCACCACCAGGGAAGCCCTATTGCTTGATTTTTTTGTTAACAAGTGAGATGAAAATGAAACATCAAAAACGATGTTATATCAGAATGTCACTGGTTTGTAAATGATATGAGCAACTTCTTTGCTAAACTGAATAATAGTTTCCAAATACTAGAAAAGATATTTTCTCAATTTTTTGTGCTATTCATAATATAATGGCTACAGATACAACCCGTTTCTACTTATGTACTGACAATGAGCAAAGCAATAAACCAAGTCAGGGTCTGTAGTATTTGCCAATTTCTGCAGTGTAAACACTTACTATGGCTAATATCAAGTTATCAATGTGACATTGTTGAATACAGAGTTGGGAAGAGATGGACAAGCTGACATAGTATTTCCAACACACAGATACAGTATATATAAGTAACCTCAAAAGCACCGATAAGGGCTTCCCTGGTGGCGCAATGGTTGAGAGTCTGCCTGCCGATGCAGGGGACGCGGGTTCGTGCCCCGGTCCGGGAAGATCCCACATGACGCGGAGCGGCTGGGCCCGTGAGCCATGGCCTCTGGGCCTGCGCGTCCAGAGCCCGTGCTCCGCAATGGGAGAGGCCACAACAGTGAGAGGCCCAAGTACCGCAAAAAAAAAAAAAAAAGCACCGATTATAGTTAAAGTAGTAAAATAATTAGGAAATGAAAAGTTGCATTTATTACCTTTGTTTTTTAATTTAATTGTAATTCAATTGTAATAATTTAATTTTTAATAATGGCTATGTTTAACAACCAGCTCACAAAAGTACTGAAAATTTAACAATAGGCTCTCACACGTGGTACTGCCAAAGATTCACAAATAGGTTATGAAAGAGCTTAAAAATAATACATCTTAGAAAACAACAATAGCAACACATTAATAACCCTCTCATCATATTTCTAAAAGAATGTTATTAAGTCCTTCAACTATCTAGTTTTTCATAAATATGATATACATCTCCTAACCCTTTCTTTTGGACTCTCAAAACCAATTTTGGGATACTTTACTGGCTCTTCTCCATAATAATCCATTTAGTCTACATTTTGCGTAAGAAATGTCTTTAAACTTCATAATGCTGACTGTGGTAAAAAGATTGTCTTGAATTATTTCCCTGCTACATTTCTTTATCTAAACATAGTGCCTAGCCTTTTTCTGAAAATAAAAACAAACACAGCGACAACAAAAACATAACTAGTATTTCTGATTGGTATTCAGCTTTTTTCCTATCCAGCTGACAAGGAGAGCTATTCATTATTGACAGTTTAGAGCCTACATATAATAAACACCATCTATAAATGTTAATTAAAAGAATTAATTAAGTTACATATTTTGAGTGAGGGATTGGGAAGTTCAATATTCTTGCCCATTGAAAGTAACAGAACCAAGGAAAGATATATTCATAATTCCCAAACCTGCTAGTCATCACATAATCTGGAGGGCTTTATAAAATTCCTTAATCCCAGGTGCAAACCAACTGAACCTACTTTCCCCAGATCTACTGAAACTTTGCTAGTGTGGTTATAAATAACTAAGGTGTTTATAAAAAGCAGGAGGAGGGAGAGAGAGAGTGGGTGAATGAGTAAACAAGCATCATCCTACAGGATGAGCTACTGGAAAGGAAAGTTGTTTTTGTGTGTGTATAGATATAGATAAATAACACACATTGTTTTTTATTGTTGTTGCTGTTTTGTTTTTATCAGAATCCAGTACAGTGATGTAATATAGTAAGTGAAACCAGAAGAAAACAAACCTTCTTCCAAGCCTTATACCCATGTAAAGATTACAAGAGAATGTCATTCCAAAGAACGTAGCCGATCCTACCACATAAAGAAAAACAATGCTTTTGAATCTCTCAGTCAAGGGGCAGAGAGTTCCATAATGGGCTATTTTTTTTTCTTATTTCTTCTTATGTCTTAGTTGGAATGGAGAAAGAGAACTGACTCTACTAGGTTTAATATTGGAAAGTGCTGGGGTTGAGAATGGGCTCTCGTGGATTAGTTTGCAGTGAGGCAAATGACCTTCCATCCTGAGAGGACTCTGGGCTTAACAGTCTTTGAGAAGTAATCATTTGTCCTTTGCAGAGTACATTGTCTGTTTGTGCATGCCTAACTGTGCCTGTGTCAGTAGGTATCTTTGACCTAATAGTCATCCATGGAATTAATGAGAAAAATAACATACAAGCATTTTACGTCTTACACTGGTGGAGAGACCATGAAGACAGACAGCGTTTAAAAGCCCATCCCCAACCATATCTGTAGTATGGCTTACTGAAGTTCTTTTAACGTGATAATTTAGAATAAATCCCAGGTTAGACTATCAGTAGAAGGATAATCGAATTGGTGTGTTTCCAGGTTAATTTTAGTATATAATCTTTTCAACTTTGGAAAACATATATTTATTCTAGGAAAGATATAATTTTTAAAAAAATTCTGGGAATATAAATTTTCTTCCTTTCACTCATGAAAGAAAAGTCACTATTTAATGAAATCCGCTAAAGGGCCTTAAATTGAGTTTTTCTGCTTTCCTTTGTCTCTCACCATCACGTCCCCTCACACTATCACTTATTACTGAGGTCCCACCCTTCCTCAAGGGAACACACATCACAAATGCATATGATTTTATTCCAAATAAGTAATATGTTAGAAAGCACTCTGAGAAACATATTAGGGCTATTTTTTTTAAAAAGCATCACTTGTTATCCCTAATGAATTTTCCAAAAAATAAACATCATTCAGTATGGAAAAGTAATGTAGAAATGTCAAGCATCACTGAGAGCAGAGAAATATTTTAGGAAGGATTGTGGTAGGCATGGGGAAGCATTTCCTGACTTTTAACTTACAAATACATGTTTATTATTGTTGCTATGTGATACAGTTTAGTAGCTACACTCATATTTCTGATCTATACCTTGATACATTTTTTCCCCACAGTTAGCCAAATAAATAAATAAATAAATAACCACTGCCTTAATTCTAAGTACAAGTATCCCATTAATCTCAATGTTGACTCCAATTTAGCAAATAAACCTATTTTAACAGGAAAATCCAAACAATGAACTGGAAGTTGAAGATATAATACAGTGAGTTTCTGTTGCCTATTGAGGAAAAGCACAAAAATTGGGAATGGCTCTAAATTAATACTAAAATTGTATATATCTAAGTGTACTGCAGGAAATCTTTCCCATGTCTATACAAATCTTACAAGCATACAGAACTGTTTGTGTTAGAGAACCATCAATTATCATCAAATTAATATTCTTTTTAAAAGAAGAACATAACCAACAACCTTAAAATCACTGCTTAAATAAAAGTCCCCCACCCCAGTCAACCTGGGATATCATAAATTTTTTCAAGATTTGTGAAAACAGAAATATGTTGAATTTCTTACCTGGATTAATGAAATCTTGATAATGAGAAAAAAAAATGTATGTGATCATTTTTTAAATATTTAAATGTGATTTTATAGAAGTGTTTACTTTTATTCCGATAATGAATATAAACTGTATTTATCAAAACACTTACTTTGAAAAATATGGATCAGCAAGTATGAAAATATTCATTTGCCTAAAATCAGATCATTAAAAAAAATTTCTTTTGGCAGCGCCGTGCCACTTGCAGGATTTTAGTTCCCCACCCAGGAACTGAACCTGTGGCCACAGCAGTGAAAGCACTGAGTCCTGACCACTAGCCACCAGGGAACTCCCTTTAATCGTATCTTTAAATTTGATTATTTCAAATTTTTTAAATAAATTAACAAATTTTGTCCTAAATGTTTATTATCAACAAGGTATATTTTTTCTTAAATAATTTATAGATATTGTTAGATATATTCATAAATTATAAACTTTTTCATAGTCATAAATGCAAAGAGTTATCTATGTATCAACAGAAATAAGTTACTTAATAAACATCATAACTGTCCATTTATGGATTATGTTTCATAGATAATATTTATTGAATATAAGATATTTGGCATGAAAGTGTTCTTATTTTGGTGTTATTGAAACATTAAAATTCATGTATCAAAAAACAAATGGTTCTAAAGAACCTAGGGGCAGGACAGGAATAAAGACACAGATGTAGAGAATGGACTTGAGGACATGGGAAGGGGGAAGGGTAAGCTGGGACGAAGTGAGAGAGTGGCATGGACTTATATATACTACCAAATGCAAAATAGCTAGCTAGTGGGAAGCAGCCGCAGAGCACAGGGAGATCAGCTCAGTGCTTTGTGACCACCTAGAGGGGTGGGATAGGGAGGGTGGGAGGGAGATGTAAGAGGGAGGAGATATGGGGATATATGTATATGTATAGCTGATTCACTTTGTTATAAAGCAGAAACTAACACACCATTATAAAGCAATTATACTCCAATAAAGATGTTAAAAAAAAAAAGAAAACAGCTATGTAGCAAATTGGGTTCAGAAACTAAATTACAAAGCACAGGAGAGACTACTGGAGTAGAGGAAGTGAATAGCTATTGGTAATATCTTAGAGCATTTTCACTAGACATTTTCTTTTTTCTTCTATTACAAAAAATTCTGTATTTTGCTTTTTAAAACAATATTATAAACGGGTTTATGTCATGAAAAAAATTCATGTATCATAAATCAAAATTTCTTATTACAAATAAACATTAGAAAGAAAACATTCTATCTCAGTAAAAATACTGACAGGAAAATGGGAAATAATGTATAATTTAAATCTATGAATGGCAGAATCAACTTATGGTTGATTATATATACATATATATCATATACATGTATATATGTATTAATGTATACTTAATGACTAAAATGATCAAAATATAAATATTCTGAGTTCACCTACCTTAAGAACATCTCCTTGTGCTAAATGAAATGTTCTGGCTGAAATATTGATTCCCTTTCCTGCTTGAACCTGAATACTATAAATGCATTCATGGTTGTTTTCATAGTTGAGTGGATAATTTGGAGAGAGCAGAATTCCTTCATTACTTGTTGCAGATGCACCACATTCAGCTGCAGGTAAAACAGAATATTGAAGTACAGTTTAATAGAAAGCATTATCATTTCAAGTAATGTAATGTATGGAAGTGTAAATGCATTTTATTTTAGCTAGAGGCTAACATGAAAATAATGTACAGAAGGGCTTTACGTTGTAGATGAATCACTCCTTCTCATATAATAGATAGGAAGAAGGGACTACTGCCTCTGGACAGAACACTGTACATAAACAGAAATACACAATAGTTTCAGTATCTCCCCCCCCCACCTTGGATGAAAGGATAGCATGGAAAAGGATGAGGGCAAAAGATTTTCAGGAAGTATTTTAAGTTTGTAGATCTCTGATTAACTTGTTATGTTTAAATTTATAATTTACTTATTTTAAAGTATAAAAAAAGGGGAGAGATCAATTTCATTTTAGAATGATTCTTTACCTTTAAATGCTTTACTGTTTAAATACTTAAATATTAACAAAAATCAGGTAAAAGAAAAAAAACCTAATGAGGAAATGAAAATGATCAAGATGAGCAGTCAGTATAATATCAATAATAATAATATTATTTTAACAAAGCATAAAATAATAATAAGAACTAATGATATGATGTTAACAATCAGTCACATGAAGTGTCACCCAATAAAGCTCCTTCAAGACCTTTTAAGGTAAAACAAAAACAAAAAATTCATAAACTGCCAATATTGATTTAAATTATTTCTATTTTAATAATACTTAAAGAGTTTTATAGCGTCAGCCTTACATTTAGGTCTTTAATCCATTTTGAGTTTATTTTTGTGTACGATGTTAGGGGGTGTTCTAATTTCATTTTTGTACATGTAGCTGTCCAGTTTTCCCAGAACCACTTACTGAAGGGACTGTCTTTTCTCCATTGAATATTCTTGCCTCCTTTGTCATAGATTAGGTGACCATAGGTGCGTGGGTTTATCTCTGGATTTTCTATCCTGTTCCATTGATCTATATTTCTCTTTTTGTGCCAACACAATACTGTTTTGATTACTGTAGCTTTGTAGTATAGTCTGAAGTCAGGGAGCCTGATTCCTCCAGCTCCATTTTTCTTTCTCAAGATTGCTTTGGCTATTTGGGGTCTTTTGTGTTTACACACAAATTGTACATTTTTTTGTTCTAATTCTGTGAAAAATGCCATTGGTAATTTGATAGGGATTGCACTGAACCTGTAGATTGCTTTGGGTAGTATAGTCATTTTCACAATATTGATTCTTTCAATCCAAGAATATAGTATATCTCTCCATCTGTTTGTGTCATGTCTGGTTTCTTTCATCAGTATCTTATAGTTTTTGGAGTACAGGACTTTTGTCTCCTTAGGTAGGTTTATTCCTAGGTATTTTACTCTTTTTGATGTGATGGTAAAAGGGATTGTTTCCTTCATTTCTCTTTCTGATCTTTCACTGTTAGTGTATAGGAATGCAAGAGATTTCTGTGTATTAATTATGTATGCTGCAACTTTACCAAATTTATTGATAAGCTCTAATAACTTTCTGGTAGCATCTTTAGGATTTTCTATGTAAGTATCATGTCATCTACAAACAGTGACAGTTTTACTTCTAATTTTCCAATTTGGATTCCTTTCATTTCTTTTTTTTCTCTGACTGCCGTGGCTAGGACTTCCAAAACTATGTTGAATAAAAGTGACTAGAGTGGACATCCTTGTCTTGTTCTTGATCTTAGAGGAATCATTTACATTTTAAATCTGCCTCATTTCCTCCTCACTAGCTTATTAGAATCTAGGCATGCTTGTGGGGGCATGGAGACAAACGTTCCCAGGTCATACAGATGATCCAGAATGCACATATACGTTTATCAGTTAGATTATTTATTAGGGAATACAGACAGTTTTAAACTATGTTATAGAATCATGTAATTCTGAGAATATGTACTTGAATGCCAACTTGCAAAATACTGAAACACTGATTAGCAGCTCAGGCTTTAAAATTCAGAGATTAGTTTCAAAATTAAGCTCTATCTTCTATCTATATGGCTTTGGCAAGTTATTTATTCTCTCTAAGCCTCAATATTGTAATTACTATTATGGAAATAATAGTACCCTCTTCATAGGGATGTTTGTGTGTGTGTATGTGTGTGTGTATTATTATATGTAGATAATACATGTAGAGCATTTAGCAGGAAACTGGCATACAACAAGAGCTTGATACATTAAAGCTATTATTATGAATATTTTAAGTATATGTACTAATGGTGGCATCATGTTGTATACAAAGAAAAATAGTTTAGGATATTTATACTGTCCCCAGTGTGACTATTCAGGTGTAGAAAGACACTTAGGTGTGAAAAGCCAGAGGACTCTTTCTAATTTTGGAGAATTATTTATGATATTAAAATTATTTTAACTGAATATAACACCCCCCCAAATAAAGGCCAAATGATAATTTACTTCAAAATATACTAATAATTTACTGTAATGTTCTCAAAATTTGAATAGGTAGTAAGTGCCTTCTACTATAAACACTGGTTTTTAGTGTAAAATATAAAGGAAATTCCTTTCATATGAACAATAACCTGCTTTTGTTATATTTTAATTTTCAGTTGATTTTAATGGAAGAAATGTTCACATATTGGGGTATGGGAAAATCATTCTGGTTAATACATTATTTAACTTGAATTTTATGCTAATTAAAACAGCCTGTTTGTGGCTTATTGGACATACATTGTACATCTGCTTTAATCATTAAAAAAAAAAGTGTACACTGACCAGAAGCAAAGAATGCCCATGTTAAAAATAAAGATTAAATGCCTCCTTTCCTGGGATGCCAATGCTGGTACTCCTTTGGTAATAAGACTCCCTTCACAGATGCCAATGACATACTGACTTGCTGTACACATGCTGATCTGTTTTTTTTTTTTTTTTAAACTTTAAAGGGATGTATCCCCAACTTGCTTGACTTTCTTTGCTCTGAAAAGATATAAAACTGTGCTGAAAATCGTGCTTCTCTGGAGCAGCTCCTCAGAGTTATCTGAGTGACTGTCTCCCAGACTATAATCCTGTTTGGCTCAAATGAAACTTTTCTATACCTCTTACAGATTGTTTATTGAATATTTCCAGTGACATTTGCATTATAAAATGACTATAAATGATTTTCTACTTGGTGAAATAAAATCAGGACTTAAACCAGAACGGAAGAATTAAGGAAGAAAATTTGGATTAAATTAGCACATTTCCATTTAATCAGGACTCATCATAAATTATGGGGCCCAGTACAAAAGGAAAATGTACTACACTTGTTGAAAACATGTTAACAATTTCAAGAGATCAGTAGAGCATTAAACAAAGCATGGCCATTCTCAGCATGAAGCCCCCCACTGTGGGACTGCATGGGTTTCACATCCATAAAGCCAACTCTGCATTTATTCTTCATAAAAGTACAAATCTACAAGGTAAAACTTATTTTCTCCAGTTTCATAGATGAAGACACCAAAGTGAGTTTTCTTGCTAAAATTGAACAAATGGTATGTATCAGAGCTGGGATTTACCCTGGGATCTATTTATCAGTCATTGCCTATGGTGTTAAAAGGGTGAACATATAATTTCTCTTCCAGATCAAAGTACTCTTTTAGTATGAAAGGAGGCATCATTAATAATTATCCCACACAGCAGTTGTAAATTGAGATCATCCCAGGTGAACTGGTAGTTTGTTCACTTTTTCCTTTACACTTTAACTGATGCACACACTATTTAAGGACATTATATTAAAAATTAAGAGGATTATTTTGTGCAGGCTGGGGTATGTCCTGGAGGTCAGAATACATTCATCCCACATATAATTTATAAATCTGCATTCCATTATACATAATTATTAACATTCAGAATGATAATCTCATATCAAGAAAAGATCTTGAAACATAAAATGATAAAAATCTGTTCAGAATGTTCTACCTACATATACAGGAAAATGAACAAGTTTATTTTTTGATGAGTTTTAATAAAATAAAATTTTCTACTAACAATAAGTTACAGAGGAACTTATTTAGCCACAGTGCCAAACTCCAGAAGCTAGGTGATTAATAAACTTATTTTTACATGGAACCTCATCTTTGATTTTACCTTTTAATTTTAAAGTATACAAAACACTGGCTCCCCAGCACTCGATGTAGTACTAACATTTGCCCTGTATAAGCTTTCTTTCCACCCTTAGGCTACAGCAGTCTTGCTTGCCAACTGGAATTGAACAGGATCAAATGTTGAAATTAACAATTAACTTTCCACAGTTTGACCTTCTGCCCCAGTCTAGCAATGAACATACTTCTATGTCTGGTCTGTTGTGTAATAACCTAAGAATGATATTTTCCAAATGCAAATCTGATCCTATACCTTCTGCCTAACAAATACTCACCATCAGCAAATCAAATCCACAGGATGCCAAACAAGGCCATTTATAATGTTACCGCTGCCTTTCTAGCTATTACCCACCATTCTTTCCCATAGACCTTGTAATTCACCTATCCTGAGCTACTGGCCCTTTGCCACAGTGTCACACTCTAAGCCTTTGTACATGATGTTTTCTCCACATGTAAGCACCACATCTGGTCCCCAAGTGATGCAGTTTCAGGGTTCAAATAAGGAAAAAAATGACTTGATATTAAGTAATACTGTTACGGTTCTTTCCAGCATTGGGTGCCTGTGATGGTGAAAGGAATAAGTGAAACAATGTCATGTGGAAGTATAAGAGATAATTCTCACAAATAGTCATGGCTGCAATGTTCATGAATGTCCAGGAAAAATACCCAAACTACAACCTTTTCATTGTATATGACATAACTACCACAGCAAGTTTTTACAAGGCACATTTTAAAGTGAGAAGGCCCGCGTACCACAAAAAAAAAAAAAAAGACAAAACCCATCAACTACACAGGAAAGCAGAATTTGAGTAAAAGAAGTCCTAAAATCCAAGTGATAAAGCTGAGTTGAAAAATAGCCATCATCTCCCACCAGAGTGACATTTATGGACAGTACTCAGCTGTCACTGAACAAACACAAATCTGGGACTTATTGCATCAGGGCAATGCTAGGGTTTCGGTCAGATGCTGTGACAAATTGCACATGTAATGTAATATGTGTCTGTGAAACATTTGTCATAATAAATATAAGCTTAACAGAGTACCTTGGCAGGTAATGTATACTAAGATGTTTAAAATGGCTAGAAGCAGATAATAATATGCTCTGATTCGGAAAAAACTGATTGATTCATTTGATAAATATTTATTAAATTCTTACTCTGTACTGCATATGGGAGGTAGAGTGTTGGAGCTCCTCATGTAACTTACTTTCCAGTGGAACGACAGATGTTTACTACATAATCATTCAAATAAACATATAGTATGTGAAAACATGTAACTGGAAGCCCTGACTGTTCTGAGTAAAGTCAACACTTCCCTGAAGGACTGAAATGAGGATATTAAGGGTGATGGCAGAAGGCGGGTTGGGAGAAAGAATATCCCACACAGAAGGAACATGTCTGAAAACACTATGGGGGGGACCATGACAGGTTCTGAGAACTAAAAGACCCAGTATGAGAAAAACTTTGTGTAACATCTAGTTAGAGGTAGGGTTTCTTTTGTTGTTTATCTGGCACAGTAGGGGAAAAAATGTTTTTTTGAGGTGTGTATGAAAGGAAAATGTCACTAAGTTGGTTGCAGAAGATGAAGAATAGAGGAGAAGATTGAATGAGCTACATTCATAAAAATTTTTTTTGAGATTTTGAGTTAGAAAAGAATTGCTTCAGAGTTCAGGTTTGCAATGTTCTGTGGAAGTGAAGAAAGGACACTTTTCCCTACCTTAACATAAGCACAGCACCTTGTTTTTATTATTTGGTCTAGGATGAATACCTGTTCTTGATAACTGATGTCACTAACTTATAACCCTAAATTTGTTAATATGAATTTCCTACAAAATAATCAATGTTAAATAATCACTATTAATCATGTGATAATGTTTCTTCTCTCTGATTTTAACTGAGAGGTCATCTTTAAATGACAGGAATTAATAATATGAAAACATTACATAATTTAGCAGAGTGTTAGGGAAACATTGTTGGAGAATAGGCCCTCAGGGCTCTTTACAGGATATAAATATTTTCTGTGAAATCTCCAGTCTACATGCTGTTTATTATGATGCCTTAATTTTGTGAAAAACAAATCCTACTCATATAAAATATTTTTTTTAATTTAAACTTACAGATTAAGAAATCTATTTGAGTTACCAAAATGAAACTCTTTGCTTAGTTGAAAATAATACTTTGATGAATGTTGCTTTGGTCGGATTGGAGTAGGAGAGATATGTGTACTGGACTCAGGTGATAAGAGTCATAGCTACAGTGAGGAATTCAGTAGACCAAGAATACCCACTGAATTTCATATTTTTCTTACTAAAAAACAGGACAGCCTATGCATCATTAATCTCCATTACTGGGATAAAAACAAAAAACAAAAAAACAACAACAGAACCTGGTAGCGTCTATTGCACACAGTCACATATTTTCAGATAAACAGGTAAAATGTTTTTTAGTAACTTGGCTGGGAAATTTGAAAAATGTCTATGACTAGTGACGTTTGCAATTATTTTTAAGATTTGCATTGCAGTTGAATCTCTTCTTTTATGCTGGAAGTCACCGTGGGTTATTTTCAAATTGTTTTGTTAAAGTGATTAAAATAAACTTGACTTGTATTATTCAAAAAAACTTAGAAAGTTTCGAACCTAAACATATGGTATCCTAAGTCAAGTAAAGTACAGCATTAAGCAGAAATATATTTCCCATATGTTAAATTACTACCAGAGGAAAAATAATGGTTATATGTGATTGTGTTCACATAGGAAGGTGTGGGGACATTGAAACTGCCATAGTCAAATCAATCACTTTTTTCTGTCATATATGTGAACTTACTTTATTTTTTAGCTTTTATCAGCTAATTGAGCGCACTTTGTTCCATATCTAATTTCTACTGTATTTCATCAAATTAAGACACCATTGAAAGAGACATCATTATTTTATATGTTTACAAGAAAGCAAAAATGTGTGAATAATCTATGGTAGCCATTGATTGTGAGATACGTACTAATTTCAGAGATATTAAATTTTTTTGAAATAGGCATCTGAAACTGTAAAATATAGTAAAATATGTTAATAAGATTTAATATATTTAGGAACACTTCTAATATTCCTTTATAACTTGGCAGTATTAATAACACATTCGCTCTTTTGTTTCTTTGTTTTTGGCCATGCCATGCTGCATGCAGGACATTAGTTCCCCGACCAGGGATTGAACCCTTGCCCATTGCGTTGGGAGTGTGAAGTCTGAGCCACTGGACCGCCAGGGAAGTCCCCACATTTGTTCTTTAGAAATGTTTTGTCAGATTTCTTTTTCTCAAATAGGTACTTAGTGCTTGGATTCTTAGAAGGGGGTGAAAATTAGAGTGTAAAGAGTTATTAATTTCCTTATGCCACCACTGAAAGTATGTGAACCATTAGTATTACTTATATAAAGTCAGGTTTTTTCCCTTGCCTTTGCTTTTCTTAGACAACAGTGATACTTAACTGGCTTTCTCTTTCTAGACTCTCTAAATACACTGCATGCATGTATCCAAGCACAGATTAGTGCTTGTTAAAGTTATTTACAGATCAAGAGTGCCTTAAAATGTTTTCACTGGAAGAATTTAATTTGGGATTTGTTATTTTTCACCTTAAAAATTCAATTTTATAGCATTTTATATATTCATTTTTTTACCATGAAAAATCACAGTAATCGTTATTGCCATGCAGAATTATTCTTTTACCAAGACATAAGCTCAAAACATTTTTTTAAATCAAATACACAATTTTCAGTGAAAAAGTGTGGAGGAATTCCGATAACCTGACAGTGTCCTTCCATGGTTTCTTCCTTCCCTACACAGCTATTTAGGGTCTACTGTGCAAAGTTAATTTACTCACTAAAAATAATATTATTAACAAATAATACCTATAGACATACCAGGTACTATGTTAGGTCTTTAGGATAAGTTCCTTATCCTCATGTAATATGTAGTATAGAGGACAGACAGACAGGGAAACTGGTATGTGCACAAATGTGTAATCTGTAGTGTGACACAAGTTTGTGTAATGGCCCAGGATGGTAAAAATGAGGAAATTATACATTTTAAAGTATCAATGAGACAATAATGTCAGGGAAGACTTCATGGAATAGGTTATCCTTGATCTGAATCAAAGAAGTGATTATAATATATGAAAAAGAGATTCCAGGCCAAGGGAACTGCTAAAATGAAAGCACAAATGGGTAAATGAGATTGACATAGTTAGAAGAACCGGTAGCTCATGTGCCGTTCTAAGAAATTCAGATTTTATCACATAGGCACTGGAGATCCACTGAAGAGTTTTAAGGAGAGAAAAATACGATCAGATTTGAGAAACCCATTAGGGCAGCTCTATGGGGAATGGATTATAGCCCTGGGTTCCTAAAGGGACAAAAACCTAGAGAATATTTATTGTAGTGTGTCAATTAGAAGATGGTGAACGTTTGAACTAAAACGATGGAGGAAGAGGAGATTGAAAGTAAAAGTTAGAGAAGGAGGAGTGGCTTTGCGTACGTTGGTGAATTTATTTTTGCATGTGATGAATTTAGTATGTCTATGGGATATCAGGGGCAGAAGTCCACTAAGCAGCTAGACATAGCTGTAGTCATGGGACTACATGAATTAAGAAGAGCAAACTAAGTCCAGAATTCATGGAGCATCAGAATTTAAGTGGGAGGCAAAAGGGACATTCACAGAAGGTAGTATCATGGAAGAATAGGGAGGGGATAGTTTCAAGAAAAAAATTCTCAGTAGTATTAAATGTCAGAGAGAGTTAAATTAAGATGAATACTAAAAATTCACTGCTTTGGGTAGTTAAGAGGTTGGGAAGGAAAAGAGTAAGACAAGGACTTTAATGATACTGGCTGTAAAGGGAGGTAGAAAGATACAAGGATAGACAGCAGTGACTCAGGTTTAAAGAAAGGTTTTCTGTTGTTGATGTTTGTGGAAGTTGTTCTGTTTTTTGTTTTATGTTATTTTTGAACTTAAGATTTGAACGTGTTTATGTTACAATAGTACAGATATAGAGGCTAAGCAGGGTTTTCAAAAGTCATCTCAGATTCTGAAGACTTAATAGTCTAGTATCCTAAACCTAGACTAATATGGAAGTTACTTGGGAAAATCTGTGTGATTTTTAATGTGATAAGTGAAGACACAGATTTGAATTCTACATGTACTATGATTACTACTATGAAACAACATACATATAAGAAAAAGTACTATAAGAATATAGCAACAAATTCTATTGTAGCTTTTAGATAAATGGCTCATTAATTTAAAATTTAGTGAAAAAAATGGTATCAGGGATGTTCAAAACATGTTTCTTATTCAGAGATTAAAATACAATATCTTTCATCTAAAATAGTCTTAGATTAAGCATAAGAGTAATAAAGTTCTCTCCTGGGACTGCGGAAGAATGGAAGCAAGAGATGGGAGCAGACAGCTTCTTTATGCATTTTCCTCTTTGTTTTTCTGCATTACTTTAGAGTGAGCACAGTCTTTCTAATATTTTTAAATGAAGGATAAGGAAGCAAATAAGGGCCACATGGCTTCTTAAATATTAGGGTGATTTCTATGCTATTGAGTGCCCCCTACTACTAAACAATATGACCCAAATGTTATAGTAAGCAAAAAAATTTAAAGCATATAAAAGGGCACGTTTAAAGCGGGAAGTGTATAATATAATGAATGTCTAAGGAATATGTTAGCTAAGTTCAGGTATGGAAAAAAACCACACAATTTTTCAGCTGAAGATAGTTATTTATTCCCACTTAAACTCTCCAAAAGCAATAATATTTTTTTTCCAAACTGTAACATGCAACTTTTCATTTAAATGATTTTTTTCAGGTAAGGTTTCAGGGGTGGTTACCACATTTCTCTTCGAATTCAAAAAGTCCTGAAGCGCTTAAGAACTGTTTCCAAGGCTCACCTCCACAAATAGAGTCATAACTAAGTTTGGCATTTATTATAAATAATTTCTGGCATGATGTGTTGATCCTGCCCTAAGCTCTAAATTACAGCCTTTGTGAGCAGAGGGATGTCCCTGTTTCTCACACTTAAAGAAACACTAAGAACGAGCCTCAACAAAAAGTAAAGGAATGTTTTGGTCTCTCAGAATCTCTGTCCTTTGGGTAACATACATAATCCCAATTCTCTGATATTTCCCTAGTTCCTACCATCAAGTTTGAAATGGTAGTGCTAAATATGAGATTTTCCCAGCTATTTGAAATCCAAGTTGTTGTTGATTTCACCACTTCTTCCCTTCTTAGTGGTGATAAAGAACAATTGTATAACATGATCTAAATAACCAATAAATAAGTGGCCAAAGGCCATTTTGACTTGTACCTCTCCAGTTCTGCAGAAATCCTGAAACAGATCCGTCCCCTATCCCTAAAAAACAAAACAAACAAAAACAAAATAAAACTCATAAGGAAAGTCCCTAGGTCTGACTGCCCCTTCATCAGCTGAGCATCAGCTTCTGATTCTCATCTCTTAGCTATACTCCAGAGGATGAAAGGAGTAGACTTCAGGCCTTCTCTTTGTTCGATGTATATTATGTCACAATTTCAATTCAGGAAAAAGCCTCATGCTTTCCTTCTCAAACTGTATTAAAATGCACCATGCTAAGTACTCAATAATTACATTCATATACTGTAAAGCAAACTATAACTAATTTTTGAAAACTGTGGCATTTTAGGTGAGTTTTTAAGATGTGAGAGGATTTACTATGGACTGAAACATTTTTTTGCAAATTAAATATGTCAAGAAAAAGAAAATCAATATGCTAACAATTTAACATTTTCTAAATAACTTCACAATGTAAAGTTTTAGCTCAACTTCGAAGGTTTCAAGGGGATAGAGTGACTGAGGAATGCCACTCATAATGTAGGTTAGCCTTGATTCTACATCTGTGAATACAAAAATCGGGAGCTAGAGTCCCAGCCTGAGACGACATATATGCCAGCAGGTACACCTTCTGGTTGCTAAATACCTTTCGAAACATTCCTTACAGGAAAGATAGGGAGTATTTACATTCTATGGAATGTACCAAATTAATCCAAGAAAATGAACTATCTTGGGTTTTGCCACTTTAGTTAACTAATTAGTTGCTATCTTCTTGATATTAATAGATAAAAGAGTTAGAAAAAAAATATCTTCAGAAAAAAGTAGTTGAATTTTGAATGAGCACTTAGGATTCCACACATGTACACACACATAAAGTCCAGAAATCTAAAAATAATTCAAACAATCAGAAGCAAGATGCTAAGCGTTAATAGTGCCAGCTGTATGTTTTGTTCCAAAGCATGATCCTTAATAGACTATTGGCTTTGGAGATGGCTTTTGTATTCAAACTAGGTATGAAGCATTGGTTCTGGTGTGGCATTTGTTTTGGGCAACAACACACGCTGAGTCATTATATACTCCCATTACAGATTCTAGCTAATGAAATTAAATTCAAACGTGACTTCTTGTGTCTACTGGGCAACAACACTGAATACAGAATAATTTCTCAACACAAAATATAAGAATCCAGATTTCCTTTAAGTGACAGAAATGTAAGCATGTAAAATATAGCACTGTGAATTAAAATGTTACATTTTAAACACATAGATGAATAGAAATTCTAATGCATAGCAGGCACTGTGCTATTTGCTGGGAGTAGAGGAGTGAAATAAACAGATGAAATAAATTTCTATGTGATGTGCTATGTGCTCTAAAAACACATATGAACAACTTCAATGGGAGCCCTGTGAATGGAATAACCAGTTTGGCCTGCAGAGGTTGAGGAAAGTCCACAAAGAATGTGAAACTTAATCAGGTTTTGCAGGCATGAAGTGCAATCTGCAAAAACAATTGTACAATGCCCTTGGTTTTCCTAAGAGATGTCTCATCTCATTAAGTTCCTCATGTTCTTAAGAGGCATTACCAACTGGATATGACAGATATATAAACATGGAATTTTTATTTTAAGAGAACTAAGGTCTGCATGATTGTGAATAAGAAACTGTTCCACTTCCCTGGTCTTCTCTGTACCAGTTTCTTAGGCACAGTGGATGGGTTGAAGATTCCTTGAAGATCATAGCTGTACATTCTCTGTCTTGTATCTTAATAGGATGTAACTAATAAATCATAAGAATTTGGGGACAGACTGCAGTATGGGGCAACATGCCAGGCGATTATAAATTATAGGACCAGCTGGAGAGTGGTGACTAGCCCTCCCTGACTTCTCCATAGCAACACTACTGATTCTACAGTAGATGAGTTCCAAGCAGAGTTTGAGATCAGTGTTCTTTTGAAAAAAATTTATTTGGAAGGGAAAAATATTGTGATCCTGCAGTGTATATTTTTAGACAGTGCGGATTACAAACTTTTGAAGAATTTAATCTGCCAAGCAAAAATCACGTGTTCTAAAACTAACTGAAAGAAAATGATCTCTATACACATGGTTTGAGAATTGCTCTGGCAAACTGCCATCTAAAAGTGCCTGTATTTTTCTTTTTCCTTTACCAGTGTTTGTTATGCTCTGTTTTTCTTTCTTTGCTCCTTTTTTCTCCACTACTGCTGCTATTAAGATAGAGGATTTTGTTTTCATTTGTTAGTGTGCTTTTTTGCTTAAATTTCTTTATGGAATAAGTGCTCTTTAAAGCAAAAATTAAAAGGAGAAAATCTTGTAGCAGATGACATGTGTAGAATTTCATTTTATATAAATTTGAATTATACAAATTTGAAATATCTTAATACAAATATTAATAAATTCTCACTTTATACAAATAATTTTAATTTACATAAATATTTCAACTAAAAAATAATAATCTCACAATTTCAAAGCTGTGGACCAAACTGGTTGTAAACCATGTTTATTTTGATGTCACATAACCTTCCCCCTTTATTTTAACTGGAAACGCCTGCCATCCTTTGGTACACTATGCTTTGCATGATAAATACTTTGGAGTGCTTGTAATGACACTCTTTGATTCATCTCACAAATATCTATTGAGTGTCTAGTATGTACTAAACACTGTTCTTCGTACTAGAGATTCAGACATGAAAAAAAGAGAGAGATGAAAATCCTTATTTTCATGAAGCATCTATTCCTGTGAGGGCAGACAGGAAACAAACAAGGACAGAAAAATAAGTAAATCGAACAATAGATCAGATGGTCATAATTGCTAAGGAGAAAAAGCAAATTAGAGAAGAGACATAGGAAGGGTATTCACTGAGGGTATTCACTGAGAAATCACATTTGAGCAGAGATCTGAAGGAGGTAAAGGAGCAAGTATGCAGTTATTTAGGGAAAAGAACCACAGGCAGAGAGAATAACAAATACAGTGGGAATCTGTTTGGCATTTGGGGAAACAGCAAGGAGATCACTGTGGCTGAAGTGCCTTAATTACTTTTGTAGCAAACTCACCACTTTTTCTGCTTCTACTCTTCTTCCCCTGGAGTCTGTTCTCAACTCAGAGCCTGAATGATCCTTAGAGATAGACATTCTAGGATCCCTATATGTTCATGCCTTTGACAATCCTTTGTTCAGAACACTTTAATGGTTTTCCATCTTATTCTGAGTAAAACCAGTCCTTGTAATGGTCAACAAAGCTCTACATGGTATAGTCTACCCTCATCTCTCTGCCCTTACCTCAATGAATTTTCCCTCTTCCTTCTTCCACCATGCTCTGTTCTCCTCTCCCTTACTCTATTTGGGTTCTGATGAAGAGACTTATTAAAGGGACAAACGTAGAGGGATTCTAGGATGTACATCTTTAAATGATCATTCAGGCTCTGAACTGGGAACAGTCTCTGGTGAAGCAAGGGTGCTCACCATTACTTTGCTATTATTCTAACAGTCACTTTAATTATAATTTACATGTTTCGTTATCTTATAAAATTTTCTTTCAAGCATCCAAGTGTTCATTAAATTGTAGTTATGCTAATGTCAAAAATTTTTTTAAAAAAAGGAAATAAAGAAACTTTAGAATGGAATTTATATGTGATAAAATATAGCAAATATGCCTAACTACCACAATATGCTTTGTTAATTTAGGAGATAGCAGTCTACAAAATATTATAAAAATGCTGAAAAAATTTTAAAGCAGCATTGAAGTGAAAAAAAAATCACTACTATTTTAGACTTAACAATTTATGCTTTCACCTCTTCATTTATTACTGTAGGAAATGTGCACATGATTTAAGAGAGTTTGAATTGTGATGTCTTTAGGAACATAAAATATGCTTGCATAAAATGTAACCACTCTGTACAACTTCTAAATGTTAAAGTTTCAACACAGTTTATGAATGTTAAGCAAGTTGTTGTCTAAAAGTAAATAGGAGGAGCATTTACCGAATATTATTTGTTAACTCCAGCCAAAAAGCTTCCTGGAGACAAAATTAAGAATACTATGTTCATATTTTAGATATTTAGACATTTCACTAGTCAAAATGACATTTTAACATGTTCTAGTTTGGACATTTACTACATATATATATAGTCTTATTTCTTCAAAAATCTTCCATGACAGTTTCAATCCATACAAATTTCTATCTTCTTAGGACTTCTCGCAGAACACTCACTTTGCCACTAACTTTTTGGTTCATCTCCCATCCAACATTCATAATATAAATTTGTCAAAGGTAAGGTCAGTGACAGTTTTTACTTTTCTGTAAAATGCTTCATTTGCTGAAAATATAACAGGTTTTTAAGTTCCTATACCTCCTCTGAAAATTTCATTTCATTGATCAATCTGTGATTCTCAAATTTATTTCCAATCTAGTTTTCTTTATCCATCTCCAGCTTTGTATATCCTGCTGTCCACCACACATCTCCAATTGTACATACCATAGCAGCTCAAATCCCCAAGCAAAAGGTATTTGCTCCAACTTCTCAGTCCACAGCCTTCTCTGCTTGCTTTGTGCCCTATCTCTGTGAACAGCAGCCAAATGGCTTGTCAACAGTACCACAGACGTATTCTGCTTTTCCTTGATACCTGCCTTTTGCAGAAGCTGTTACCCCTCAGTAGATTTTTTTCGCCCTGATTCACACTCATCCTCTCCATCCATACATAGCTAATGCTTTCTCATCCCTCAGTTTCCTTTAGAGATCATTTCCTCTGGGAAGTCACTCCTCTTTTAGGGCATTTATTACACTCTATTGAAATTGTCTATTTACCTGTTTATGTCTTCCTCAGACTGTTTGCCCTTTGAAGTCAAGGAACTTATCATTGCTCTGGGACACTATATACCAATTGTCTAGCAGAGTGGTCAGCCCAGAGTTGGTGTAATTGAATGGATACTCAGTAAATTTGTATTAGTTAAAATAGTACTTTAGAGTATTAATCTCAAACTAGGTTCTATATTCTTCTCAAACTAGGTATATATTTTTAAAAATAGATTTAATAAGACCAATTGCTATTTCTTACCCCAGGAAATGTGAATAGAGATGGTTCCCTCTTTATGCTTATGATTATCTCTAATCGGTAAGTTTGGGAGATGAATTAATTCAACAACTTTAATGTTTATGCCAAACCATGACTGTAACAGCTGAGTATTTTAAAAACTTAAACATAAGCAACTGGGAATGAATAAAGAACCATGTGTAAAAGGTAACATTGCTGTACTAAATTGGTTATTAAGAGGTTTTTGAAACACTAAAATTCCAATCCTGGCGACAGGCATCTAAGAGGCATACAGAAAATGGGATTTAAACTAAAACTAATTTTAATTTCTAACTTTGTATAGATCTTGGTTTGAAATAGAATAATTTATTTTAGAAGGAAATAGTTAACTGGAAGTCTGAAAAATAAATTCTAAGAAAAAGAAATTAGCTGTGTGGTGAACAGATACACAGGACCTTTGCAACAGAGGTCTTCGGTTCACCCTGAAGTTGTTCGTAACTGTGTATATGTATGTATGTTGGGAGGAGGAAGCTGGGGGAGAGGGCCATTGAAAGCTCTGGAATGGCCTAGGAGAAATATCCTTCCAGCCTGTTTATCTCATTTTTCTCTGACTCTTAGATCTCCAAGCAATGTTGTGATTACTGATTTGGTAACCCTAGCAACCTGATGTCAGAAAGAACATGATAATGACAATGAATAGTGCAATTGTTGAAATGAAATATATCCCTCTTCCAATAAATTAATACATATTTAACAATCTTGCCTGGTATGTAAATACACTGAGAGGGCTTCAACAAAGTTGAGTTCACACCCTGCAATCTGGTCCTGAATTAGGGGACTAACTGCCCAGGATAATGCCACTCTTTGAAGCCTCAACACAGTCAGCAACCAAGTTGATCCTTCATATGACAACTCTGTACATAGAAGGGGTTTTGGAATCAGATTCTTCTGGCTTCAAATCCAGCTTTGCCACTTGCAAGTCAAGTGATTTTTGGCAAGTAGTCAACTTTGTGCCTCAGTTTTCTTATCAGTGAATTAATTAAAATTTCTTATACTAAATGAGAATTAGAAATCATAAATTTAAATTGTCTAGAACCAGGCTGGGCACATAGTAGTTACTGAATAAACGACAAATAGTAGTAAAAGTGGTAGTATTAGTCATCATAGTAGTAGTTTAGTAGTAATATTGCCTTTCTCTAATTACAACACCATGTCTGAATATTGGTTACAGTGCATTTTGTAAGCAGAATTATCAAAGACAATCACATAGCACACATTGACAGGCCCAGAATGCAATGAAAATTACACTGTATTGAAATGATTAATTGGAATTTAGAAAATGAATAAAAACTGATAATAGCCCTTTAGAGCCTAGTAATATATTTAATTAATCACAGTCATTTACATAATATGTAAACTCAATTAATTTAATAAGCATAGAACAGAAGAGCTGAATTTAGATATACAATATGAATTTTTTGAAATTTAAAGACTTTCTAACTTAAGTGGAAGGTTACTTAATACCTTAAATTTCTTTGAAATATCATAAATAAAAAAGTGATTTTAAATTAAAATAATGTTACAAAAATATTTCTGAGATTTTTTTATGTTGTCTTTAGAGAATTGAAAGTTTATGATTTGAAGAAGCCTGTTTAAGCTTTTTTAGAGCATAGCAGTCAGGTAAAACCTAAAGCCTGTTATTCTAAGACAATATACTACAAAAATATTATTTACTGGTAATTTGGATACCATACTTTTATCACTTTAAAGTCCTCTTGAGTTATATATTTTAAATAATCATAAAAAAATTCAGTTTTTTTGCAATGACCTACAACAAATTCAATTTTTTTAAAAAAATTATAAGATGATACCAATAGATGGAGAGATATAGCATGTTCTTGGATTGGAAGAATCCACATTGTGAAAATGACTATACTACCCAAAGCAATCTACAGATTCACTGCAATCCCTATCAAACTACCACTGGCATATTCCACAGAATGAGAAAAAAAAACTGTCACAATTTGTATGGAAAATTGCAAGAGGGAAGAGATATGGGGATATATGTATATGTATAACTGATTCACTTTGTTATAAAGCAGAAACTAACACACCATTGTATAGCAATTATACTCCAATAAAAATGTAAAAAATAAAACTTAAAAAAAAAATTATATTTCCTGAACAAATTTTGAGCTGAAATTTAACAGTAGTAAAACATTTTTGTGTGTGTGTATAGATCAATGCAAAATGTAGTAAACCAAATTTTATCATAAAACACATGAACTTGAACTGTCAGAACCCACAGTACATGAGATTAATTTAGGAGCTCTGAACCATGACAGTATGGTGTTTCACAAAAGTTGAACAAATATGGGCTTTTATTCTCAAGAGTTAACCTATTGACAATCTAAACACATTTCCTGAAATGTCTTTTTAAATGCCAAAAGCAATAGTCATGAAATTATTGAACCTGACAATTTTAATTGAGAGTTTGTTGATCTTTCCAGATAGTTAAGATAGTACTGTAATTGGTACCTAGAAGCATGCTGAAAACTACCTTAACCTGAAGCAAAAAGGTTCAAATAAAATATTTTTACAGTCACTTTGTACAAGATATAGAATGTGTGCATATAATAAAATGTAACCAGTAATGTAACTACTAATTGCAAAATCTATAATAGGCTGTCACCAAATATGACTCTTAAAGAAAGACATAAATATAACCTACATACTATAAGCTGTATGAGGAAGAGTGGTGGTATTCTGGGGTAGCTTTTACATATATATAGTGTAAAAGCTCACAACTATATATATGTTTAAAAGCTCACAACTATATATACAGAGAGTCCCTAGGGATATTGGAGCTATCATAAACAAAATATAATAAAGGAAGAGTGAAATTAATGTATTCTGTTATATAAATTCCATCTGTAGAAGAAAATAATATTTATGGGAACTAAGTATAAGTTTTGTTTTTACTAGAAGGCACAAGCAATTTATTATCTCTGGAAGTAAGGAAAGAAAATCTCATTCTCCGTTTATTTAGTATTAGAAGCAGATTATTTCCATGAAGAATGGCCACGAAGCTTCTTCGAGCTGCCATTGAAATGGCAATGTTTGGTGTACTTCACATTCAATAACTAGAGGCACAACATACCACAGTAATTAAAAATGAGTCTAGAGTCCAAACACCTGGGTTCTCACCTGGGTTCTACCTATGTGACCTCGAGCAAGTTACTTAATCTCGTGTGTCTTCATCTGCAAAATAAGGATAATTATAGTACCAAATGCAGTTTTGTTTTTAGGATTAAAGCAGTTAGCACATGTAATGGATTTGGAACAGAGCCATGTATCTGGTATACACTCAATAAATGGTATCTATTATGGTGTTATTTTATCCTCACATATGATAATGGTATTTTTTAGTGTTGTTCCCGTTTTGCTGTTCCTGTCATGGAAATACATGACATCAACATACACATCCTGAAAATGCCTGTGTTGCATATATTCCCACTACACAGCATCCCTACCCTATAAGATAAATAAACTATAGGCATTTACTGAATGCTTGATTTCAGAACATTGCATTAATGGGTTATGGCATTGTCAAGTGGCCGAGCAGTCCCTCAGAAGCAGTGTTAAAGCTAATAAAGCCGCAAGGGTCACTACTGCAGCTAATGGGTTGTCTTGCCACTCTTCCATAGATTTGGCTGGTAAGGAGATAGCAGGTCCAAATGGATTCAGTTTATTACTTATACAGAAAACATAAGATCAGCATAATGCCATCTCCTTGTATCCCTTGTCCCACAGATGACATTAAACCAAAGAGGCCAGATGACAGATGGCATGGGTTCAGGTCACTCTGCCACTGAGGAGCTAACTCTAAAGTACAGCCAGCCAAGGCTTATCCAGAAGCTTGCAAATGTACCCTAAAAGGGGAGCAGCAAAAAGTCCTGGCTCAACTGAAACTAGGGAGATGAATGAGAAACAACCTGATGCCAACTCCTTACCAGGCTGCTTACCTCCCCTTCTTCCAGAAAGAACCCCAGGACATTCTGCCAAGAGTTAGGTCAGACCACAGACAAGCTTCACCCACATGACCTATGTGGAAACCTACTACACAGTAGAGCTGTTTCCTTACAGGCTTGTTTTCCTTGAAGAATTTGATAGTAATATATGTATAAAATTTTCACAACAAAATAATACAGATTATGTGTAGTTGGGAGAGGAGTAGACTAACATTAATATATACAAACAATCTCCCATGTTTCAGCACAAGGAGAAAATAATATTGACCTACAGTTTTTCTTCTTTAGGCAAAACATTAATACTTATGCTATAATATAAGCCAACTGACTTTATTTTTTCACACTAAAAAAATTACCACTTCTCTAAACATGCATACTTCTGGCCCTGGCCATTATTAAAATAGAGTGAGGAAGAGCATGAATTAGTGTTTTAAGCACAAGTGAAGCTTTTGCAATTCGGGGTAGATTATGTTTAAGTACGCCTCGGAGAAAACAACCCGCAACAGCTAAAAATATTCCGGTTCATTAATAGAGCACATAGCAATTTCAAATCCATAATTATCTCACTGAATAAAGAGTCTCTCATCTGTTGTTTAAAAGGACACATTCCACATTGATCCCTGAAGGTCGAAAACTAAAAATTTCAGATTATTAAAAAAAAACAAATTCCACTGCCAGGGCACATGCAGTTAACCTGTCCTCCTCTGCTTTCTATGAGCCAAATCCTAGGACCATTACATTGACCAGTTAATTTCAACGATTATGACTTTTACTATCTATCACAATGTACACTAGGGATTCCTTTCTAACCCAAACCTTCAGAATGAAAACTGATTCGTGGAAACAGGAATCCACTAAGAAACTCAAGTATGTATATGTGTTTAAAGGACCATTTCTTGGCTTTCAACTCAGACAATGCAGATGAAGAAAGAACTTTCACCTTTCCTTTAACTTTTCGTTTCGTTTCCTTCAACATACATGTTTGCAGTTACTGGTGGGACTGAGCTAGAAGAGTCCTTTGTGTACCTCTTTGCATCCATATATTTATACAGGAACAGAAGAAATTTGTGGGAGAAAAGGTAATGAAACCTGATATCCATCAGGCCTCTATTCCAACTCTGCCTTTGAGGCTGACGTATATAAAAATGTGCCTGATAAATTGGAGTGGTCGTAGCTGAAGTCAAAATTCAGGAGGGGAAATTGGAACACGAGTTCAACATGAGGTTAGGAGGAGAGGGACCAGCAAACTAGAGGCCTGAGGGGAGCACTGAATTGGGGCTCCATCTGCTGCTGCGGCTTCTGAAATCCATCCAGCCTCAGCTACCTCTGAACAACAGGCTCATGCTGGATAAAGTAGTTACTTGTGAATCTGGAATACCTATGATCAAAGAGCTCTAACACTTAGGGTTCAGCGGGATTATCTGTAAGATACTTCTGACTGAGTCTTACACAAAGGTAAGCATTGTCTTCCTTTTGATAACACGTTATTGAGGCCAGAATACAAACTGGTTGTTCAAGATAACATAGCTAGTAAGTGGTAAGTTATTACTTAACTCCAGATCCTCTAACTTGAAATTTCAAAGTCTTTCTACCATGCCAATTATTTGAAGCAAGAGCATGAAGTAATTCAATAGCAGTTACTCAGGAAAGTAGCCAATGCATGGATTAGGAGTGATAGGAAAAGGAAGAAAGATCTCCTGACAAGAGAGTTAAGACTACTAAGGAAAGTGCTCTGGATGAAGATGGAAGAGTCATCTATGTTTAAAAAAAAAAAGAATCAGCGCAAAGATACTTTTTCCTGCCTGAAATCATGGCATATAAGATTCAGACTATGAAAGAATGACTGTTGAGAGCAGAGGACTTTCATATTGTAAAAGAATTACCCAGAAGTCTTCAATTTCTTATAACTCTCAAGTTAACCCAAATTGAGAAAGAGCAATTAGGAACAGAAATAGAAATAGAACAAGGAATAGAATATGGTTATTAAGTCCTAGTCAAGACAGAAGGCTGATATTTTAAAGAGTGGTATCATGTCTTTGAAAAAGGAGAAACTGCAACTTTTCTGCAATCAGAATACCAGCAGGAATTATCCCAAACCAGATTTACCAATGGAGCTTAAGTTTTAGGGCCCCTCATGTGCACAGGTTCCTTCCAAGGCTGTGTGCCTAATTTTACATTCAAAACTTTGCATTATTCTTCTTAGACAGGGTTCCCAAATTCTTTGAGCTTTAAGTACCACAGAACCTAAAAGCAACTAGTACAATCTGTACCATCATGGAGTATAGACACAGATGATGTGGCAACAAAGAGCAAGGACCATAAAGAAAGGAGACCTAAGCCATAATGAAGGCATTAACTAAAGTTACTCCTGGCTAAAAGTTTTATCAATATTCTAGAAAGGAGTGTTCATACTGAGTCTGTAACTATGCCTGCATGTATTACAAGCCATATTCATAGTTAATGCTTACAACCAATTCTTCTGGCGCTCAGTTCATTTCAAATAATTCTATGATTTGTACCTCTATTTTGGTTTGGATAATCTTTATGTACATAGGCAGCTGAATCAACATGGTTCACAGAAATCATGAAATCAGATTGCGAACTATGATTTCTGATTCTTTCACTTATCAACTGCATGACATTTTATTTAACCTCTCTGTGCCTCAGCTTCCGAATCTATAAAGTGAGTACGTACACAGGATTTCTGTGAGGATGCCATATATGTGAAATCCTAGATCAATTCTTGGTAAGCTCAACAGCTGCTTTATTCATTTCATTGCTGTCTCTGCTGTCAAGTAGTAGCTGTTTTCCCTCCCATACTTGACTTCCTACTGGCCTGAAGGTGAAGTAGGATTGCTTATTGCTCATCATTGTTCATTCCTTCGCTCATTCCAGGCTTCTAATAACATATTATCAGACTGTACTTCTCCTGTTGCAGTCACCTACCACCCTTTTCATTCCTTGACAGGATTTAAGCTCCTGGCTCATTGTCACACTCAAAACATGACTCTTGTCTTATTTCTTCGTGCTTTCGATATTTCCAAATCCATTCACTCTCCCACTCTTTCATAACTATTTCGTACCTTCATTTCTCTTCTCAAAGATACAGTGCCGGGCTTCCCTGGTGGCGCAGTGGTTGAGAGTCCACCTGCCGATGCACGGGACACGGGTTTGTGCCCCGGTCCGGGAGGATCCCACATGCCGCGAGGCGGCTGGGCCCGTGAGCCATGGCCGCTGAGCCTGCGCGTCTGGAGCCTGTGCTCCGAAACGGGAGAGGCCACAGCAGTGAGAGGCCCACGTACCGCAAAAAAAAAAAGAAAAAAGATCCAGTGCCTCCTCCTCCACCCTTCTCTCAGCTAATGATCGCGGCCTCCTACTTCACAGAGAAAACTAATCAAAAGCAAACTTCTTACAAGTTTCTATTAGCACAGCACTACATTATCCCACCCACCTGTGTCTGTGCCCACATTCTCTGCTTTTTCCTGTGACCCATCACTTGGGGTGATCATTTGTGTTCCTAAGGTTTGTACATTGTACTGCACCTCTGCTTGTACATTATTCTTTCTTATCCAAAGACAGAGCTCTACTAATTTGCAATCAATTTCTCCTCATCAGTGTTTCCGCTTCACTGGACCACTTTCATTAGCATATAAAATATGGCATTTTTCTTCTACTTTATTAAAAAAAAATTCTTCAAGCATGTGATCTGACAGCGTTCATAACAGTGGAATATCTAGGTTTTATATAACACCTAATAAGATATAAAATGTTGTACAAGCGTCTCCCACAAACGACTATGGTTTAAAAAAAAAAAAAAGTTTAACCAAAAACGAATCAAGTATTTAGACCTAGCCTGCTCTTTACAGGACAAATAGCAAAGGGGTGGGGGTGGAGTAGGAATGGGAAAGTGGTCTAACCAAAAAAGTGACACAATAAGGAAATAATCAGAAAAATCCAGAATATGGAATATTTTGCATGACAAGTGGCTCAGTCTCTTCAAAAAGTCATGTTACAGGAAAAAATAATAAGAGACTAAAGAATCATAACAACCAAATATCAGCCTTACCTTGATTTGGACCCTAATTTGAAAAAAAAATAAATGTGTGTGGAAAAACTGGGGGAAATTTGAATATGGACTGGACCTTAAATGATTCCAGGTGTGGTAATGGTGTTAAAATTATGTAGGAGGATGGCCTTATTTTTAGAAAAGCATCTTAAAATATTCTGGGATGAAATATCTGATGTCTGTAAAATAACTTCAAATTTTGCAGAAAAAATAATATAAAAACAAATATGGCAATATTCAACAATTGTTAAACTTCTATGGTACCTATATGGACATTCTATTTTTTCATCTTTGAAGCAAGTCTGAAAGGTACTATCGTAAAAAGTTTGGGGAAAAAACTCTTGATCCAACATTCCCCTTGAGCTACCACTACATTACACAGATCTTTCCAGGAAAACTCCTCAAAGTGAGTTGTCTATATACACCCTGCAATTCTCCTCCCATTTTCTCAAACCTTCACCCTGTCAGTTCATTGAAACTGCATTTGTCAAGTTCACCAATGACTTTCACATTTTGGTGTATATTTGTACCCCTCATCTAACTTAACTTTTCAGCAGCATTTGAGGCAGGGATTACTCCTTTCTCTTTGAAACGCTTTCTTTCTTCCTTAGCCTTTAGGACATCAGTCTCTACTTGTGCTTCCCCTATGTTACATACCCCTCCTTCTCAGTCTCCTTTGCTAGTTCTTCTTCATCTCCCAGATTCCTAAACACTGGTGAGGTCAGAGCTTGGCTTCTTCTCAATCTACACTTACTCCCTTGCTTATTTCATCCAATCCCATGGCTTTCAATAGCATCTATATACAGAAAATCTGTAAATTATTTCTCAGCCTGGAGCTCTCCCATTATTTCCAGATTGTGTATTCAGTTGGAATTCTCCTCTATCTGGAACATGGAGACCATGTCACACAAGTAGTGTGTATTTCTCCCTATTCTCTCTTTGTGGTAGACTCAAGATGAAGTTGGCTCTTGGAATGGTCTGAGGTCTGGCTATGATATAAAAGCAGTGGAAAAGCATACAAAAGAGGAGTTCTGTGAATTCTGATTGGGAAGCCAAGATTCTGCTTCTGAATTGGAGACGTTACACTAAATTGATTCCAGGAATTGGCAATAACTGCTGTTGCATGTAACTTGAGAAAATTAAGGAGGGTTTATGATCAAACATTCTGAAGATCTCTAGCACAAACATTCTCAGTTCTTAAAACTACCCCCTCCTATTCAATTTTACCACTCTGGCCCATGAGCTTATGTATCGGATACTAGAACCCCTTCCTAATGGATTTCCCTAATTTCAGTATAGCAGACTGAAGCTAGAGAAACCCAAATCCATCATTCATACATGTAAATATCTGAAAGATCTTGTTAAGATGTAAATCTGACCATATTATTCCTTTGCTTAATCTTAATGGGTCTCAGTTACTCCTTAACATAGTATACAAGATTTTCTGTCATTCGAACTCTGCCTCTCAGTTTGTAGAGCCCTTGTCCTGTTGCATCAAGCAATGAGAAATGTATTTTCAGCTTCAAGTTTCCTAAAGACAGAGACCTTCTACTTTTATCTGTATGCAAAAGAATGAATTTAAGCTTATTCTTGCTGAATGAGTAAGAACTCAATGTAAAATTGGATAATAAGCACTGTGTTATCCTGGGCACTCAGCTACTTCAGTGAACAGCTTCACTGTATTTCATTGGTCTCATCTGTAAAATGGAGGTAGTAACAATACCTAACTACATCATACACGTGGAAAAGACTGGATTAATACAGGTAAATCACTCAGCAGAGTAAAAACGTAATAAACTTAAACAGTTTCTTACTGTATCTCCATTATATAGATGGGGGTCAGAGGGGTTAAATATCATGTCCAACTTGTAAAACCACTAAGTTGTGAAGCCATGGCTTAAACCTAGGGCATCTTTTTTCCAAGTCCAGATTCTGTACCATATGGAATATTACAGAGTTGCTACTTTTAATATATAAATTCTAATAAAACATATAAGCAGGCTTCTGAACAACACAGAAAAATGTGTGAAATAAGAACTATCTGTCATTGAAGGAAATATGGCCTTCCTGAATTGATTAAAAAGCAGAAATAAGAGGGCTTCCCTGGTGGCACAGTGGTTGAGAGTCCGCCTGCCGATGCAGGGGATACGGGTTCGTAAAAAAAAAATGCAGAAATAAGAAAGTGTTGGGAGACGCAAGAGGGAGGGGATATGGGGATATATGTATAGCTGATTCACTTTGTTATACAGCAGAAGCTAACAAAACAATGTAAAGCAATTATATGCCAATGTTGTTAAAAAATAAAATAAAAAGGTTAGTTACACATTGACTACATCTCTAATTGAACTGGGACTCAAAAAGAGTTCCAAAAAAGCCACTCAGACACAAAAGAGATTTGTAGATACATTAATTTTACTTCTTTGACTTATGTTATATCCTTTGCCTAGAGAGTCTTCCCCACCTTTTCTATTTAGCAAAATTCAGCTCATTTTCACAAATGTGCCATTTTTGAGAAGCTGTTCGCTATCCTTCCAAAATAAAGTTATTCCTCTTTGCTATATTATGGGATCTATTTCTCATTTCCATCTCATAATTAATCTTATTTCGCCTTAAAATAGAGTAGCAGATCTTGGAGGAAAGTACATTTTCTATTTTCACCTTTGTCACCCAACTCTGTGCTCACTAAGTATTTGTTGAATTGGATTGATTTAATTTTTGATTGGGTGGTAGAACAGATAAATATATCAAACCCATCAATGTTTTCTAACAAAATAATGACTAATATCTAATTACCTTGGTTATATCACCATCACCTAACACAGCATGCCAAACAGTGTTGTCACTCTAAGTTTGGTGAGTTAATGAATAGATGAATGAATAGATGATCGAATGAATGAAGACTAACTTTCAAAGGCTTGGGTTTAGAGTTTCCCAAAGCTAAAATGTCAGAGAGCTTAATGAGAGAACTCACTCCATTAATATGAACAGCATTTTTTGGGGGGAGTGGGACATATTCCTAAGGAATAAAAATATCATAAGCAATAAATATTAAAGTTTTTGAAAGTATTCAATGTTATATCATTACCTATGTCCAAAAATAATAATTCTAACCCTAGCTAGATCATATCACAATATTCCTTGTAATTTGATTCTTGTTATTTTTATTAACATTTCTATGGACAATGCATATAACGAATAAAAAGTTTCTTAAAAGCCTTCAAAAACCTGGAATGGATTAAATACCATAGAAATACTTAACCTGAAAATTAAGTAAACAAATTCAAAGAAAAATTCCTTGGCAAATTCCATAATTTTATTTTCAATCCCCAAACCATTCTCTTTTTTCCCCTGAAGAAAATGAAAACAAATAGTGTTCACAGAATGGCAACACGCTTTTCAAAACGGTAATGCTACTTGACTGTGTTATTATTACAACGCTGGAAAATTTCCAATAAAGTATGAAGTAAAGAATATGGACTACAAGATTTGGAAGACAGACAGATCTATACTTTACTTGCTAGCTGAGACACAATGTAAATTACTTCACCTCTTTGGACACTGCTTTCTCAATACAGGTAATAAGATATTGTAAGAAGTAAATGAGAGAAAAACCTTATAGTACCAGGTGCACTGCCATGTACATTATAAACACTCAACAACATTATTTCTCTTCTTTCTCCATTATAGCTTTTGGCAGACTACTAAAAAACTGAAAATTCTTTAAAGATATGATTTTCATATTTAGGCTATTTGGTTTTGACTAATCAACAACTCATAAATCCCTTGATGCTCATTAAGGCTTCAGAAATTTGCATGTTGTCTTTATTCCTGCTTGATTCTCTTTAGGTATTTCTTTGTACATTTACAAGGAAGGCATTTGAGATCAATAAGTGAAATGTAATCAAATGAAGATGTTTCAGAGAGGGGACTATACAGAAAGAAAGAAAGAGAGAAAGAAAGAAAGAAAATGATAGATTTAGTGATGACATCCTTGAAATTGTTCTTTAGGAAAGAACCTATAATAGCATGTTAATATTTTCCAAGCTCACAAGAAAATGAGGACTGCATTATTCTCTCTTCATCAGAGAATCTCAACTTTTTGTTTTAACCCCACACATCTGAGAGTAATACAGGGTTTCATTATTGATCATGGCTGACCAGTGCAGTAATCTTGATTCCTGGGGAAGAGTGGTTGCGTTGGAATGATGTAAGAGAGGAGAGACTCTTACTAGGGAAGTGGAGAGTTTGTAGTTTTATAAAATTCACCAGATAGTTTTTATTTGCTCTTGTTTAGAAAGAAGAAGGCAGGATGTTTTTTAAAATACCATGGAACAAATATTGAATGAATATTTATTAGATGAATTTAAAAAATTTGGGATAAGGTGGCATACACAGCCTAGACCATAATCAGAGGAGTTTCTCTACAAATTTTCCAAGGAGAAAAATGTATAACCTGGCTTTCCTTTTCCTTTTACAGGGAGACAATATGGTGGTGAAGCCCTCATGTAACGTTTTTACACAGGTAAATGTCATTAAGTGGTTTCAAATACCATAACTGAACATAATTGAACATTATAATAATCTTACATTATCAGAAAAACAGGTAATGTTTTTATCATTATAATTTTTAAATCTGAAAATAAATCAAAAGTTTTTCAGGACAAACAAAACCCAGGATTTATTTTTAGAAAACTGTGATTAGACTCAGTTGAGATTCCAATTTTACAAGGTAAGAAATGGTTATTTTTTTATGCCTGCAGAATTCTGTAGCCAAGCATAATAGAACATTAACTAGTGCAAATTCAGAAAGGTGTAGTAAAATGCATGAAATAAAAACTACCCATCACCTTTAGAAACACAGTTTTTGTAGACTGATTAAAACACATGAAGAGAAAAATGTTATCTATACATCGAGCATACCAATAATTGAACTGGTATTCAAAGATAGCTACAAAGAGGGTACTTGGGTACAATACAGAGATGTAGAAAATGGCTTGCAGCCAGAAATTTAGTTTGTGGGAGGTTTAATAATCCCCTAACTCCTTTCCTTTAAAACACCTGCTTGAAGGGCAATATTTAAATTCTGCAAATAACTTCCCAAAGCTTGAAGTTCACTTTCCTTTGTGTTTTCTCAGTAATTTACCTTGAGATTTTTTATGATTATCTAGGCTATTGTTTATTTAAATAAGCACACTCTCTCATACCTGACCCATATGTCCCTTCTTGATTCTAGATTTAACTTACAATGCTTATTTTATAACATTATATTATTTCCATGGCAACAATTGTCTTGGTATATTAAACAAAGGAAGATGACTTTAGCTGATCTGTCCTGTAGTGAAGGAGATGGATTTGAGATTGGTAAACTTGAGCTGAAGAGAAAACAGTTAAGAAACAGAAATAAGGATGAAAAAAGTGAAATTCATTTTATTACATACCCTTGATTAGGGGCTGAATGCATTTACTAGGTAGAATAATCACTGTCCTACTCTCATGGATTCACCCTAAACCTACCCCCATTAGTGCCACTGAACTTAAGGCAGATTGGTTCCTTAGCACAATGCACAGTTACTAATTGATAGTTCTATTCTGTTCCAGTGTGCTTTTGTCTGTTTTCAAAGCACTAGGTACATTTGAACATATCTTAGCTAAGTGTATTACCAGATGACAAATAATAAAAACATTTATTAGGAATCAACCTCTGTACTAATAACATACATATTTTTGGTGTTATTTTCAATATTATGAGGCTGAAATGAAAAAAAAAATCTATACACACATATACACAAAACAGACACATGGACTTTACAAAAAACAGAATTAGAATTAATTTTAAAATGTTATTTGCCTTATGTAACAATGACCTTTCCTCCTACTTTCAAAGGCTTTTAGGTACTCTCAATCTATTGCAACTTTAGTTAAATCCTACCCTCTCCTGAGACAGGGCATCAAAATGTAATTCAGTTACAAGTAACAATAACATTTAACTATCTCCTCCAGTTATCTGCACTGCCAAAGACAGCATTTCCTGAGAGCTACAGATGTCACTGTTGTAAGCAAGAACAAGTTTGGGGATATGTACAGAATATCATGACACTGGCTTATTTAATGCTTTTATTCTTTATGGCTCATATTTTCATATAGCAAAAAATTTGCTCCCAATATAATCAGCTTCAAATAAAAATTCTTAATATAAATTACTTAACCTCCCTATGCCTCAGTGTCCTTATTCAAACCTTATATGACCATGTCAGGCATGTAGTAAACACACAGCAAATATTAGCTTTTATTATTACCTCAGGTAAAATATTTCTTACCTGGCACTAATATGTGCTAGGGACAAATCACTTTCTAATTAAGTAAAGACATATTAAAAAATAAAAAGACATATTAAACTAAAAACCAAAATTACTTTGTCTAATGCAAAGCCGATGAATTTCATGCTTTCCAGGTTAATAATACTGCATTTATTTTTCTTTAAATCACTACTTATAGGTTTAATCATTTCTCCCTTTTCCAGCATGTTTCCCAATACGTCTAGGTTAAGTTTATTAGACACAGGTGAAGAACTAGCATGCTGTAGGTATTTCTGAACATGGGCATAATTCTCCACAAAAGCAGTAAGAGGTCACTTAGAGGTTGCAGAGAAAGCAAGTGCCTCTGGTACTTTTGTGATTCTAAAGTGAGACTCTTACTGTTGCAATTGCTTTAAGGATGTGACCCTGAAGCACAGATTCCAGTATATACTCCACTTCCTGCTCCTCTTTGTAACTCAGCTCTCTCTAAAGAAGTCTGTATCCTCTATGTAATCCCAGAACTAACTTATCTTCTGACTTTCCAATTGGCAGGCAAATTTTGGATTGCAACAAGATTTATAGTCAGAGCATGAGAACATATAAGGGAAATGAAGTGTTTTTACAAGTCTGCTATTTCAGGCTCTGAAAAAAATTTTTTTTTGAATTTGTCCAAATAAATCTGAGACTCTAATAACACAGAGGATCATTTCAATGAGTCTCGTTGTGAGTGAATCACCATTATAGGTAAGTCACGATCTACGCTAACTTGTTTCATGATGATCACATGGTGAATTAACTTTATACTGTCTTATGCTCAGAATGGGCCCCTGTAATATGTCAGAGATTGTGGCAAACACACAGGAGGTACAAAGATAACTGAGATACAGCCGTTACCTTCAACGGCGTCACAGCCATCAGATACAACAGCATGTATTCACTTGCCAACTACAGTATAATAAAGTAAGTTCAGGAGCTTACTTAGATTATATTACTCACTTAGATTATAAAAGGCTCTCCATAAATCCATTTGTTTATAAATCCTAAATGAATGAGAAGAATTTAAGCTCACAGTCCTCAATGTAGTTATATTAAATAAGAAATGTGCATTGTCTTTTCCCATTTACACTGGCTTATTTTTTATGGTTCATATTTACATATAGCAAAAATTTGCTCCCAATCTAACCTGTTTCAAATATTATTAATATGTTTACAGTGAAAATTGTGGATACTCAGTTTCTATCAGGCATATATTTTCCCTTCCTTTTCATTCCATTAGGGGGAAAAAAAAGTCAGCCAGTCTCCTTGTTGAGCTCTGAATTTCACTACATATTGGGAAAGATTTATTCCATATACAGATATGAGGTACAATATTTTTTCACCATATTCAATTTTTATAAATTTATCTTTTTTTGTTTATCATAATTATTAGCCTCCTCTTAGAGCTTAACATTATGATAGAAACAAAAAAGAGATAAATTTATTTATTGTTCATTGGTTGGTTGATTTACTTATTAGACTTGAGGGGTTCTGTGTTAATATCCATACAGCAAATGCATTATAGACTAAGGAATAGTGTGATGGTCCAGGCTGAAAAGGTATAGTCCTTTATTGGTGTTAGGCTGAATAGAGTACCTCTGGAGTACAGCTTTGTTTATGTTAAAGTTAGTAAATTGAAAATGTAAAAACAAAGGAGCTTTGCCCCTATTACATATTCATTTCTTATCAACTCAACAAGTTTACTGAAAGCTTTCTATATGCTAAACACTGATATAGATAAAAAGGCAAGTCAATACAGCATTATGAATCCCAGAAAGGGTAAATACAGAAAAGCACATGCAGCCTGTAGGAAGGACATCCAACACTTTTTGAAGGTCAAGAAAGGCTTCATATTATGATGGGTAAATAAGATGAGTCTGAAGAATAAATCATTTAAGTGAACTTATGGGGTGGATAGGAGTAAGAGGGTAACATTCAGAATTTAATTTGAGGGCAATGGAGAACAATGGTAGAATTTTAAACAAGAGAGTGACATCATCAAATTTGTATCATAGGAAGTTCATTCTGACTCTAGTATTTAGTTTGGGGAAAAGGGACAAAAATGGAGACTAGAGACTGTTTGGGCTATTACAATAATAACTAAATAATGAGAGATAATGGCATCTTTATCTACGGTGTGGTGGTAGAAATAACAGCTCAACAGATTAAAATGCAAAGCCTCCTCCAGACACTGAACAATGCTATCAGTGCTTTCTCTCACTGTATCTTTGCATGTACCTTCTTAGAGATAAAGACATTATTTGTTTGCTTGTGCCAACACAAGTGAGAGTTTGATCATTTGCATATAGAGTAGACCTCAACACATCCTTAGCATCTTAAAAAGAAGAAAGTGCTTGGAGTGTTTGGGAATGGCATGTGGCATCTTGTCAATGTATTATTCCAGGATGCATATAGGGGAATGACTAAAAAGAGGGCAGTAAAGCCAACCTAAGAAAGGACTCGGGAATTTCAACTGTATCTAATAGGCATGAGAAATCACCTACTGATTTATGCAGGGAATAGACAGATGATCTGATCTTTCTAAGGTTACTTGGTGTCAACTTTAAGGTGAACCTCCCATTATACCCACCTTTTGGCATTCATGCCTTAGTGCAGTACCTTCCCCTTGAGTTAAGTGGGACCTGAGACTTGCTTCTCATTACTCCTGTGATTTTATAACATTATGCAAAACTGCATCTTGCTAGAGACTCACTGGACAGACTTTCCTTGATGTTTTGATGAAGGAAGCATCTGAGCTAGGGAAGTTCACATGGCAAGGAACTGTGGATGGTCCCTAGGAATTGAGCAAAGAACTGAAGCCCTCAGTCCTGTAACCACAAAGAACTGATTACTTCCAATAACAATGTGAATTTGGAAGAGAATACTGAATGTCAGGTGAGAATTCAGCCCTGGTCAACATCTTGATTACAGCCTTGTGAGACCCTAAGAGAGGACCCAGTTAAACCACACCCATACTCGCTACCCACAGAAACCAAGAGAAAGTAAATGTGCTGTTTTAAACTGCTAAATTTGTAGTAATTTGTTACTCATCTACAAAAAGGAATATAATTAGTAATGCTATTGAAGATAAACTAGATGAGGGAAATTTGGAAACAGGTAGTCCAGCTAGCAAAGAAGAGATGATATAGTAGGATTATACATGTAATTGAGAAAACATGAGCTGGAATCAGAAAAAAGCTGACTTCAAGCTCTTTACCAACTTAAATAATTAATCTGGATAGTTTATAAAATGGGATAATAACATTCTCTCAAATGGTTTCTAAAAGGAATATATAAAGGGAAACATATATATTGTTTAACACAATGCCTAACACACATTATCATTATTGAGCTGTAACGTTTATGAGGACTAATAAGAGCTGGACTAAAATAAGGGTAATGAGAATGGAAATGGTGGTAAATTTGAGCAATAGCTTTTGGTAGTAGGTCTCAGTGACTTTCCAATATGGATAGAGAGAAAGAGAGAGAGGAGGAAGTAAAAGGTGACACAGTTTCTAGCCAGAATGACTGGATGAGAATGATGCCATATCTGAATGAAAGAGTGCAGAAGGGAGAGCTGACTTGGCGGAAGAGATAACGAGTTCTGTTTTGGAGTGTGAAGTCAGTGTGCTTGTGGAAGGCCATCCATGTGGAGAGGGCCAGTGCACAGCTGGGAATACGGACTTGGTACTCAGAAAAGATGTGGGTATATGAAAGGATCTGGAGATGGCTGTGAATTAGGTTACCCATAAATTGCATCAGTGTATGCGCACACACACATACACACACACACACACACACACACACACACTCCTAACACTCTTTCTGTAAAAACAAGAGAAATCCAGGGAAATTTCTCCCAGCAGCCTCAGGAGAACTGGATTAAATCTCCACAATCAATTTGATGTACCCTGCATCTGTAGAATACCTGAATAGACAATGAATCATCCCAAATTGAGGAGGTGGACTTTGGGAACAACGATATATATATTTTTTTCCCTTTTTCTCTTTTTGTGAGTGTGTATGCATATGCTTCAGTGTGTGATTTTGTCTGTATACCTTTACTTTTACCATTTGTCCTAGGGTTCTGCATGTCCATTTTTTTTCTTTATTATTACTTAAAAATTTTTTTTTCTTAATAATTATTTTTAATTTTAATAACTTTCTTTTATCTTCTTCTTTCTTTCTTTCTTTTTTTCTCCCTTTAATTCTGAACTGTGTAAAGGACAGGCTCTTGGTGCTCCAGCCAGGCATCTGGGCTGTGCTACTGAGGTGGGAGCCAAGTTCAGAACACTGGTCCAAAAGAGGCCTCCCAGCTCCACATAATATCAAACGGTGAAAATGTCCCAGAGATCTCCATCTCAATGCCTAGACCCAGCTCCACTCAATGACAAGCAAGCTACAGTGCTGGACAACCTATGCCAAACAACTCGCAAGATAGGAACACAACCCCATCCATTAGCAGAGAGGCTGCCTAAAATCATAATAAGGCCACGGACACCCCAAAACACACCAACAGACGTGGACCTGCCCACCAGAAGGACAAGATCCAGCCTCATCCACCAGAACACAGGCACTAGTCCCTCCACCAGGAAGCCTACACAGCCCACTGAACCAACCTTAACCACTGGGGACAGACACGAAAAACAACGGAAACTACGAACCTGCAGCCTGCGAAAAGGAGACCCCAAATACAGTAAGTTAAGCAAAATGAGAAGACAGAGAAACTCACAGCAGATTAAGGAGCAAGGCAAAAACCCACCAGACCTAACAAATGAAGAGGAAATAGGCAGTTTACGTGAAAAAGAATTCAGAGTAATGATAGTAGAGATGATCAAAAATCTTGGAAATAGAATGGAGAAAATACAAGAAACGTTTAACAAGGACCTAGAAGAAAAAAAGAGCAAACAGAGATGAACAACACAATAAATGAAATTAAAAATTCTTTAGAAGGGATCAATAGCAGAATAAGTGAGGCAGAAGAACGGATAAGTGACCTGGAAGATAAAATATGGAAATAACTACTGAAGAGATGAATAAAGAAAAAAGAATGAAAAGAATTGAGGACAGTCTCAGAGACCTCTGGGACAACATTAAATGCACCAACATTTGAATTATAGCAGTCCAGAAGAAGAAGAGAAAAATAAAGGGACTGAGAAAATATTTGAAGAGATTACAGTAGAAAACTTCCCTAATGTGGGAAAGGAAATAGTTAATCAAGTCCAGGAAGCACAGACAGGCCCATACAGGATAAATCCAAGGAGAAACACACCAAATCAATCAACGTGATATACCATATTAACAAATTGAAGGAGAAAAACCATATGATCATCTCAATAGATGCAGAGAAGCTTTGGACAAAATTCAACACCCATATATGATAAAAACCCTCCAGAAAGTAGGCATAGAGGGAACCTTCCTCAACATAATAAAGGCCATACATGACAAACCCACAGCCAACATCATCCTCAATGGTGAAAAACTGAAACCACTTCCACTAAGATCAGGAACAAGACAAGGCTACCCACTCTCACCACTATTATTCAACATAGTTTTGGAAATTTTAGTCACAGCAATCAGAGAAGAAAAAGAAATAAAAGGAATCCAAATTGGAAAAGAAGAAGTAAAGCTGAAACTGTTTGCAGATGACATTATACGATACATAGAGAATCCTAAAGATGCTACCAGAAAACTACTAGAGCTAATCAATGCATTTGGTAAAGTAGCAGGATACAAAAGTAATGCACAGAAATCTCTTGCATTCCTATACACTAATGATGAAAAATCTGAAAGTGAAATTAAGAAAACACTCCCATTTACCATTGGAACAAAAAGAATAAAATATCTAGGAATAAACCTACCTAAGGAGACAAAAGACCTATATGCATAAAAGTATAAGACACTGATTAAAGAAATTAAAGATGATACCAATAGATGGAGAGATATATGAGAGTAGATATCAATTACAAGAAAAGATCTGTAAAAAATACAAACACATGGAGGCTAAACAATACACTACTTACTAACGAAGTGACCACTGAAGAAATCAAAAGGGAAATAAAAAAATACCTAGAAACAAATGACAATGGAGACACGACGACCCAAAATGTATAGGATGAAGTAAAAGCAGTTCTAAGAGGGAAGTTTAGAGCAATACAAGCCCACCTTAAGAAACAGGAAACATGAATAAACAACCTAACCTTGCACCTAAAG
>NW_020172671.1:891866-916615 GCF_003031525.2 Neophocaena asiaeorientalis asiaeorientalis | reverse complement strand
TCATGAAGAACCTAGGGGTAAGACAGGAATAAAGACACAGACCCACTAGAGAATGGACTTGAGGATATGGAGAAGGGGAAGGGTAAGCTGTGACAAAGCGAGAGAGAGGCATGGACGTATATACACTACCAAACGTAACGTAGATGGCTAGTGGGAAGCAACTGCATTTCACAGGGTGATCAGCTCGGTGCTTTGTGAGCCTGGAGGGGTGGGATTAGCCAGGACATGGAAGCAACCTAAGTGTCCATCAACAGATGAATGGATAAAGAAGATATGGCACATATATACAATGGAGTATTACTCAGCCACGCATAGCACAGGGAGATCAGCTCGTGAGCCTGGAGGGGTGGGATAGGGAGGGTGGGAGGGAGGGAGATGCAAGAGGGAAGAGATATGGGGACATATGTATATGTATAACTGATTCACTTTTTATAAAGCAGTAACTAACACACCATTGTAAAGCAATTATAGTCCAATAAATATGTTAAAAACAAGATTAAAAAAAAACACATTAGAAATCCCTTAGAAATAACTGAATTATGTGCTGCTTTAATGAAAAGAACCCACAACGAAAAACATAGAAAATGGGAAAAGGGTCTTTTCTTCTTTCCTTAGAGATGAATGACTAGTAAATTTCCAAATGCAAAGGGGATATCTAAGTTGACTAAGCTTGGTAATTCTGCTGCAGAGATAAGCAAACTACGGCCTAAGGGTCACATCCAGCCTCTTGCCTGATTTTGTAGATAAAGTTTTTTTGGAAAGCAGACACATTTATTCATTTGTGTATTATCTATTGCTGCTTTCACAATGCAATGGCAGAATTTAGTATTTGTCATTGAAACTGTGTGGACCACAAAGCCTGAAATATTTACTGTCTAGCATTTATAGAAAAAAAAAAGTTTACTCATCCGTGGTCTATTCCATAAAAACTGGTAGTCTTTAAAAATAGTGCATCAATAAATAAGGTAATAGAGAAATGCCACCTGGTATACCACAACACCAATCTAAAAAGTTCGAAACTTGGTTTCTGGCATAACCTTCCACTGATTACTTATAACCTTTCTGTAACAGCATTTCTTCAGCTGTCAAGTAGGAATAATACCTCCTCTGCTTACTTCTGAAGCTTGGAAGCAGGACATTATTTTAAAAAACTATAAAGCATCAAAGTATAAGTTATTATTGATATTATAGATTTTTTATATTGTCAAATCAAGAAAATGCACTCACTCATAATTATATAAGAAAAATATAAATATACATTTGTGTATGTAATTTATTAAAGGAAACTTTCTATCTATTATTTTTTGCTATATTTACAAGAAATATTTGGGTTGAGTAGAACTCATATTGGCATTATCCTTTCCAGGAAAGAAAAGTACAGAAAATTAAGATGTTTGCTTAAAGTCACCCAACTAATTAATGGTAGTGTCTGAGAGCTAGTGAAATCTCTTAATCATAATTTGCTTTCTACAGCACTGTGTATCTACAATGGTGACTAACTTGATAAATCAGTCATATTTGACATACATGTGTGGGTATCTGAGGTATGTAATTTTAGTATAGGGAGTTCAGAGGTTGAGATGAAATAAACAGAATTTTTGTTTAAAGATGAACTGTCTCTTCAAGTGCAATTTATCCTTTCTTGTTTTGAATTTTTAATAAAATTTTCATTTTAGAATAGTTTTAGATTTACAAAGAGGTTATAACGATAGTACAGAGAGTCCCCGTATACGTTTCACCTGTTTCCCTTATTTTTGACCTTCATTTTAAAACTAAATAATAAGTAACCATCAGTATATATCATCTAGAAAGTTAGAAAAGTGAGAAAAATATGTAGATGTGTAATGTAGAGTTATCATTTTTCTCATTTCACTCATGATTAAGGCAAGATGTTGTTACTTGTCCAAGGTCAGATAAAAAATTGATGACACAAAATTAGAAATAGAAGTAGATGTGTTAAATAGACTATAAGGATGAATGAATTAATGTCTTTAAAATGACTTCAAAATGTATGGACTTCTTAAAATGTGTGGACTCTTGCCTAAAGACAAATCATTACTAATATTTAACTTGCTAATTTACTTTCCAAAACAAAATGTTTTCATTAGCTCCTAGTTTATTTGCAACATGACCTGGCATGGTTCCTGGTATGTTTGGAAGCTTAATGAAGACATGCAAGTTTTATGGGTTTTGTTTTTTTATTTAGAAAGATGACACTGGGAATGCCTGTGTTTTTTGTAATATGAACTTTAGAAAGGGAAATCAGGTACTTATTTTTTGACCAAAAACAAGTCAGTGTTTCTCATTTTCAAAGTAATCAACTTTTTTATACTTTTTTTTGGATATTTGATTGCAACTTAAAAATGTGACCAGATATCCATATCCACAGCAATGTGGAGCTACAGGATAATCATTTAAATATAAAATATATCCACTGAAATATCATTTTACCTATTATTTTTATCTTTTTCAAAATGTAAGACATAATTATATATATGTATTTTTTAAAGGTAAAACTTTCATCTTGATCACTAAGTAGTAAATGAGATTACGTGTATGAAGTACTCAGCTGCTGATGGCACACTAAAATTTTTCATCTCCTCCTTTTCTTCTTCCCTTTCCTCTCTTGCTGGTTGGTGAAAATCACTGTTCACCACTCAGTCATCATGGCCCTTAAGAGAACGAATGGTGGTAAAGAGAGTTGCAGGCATAAGGAAAAGGGACTAAGGTTTGTTGAGCAAGTGTCACTTGTTGAGTGGTACATTAGATGATTTACATATCTTTTATTGCTTAGAGCTATAAGCTGTCTTGCACCATGGATGTAATTATCCACATTTTACATTTGAGAAAACTTGGCAGGAGAGAGATCTGAACAACTTTCCAAAGATCACATAGCTTAGGAAAGTCTGAAAAGTAAATATGAACTATCTGCCTGCAATGGAGGCCACTTCTTAGAGAGAAGAATCCCTGTTACTGAGTGGGTGTTACAATCTCTACTGGTATCAAGATTCTTCTCCTGACTCTACAAATTTCCCTGCACTTACAACAACGTGGATGGACCTAAAGGGTATTATGCTAGGTGAAATAAGTCAGAGAGAAAAAAACAACCACTACATGATTTCACTTATACGTGGAATCTAAAAAATAAAACAAACAAACAAACCAAAACAGAAATAGAATCACAGATACAAAGAACAAACTGGCAGCTGCCAGGGGGAGGGGTGAGTGGGAAAAATAGATGAAGGGGTTTAGGAGGTACAGACTTCCAGTTCTAAAACAAATAAGGCACAGGGATGCAATGTACAGCATAAGGAATATTGTAATAAACGTGTACGGTGACAGATGGCTACTAGACTTATCGTGGTGATCAATCTGTAATGCATATAAATGTTAAATCACTATGTTGTACACCTCATACTAATATAATATTGTATGTCAACTATACTTCAACAAAATAATTTAAAATTAAAAATTTCCCTGCACTTAAGTAACCCCCGATAAATGGGTCACAATAGAAGAAATTTCCTCTGATTGAAATAGAGGACAGCCTAAGGAGTTTTCTGAAGCCATGTGTCAACTATAATTAAGACCAGATTCCCTCTCAACTTTATTGAAGCTGCCAGTCAAAGACAGCGGTGTGCTTTTGTTAATGGAGCGCAAGTCTGGGCCTCAGAACTTGTGCTAGGCATGGCTATGCCCCTGAGTTTGTGTGAAACCTTGAGTTTTTTATAGACATTGTATCTTCACTGATAAAATCATTATTTTAAACCTACTTTCAAAGCATAGGTGAATTTTTGGAATGGTACATAATATAATCTTTTATAGACTGTAAAAACAATATTATGGTGTTATTATATTGTCTCATTTTGTTAAAATATTACCTTAAAACATAAATGCAGAGGTTTCTCAGGAAAACATTATAAATAATGAAACATTATTTATTATTCATCTAACATCTAGAATTAAGGTAACTTTCACCAAATTCTACCAACAGAGATTGGAAGACACTAACCAATTTACACACTAAATATAGGATCAACATTAAATATATAGTAAAAAATAAACAAAAAGTAAGTTTCCAAAAATCGCTTTATCAGTTGCCTTATGTCCAGAGTCAGGCACATTCTTACATAACCTAGGTATACGTAAGTCATTTTAGTAAATGTTAGTATTAGTTTTACACATGACACAAAATTTTAAGTCTCATCTATGATTTGTTCTGGGAATGCACTGTTTGCAACCTTGTACCAAGGAAAAACCACCTAGATTCCAAATAATTGAAGCAGAAACAAACTTTTGGAATACAACCTACTCATAATTTGGCCACTCTCTGTAACATAAGCTTTCTATGAGCCTGGCGATGCTGAGTACTAAATGATGTTTTTAAACAAGTATGCACTAGAGAATTGGCTTTAGAGATATATGAAGTGAAAAGCACAAAGAATCTAAGAAGAGATAAAATCTGTCCAAATAAACTAGCATTGCTAAAACTGCATCTGTTCATATGAATAGTTACAAATAATGCACATTTTATGTGACTGAAGATTGTGAACTTTGAAAAGATAACAAAATAAGAAATATATACATACACATATACGGAACCAGAAATGCAAAAAGGAACATATTTGTTTTAACGCATGGCAAAAGAGTGAAGAAAAGTTTAAAGAAAATTGGAGAAATAAAATTTTTAAAAAATCATACTATTTGAAAATATTTCTCACTCTATCTTGTAACTTAAATGTATACCTACAGTGGAATTCATTAAGGACAGTAAACTTAATTGTATACTTTAATAAGCTTAAAAGCAATCACAGTTAATTTTTAAATGAGGGGAAAATTCCCATGGCAATAAGTTTGTTTTCTAAATTTGTCCATAGGGTGATTTTATGTTATATTTCTCACTAAAGATTTAAGCACGAATAAACCTACTCTCAAAGAAATACTTTAATATAACAAAACGAACTTGAAGTTACTTGTTTTGTGAAGTCAGATTTTCATAAACCTACTGATTAAAATTTATCGTAAAAGTGGAGTAAACCTTAAAAATGTAGATACAAACACTTTCTTCTCAGCCTGTGTAACATCCTGGTATGTTTCTGGTACTTTGAAAGAAAATATTAATCAACTCTTTGTGACTTAGAATTCTTTGAGATTTACCTTGCCCTCAGTCTTTTTGAGGTTAAACCATCCTAACGAAAAGAATTTGGGTTTCAGAATGAGAAAGACTGTATACAAATCATGGTTCTGCCACATACAACCTTGACGATCTTGGGCAAGTTGTTTAAAATCTTTTAAGACTTAGGTTCTTCTGATGAAAAATGGGGGAATAACAATAACGGAATTATAGTAAGAATTAAATGAGGTAAATACATACATAAAAGAGCCAGGTAGACCCTAATAAAGGTTGGTGTTTTATAACATGGAATTCATTCCGTACTATAATTGGTTTTATAAACTAGATCGGCGGGTTAGATAGGCAGCAGATTATTCTCAATATAATAAGAGTTATAACAGCATCTAAGTTCTGAACCCCTCCTATATTCCAGGGATTGTATTAGGTGTCTGACTGGCATGGCTAATCTCTTTGACCCTCATAACTAACATTAGCAAAATGTTGTAACCATTTTGCTGATGAGAAAAGTGAAGTTTAGAAAAGTGAATTAACCCAATATCAAATGACCAGGATATAAATCCAGGCACTCTGTAGCCCTCATTTGGACTATTCCCAAGATAATCATTAATATTCACACCAAAGAAAAATGGAAATGGGAGCAATTCAGATAAGGAGGGGAATTCCAAATCTGGCAACAGCAGAAAAAACAAAAAAACCCAAAACCCCAAACATAAAAACAAAACAGAAGGACTATATATGTCTTCCTGGAAAAGATGCTCTGAGAGTATGACTACTTATCACCTCCCAGCCTCTGTGGCTGCTTGTGCCATTTCTATAAAAGCCTATGATTTTTAAAAAGAAATTTCACCTGTTGAATATCAGCTTGTCTGTTATATAACCCTTAGGGGCTGTGAAAACAATCTCATCACTATAAAACTTATTAACTTGAAAGATCAAAATTTTTTTTACTAGATTTGGGGATCCACAGGTATTCCCACCACATTCTAAACAGTGGACAATATATTGAATAAGTCATAGAGAGTATCCTCTTCTCCATTTGCATTTTCATCTGTGGGGTATATTGCCTCCATTAAAAAAAGAAAAAAGGACAAATTCTTAAACCACAGATCAAATCTTTACCAATGTGCCTGATTTTGTAGCATATTATAACTTACAAAGATCTGTGATGCACCATTAAATTTACAATTAAATTCAAATTAAATGCTTTTGAGAGTTTTAAGAGCTTTATGAAATAATAAAATAATCTTTTGCATCTTGTTCTATTGTAAAAATGAGTACTGATAACCACTGAATGGGTGATGACCTAAAGAAATTCTTGCTTCTCTATTTCCTAATATAAATAAAAATGACTTTAAGTCCTAGTGAAAAGTCCTTCATTTTCTCTACAGGTTTTTTTTTTTAATTTATCAGTCAAAATATTCATTTCCAAAGGTTGAGGTGGTGCTCCAAACTTTCAATATTTTATTTATTGCAATTCTTTATCTCACGTGAAATGAATTCCCATCTTAATTCATCTATCACAACAGATTAATTCTATAGATGGCACATACTGAGTCAATACTTGCCTTGATGGTCCTTAAATTATTATTTTCCCTTGTAATCATGTTTCCTACATGTTAATTCTAAGTTATAAAATATTGTCAAAACTTCAGTTGGAAGTCATGGAAAATCATCTATTAACAGAATACAAGAATGCAATTTTCTGTAAGCTCTCAAAATATGCTCTGTCATCTACCTGTTTATCTATCTGTCTATCTATTCATTCCTTATTCTTATCATCTGAAAACAAATTTAGAAGCATGGTTGGTTGAATAGAACAGTTGAGAAGGTAATTGAAGTATATCAGATTGCCAAGTGGAAAAAACACTGAAATAACTAATATGAAAGAAATGAAGAAATTCAACAGATTATTAAAAAACGAAGGGTGTATAACCATGCAACTCCATGGACAGTGACTACACATACAAGCAAATGAAAGCAGCTGACCACGTACCCACACACCTTGGCAGAGGTGCACTCCACACTCGTCGACCGCCACCAAGACAGATGATCTCTGGCGTCCCTTCCAGACGATAACCTGATGAGCATGAGAAGGCCAGAGTGTCACCAACCCCAAAGCTGAACCCAATTCGGTTACCATATTGAGGAATTCCAGGATCTTCACAAGGTTCCAGATTATACTCTGTAATTGGATGAAGAGAACAAAGAAAATGTTAGTAGTAACCTTTAAGGGTATATTCCTATTTGCAAAATGGATGCTTTTAGGGCCAGCCATACATTTTAAAAGTTACTATATGTAAAATTATGGGTATATGCTGATGGCACACATAATTTTCTTCTTTTGTGAAAGGTCTACTAATTTAATGAATACTCTTATGTGTGAAATTCAATACAGGTGAGAAAATGTCACCTTCTGAGTGATACATTGAAAATGTAGCTATTTATCTTGTATTTTTTCTTCTGCATTAGAAAATTTCCATTTCATAGATTTTTGACTTATAATAATGGCATAATAAATTCATATTTTCAAATGAAAAATGCCATTTAGAATGAAATGATTTGCATTTTGAAATGGCTTTTACTTAATGGTTATAGTCTAAATGACAAAGGCTCTTGTGCCTCTAGTATACAAGAAATTCAATTCATCCATATTCTGAAAAACATGTCACTTCAGATGCAAGGGTTTATGTAAGACTGAAGTGCTCATAAACTGAAAATAGTATATTATAGATTTATACAAGAAAACTTCCTCAAGCAATGAATAAGCACCATGAAAATGAACAGTTAAACACTCTTCAGGGTATGAGAGAGTAGAGTTAATTAAACAACAATATTATAATTTATATACAGTCCTAAGAAGAAGTAGCTTATCTAAAAATATTTCCAGAGCACATGCTTAGTATGTAATTGCAGTGGAGAACAAGAGGGATTGTTTCACGTTGATGAGCTATTATTTTATTGTTTAAAAAACTTATTTGGATATACTTTTAACATTCTAGGTTAAAATTGATTATGCTCATTTGCTACTCACTATGAAATACCTTAATTATTTTAGAAGACAAGTATTTTCATGTAAATACTAGAATAACTATTGAAGGATGAGGTTAGTATTTTTATGATTTTATTTATATAAATTATATATCATTTATAAAATTATGTATAATTGTAATATAAATTTAATGTTAGTAGGTTGGCATAAGATTTACTTATTAATTTGTTTCTGTATTCTCTTTCACTACTTCATTTAACTAGAAAGTAGAACTAATAAGAATCATTTTTATTCACTTTGGTCTTATAATTTTTTTCCTGTAATCCAAGTTATAATGTTGCCTACAGATGAGGTTATTCTAGAATAAAAGAATAACCATATTAACTTGTTTCTATATCATCTAGTTGCAAATGAATAAATTAAGCTTGTCTTAATCTTGGCCTATAAACTATGCCTTTTTCTGAAACACAAAACTAGATATCACTGGTTTAACTAACATTTCATTTATGGCCTAATTGAAACTTTAAATATATGTATGAATTTCCATTTTAAGTTCAACTGGCATTTTAGCAAGTTCTTCTCTGTCAGAATTCTGCACGATGCAAGTTAAAGAAATGTATTTATTGTATTTCTATTAAATTTTTTAATGAATTGATTTATTTTTTGCTATTATTTAAAGGTTCCCTTTAATATATTACTATAGACAATCTTCAAGGCATTTCAACGTTTCATTAAAATTTGTTGGCAGATAATTTCTTTGTTTTCTTCTTTATTTCTTTTTTCTTTTTTTCTCTCTCTGTTTTGTCATACATAACAAAAGTTATGCTCATACTTTAAAAAATCTGATTTTTAAACTTGTTTTCTTACCAGAGAACGTAATGTTGAATCCTTCATATGATATTGAAAAATCTGAAATGAAGCGCAACTGAGCCCTGAAATTTCCATAGAGACCAGCATTGATCATTGAAGGAAGTTCTGAACCAGTCAGGCGTGCCAGTGGTTGGGTAAAACTACCATTCTCTGTGATCAGTAAGTAGTCATGATGGTCTTCTAAATGAAAGGTGTGAAAATTGAACTGCACACCTATTAAGGAAAAGATGAAAATTAATTAGACTTATAAACCTTATCAGTAAAACACATAGAGCTGGGGCTTCCCTGGTGGCGCAGTGGTTGAGAGTCCGCCTGCCGATGCAGGGGACAAGGGTTCGTGCCCCGGTCCGGGAAGATCCCACATGCCGCGGAACGGCTGGGCCCGTGAGCCATGGCCGCTGAGCCTGTGCGTCCGGAGCCTATGCTCCAAAACGGGAGAGGCCACAACAGTGAGAGGCCCGCATACCGCAAAAAAATAAATAAATAAAAAATTTAAAAAATGTAACCCTTCTTTTTTTCTCTCTCCACAATGAGCCTCTTTTAGGAGGGGTCCAGAAATTAAGTCAGTCTTTGAAATGTTCTTCAGTGTAAATGTGGTAATTGACACTAGACAGATGTAAATGAGAATGAGGTGTCAATGTGGCAAGGAGAAGATGCTCTGCCATCTAGATTAACTGATATCTAAGTTTACAAAATAATGAATGGAAATTCACATTAAGTCAATTTGATTTCAATCAGAGACTAAAACTAAGAAAAACTAGGCAGGTAATACAAGAACAGATGGAAAAAAAGGAAGAAAAAATTCATTATGCCTGTTTTTCTTAGAAAAATGTGGTTGTTCTGATATGCACTGAATTAATACTCGGGAAAATTAAAAATTCTGTTAGATAGTGATGCTGATAAGCCCATTGTCAAGTATTACATACATAGTCTTTCTGAGACACACTTTCTCCATTTGAAAAATGGGGTCCTAATAGGGTTGTCTTGAAGTTTAAATGAGACAATATAGGGGATGACTTGGCACAGTGCTTTCTCAGAGGAAGTACTCAGCAATCGTTAGCTATCGTTATTGTTTAATCCTTCAACATGAAAGTAAATTGGTTTCATGTCACTCTGTCCTAGTCAGCGACTTTATAAAAGTAAGCCTCTGTTTATCAGATTACAGTTTAAGCAATAAAATCTGTTTTCACTGCAGCAAAACAATTTAAGACCTTCTGCTGAAGGTCAATTAAGCCTAATAAGAATATGATACTAAGAACCCACTATATTATAGGCATTATGGAATATAAAAAAAATTAGAAGATTGTAAATAACTCATGGTCTATCTGAGGGAAAAAGATACATAAAATAAAAGTTCAAACATTATGCTAAGTGCTATAAAAGTGATTAATGTGAGTCAATACAGGAGCATAGAAATAGAGGTAGTTTGTCAAAGGTATCAGCAGAGGCTTCTGAAGGCAATGGCCTTCAAAAGTGAACAGATGTTTGTGGAATAGCAACCCTGGGATAGACATTTCGGGAAGAAGAAGTGGACAGGCAAAGACATACAATCTTAATAGGGCAATGGGTGTTGAAGAATAGTGAGAAAAAATCAGTGGTTTCAACATCATAGTACCTTCTCATAAAAGTGATAATTCAAGAAGCCTTATTAAGGCAATTTTTGTTACAGAAATATAAGAAAAAACTTGGGCTTGAAGTCAAAATATCATGAATATCTAGGTTTTAGTTAGTTATGACACTAACTATGACCTTGAGGGGGTGACATATTGACACATGTGTGCGCGTGTGTGTGCACATCTGCGTGTGCTGGGTGAGAGGTTAAATTATATTAGCTTGACAATTTCTCCAAACTTTAAGAGATTATCCTTCACATAACTTTGGCTACACTTTGGAATAGTTGTACTTCCAAACAATTTTGTTGGCTCATAAAAGAAAAGCATATAATCTGCATTTCTTGCCATGTAAATACAGATTTAATTAACACTTGCAATCTGTGAAGATGCAAAACCTTAAGTGTTAATTAAACCTCTATTTACATAGCAAGCAGTACGTAGCCCTCCATTTTCTTGTATAATACAAGGAAGCTTATTTTAAACTCCATTAATCCACTACACACTGAAATAATAATAACACTGGATGCTTTGGTTAACGTCCAGCAAAGAGTCTTCCATTATGGAGAACAACAAAAATGACAGTTTACAAAGTCTTCTACCTCATTCCTGCTGTACAATACCACAATACTCATTTTAACAGCATTTTTTTCTCAATTATATTTAATTTCATTAAAATAACAATCCTTATATAATCCTGTCAATAAAAGGATGTATAATTTTAATAAAGGCAAACTTCATTTGTATCTCAAATATTCTATCAGAACTGCAGATATATCTCACATAGTTGAACAGGAGTGTAAAAACACATTGTGTAAAAAACACAATGAATTCAAATTATTAAATAAAGCTTTAATTTTTAAAATTGTAATATCATCTTCTCATTGCTAGGATTTTGTGGGTGGGGTTATTTTAGATCTTCTTTAGTAAAGTTAATAAGTACAATGTAATAGTAAAAACCAATAAGAATAATATAAGAATAGAGCTAAAACAAAAACTGCTTCTCCAAAGCAGTTTTTATCATGAATAAATTAACTCTTTTTAAAAAGATTAGCATGTAGATTTTTTTCAGGTAAATAATTTTCATCCAATTTCATTTTGATATATTAGAATGCCCATTTTCCCAGTGTCAAGTTTTTGCCTTAACCACTTATATTGCGAATATACTATTTTGGTTGTATTGCATGAATAAACCATACTTAGTACTACAAGGAAATTCATTTATTTGTTCAAAGGACATTTATTAACATCTACCATATGCATAGTGCAATTTTATACTCTCATTCAATTATGTGAGATATAACTTCAGTTCTGACAGAAAATTTGAGACAGATATTTCTAGAATGGTTCAAATTTACACAGGAAATATAGCTATAATAAATAATCATAAACATTTTAAAAACGAGTGTATATAAACATGTACTGTTTGCTTCACAATTGGTTCAGCACTTCAGAGTATCTTCCTATTCCCCTTTGAACTTTTGAAATCAACCCACTGTGCCAGAGACAAAAGCCATCCTGTTTGAGATTCTGTTGATATGAAAATTCCAAATAACATTAGTTTAATATATCAAAAGAAAATAAATATCTCATATTACCATTCTGACAAAAACATGAGTATAATACTATAGAAAAGTAAATATAATCTTCTCCTGCAGTTACTCAAATTGAATTGTGTTAGCATATTTTAGTACTGATCTGGTTTTGCTCATGCAAAATGACATTGTAAAGGACAATGAAATAAAAATAGATGCAATGAAAATTCAGAAGATAGCCCATTATCATTGTATGAGGCAAATCACCTTTTCCATGGGTTACATCAACAGTCCACGTACAATTCAGAGAATTTGGATAAAATTCCGGGTAACCAGGTGATAAGATTGTTCCACTAGGCCCTCTAACATCTCCTCCACATAATGCTGAAAATACAAAGAAATGTAGTCATCTGATCAGGCATAGTTAGAGAGGCAGAGGCTGAACAAATCTCTCTTAAAATAGAATGAGTCTGATTATTTTTGCTTAAGTTACTTCCTGGTAATAACAGCAATGTGTAAAGACCTCTTCCAATACTAAGAAATCATTTCATCCTTTGCAGCAGCAAAGAGAAGAAAAAGATATGTAATAGTATCTGAGAATTAATACTGGCCCCAGGAGAATTTAGCTCAACTTTCCACATTTGCATTTGAAGTACATACTTATCTTACACATTTCTAATTATAAGCAACATTTGCATAAATTGGTTGTAAATTAAACATGAGTAATTAATTCTTTAGCAGTCCCCCTTTTACTAAGCTTTAAGAAAACAAATTGTTAATTATACAAAATTATTTATTTTAGATTCCTAAAGGGATATATGTCATTCTTCATAGAATTCTTTTTAAAATAGTGAAGTAAACCAAAAATTTGAAGGCTGCTTCTGCACTTGTACATTTCTCTGGGAAATATCATGAACAAAAAGGGGTTTCTGAGAGGATATTGATTTTTAAGTAAATACTCCAAGATAATAAAACTAAATAAATGTTTATGAACTGAGGTCAAAGAAATTGAAATTTAATTCAATGTTCATTTACTCTAGAATAAATGACAGTTTACAATGCCTTCTATCATCAGTGGTTATGATATGCCAGATAATTTTACCAGTATTTAAAATTAAAGGAAACAAAGATATAGTCAGGTAAGAACGTACATTCTCGTGGAAGCAGAGAAAAGTTGACTCCTTATTCTATTCCACTTGGAGATGTCTACTCTCTTGGACATGGGCAACATGGGTAAGAGCAGTAAGAACTGTGAATGCAACATACAGCCTTATCTGCTCTGATCCTTGCTCAACTTCTCTGGGATACCAGAAAAGTGAGTTTTGGCTTTATTGTCTTCCATGATTTCTTCCAAGTGGCAACGCTGAGAAGGAAGAGTTGAGGCAATCTGGCTGCTATTCTACACTGACCTGACTAGAAATAGTAAGTCTGCAGTTCCTAGAAGTATTTAAGCAGGCTTAGATTTACATAAACATACACACAATTAAAAATCACTCTTGGGGCTTCCCTGGTGGTGCAGTGGTTAAGAATCCACCTGCCAATGCAGGGGACACAGGTTCCAGCCCTGGTCCGGGAAGATCCCACATGCTGTGGAGCAACTAAGCCCGTGCACCACAACTACTGAGCCTGTGTTCTAGAGCCCGTGAGACAAAACTACTGAAACCCCTGCGCCTAGAGCCTGTGCTCTGCAACAAAAGAAGCCACCCTATCAGAAGCCTGTGCACCACAATGAAGAGTAGCCTCCGCTCACTGCAACTAGAGAAAGCCCACGCACAGCAACGAAGACCCAACACAGCCAAAAATAAATAAATAAATAAATTTAAAAAAAAAACAAAAAAAACCAGAACACTCTTCCCTTTGCTACTTCTTTTACTTCACTAAGGAATAAAAGAAGGTCTTGACTAGTACCTCACTTGAAGTTGTCTTATAGGCCACCTTCTCGAGACCAAGATAAGGCTATGCTTCCAATTTCATTTATTATTAAGACATTTACAATAATATTCATGGTCTGGAAGCCTAGGCTCCTGTTTAGAGCCTGCACAGACCTTTATTGGTGATTATTCTTACTGAAACTTTCAATTTTCATTCAATTAAAAAAAAAAAGCCTCATTGAGCTTTTGTAATCAAGTTAAGGGCTAGGTATACCATTTCCATTGTATCTTGATGGTGCTAAGTTGACCTTTTTAAAATTTTCCTTGTGATTCATTCTGCTTCTTGACAGAGAACTGTTATTATTTCATTAGATTATTTTTACATACAATAATTTGTTCCTAATACACTATATTTCATTTTATTCTCCATTGTGAGACACTATATTTCATTTTATTCTTCATTGTGAGAGTCCGACAAAAAAACCTAACAATACAACATGCTATGAATTTGTTGAGTGAAATGTAATGAGTGAAAATGCTCTACTGGATTAAAACCTACAATCTCTATTTGAAAGGAGTATGTTTCATATAGCAAGAGTAAAAATCAGTGAACAGAAGCATTAAAATTAAGAGAGTTGAATTATTTAATTAAATTAAACACTAAAAATAACAAAAAAGAGAAATGTGAAGTTTTAGAAAGTACATCAGACATGCGCTCCTGTGCATGCATGTGTGTGTATTTGGTGGGTGTACCAGTTGTAGAGGGAAAGTTCTTCTATTCATCAACATTCTTTCAAATAAAGCTACTTTTAAAATATCCTTCTTTCTGTACTTAGCTAATTTCTTAGAAATTTGCTGTCTGCAAGCTGCACCTACCATATGTGTTGAAGGTGGGCAATGAACATTCTGCAGATAAATGAATAAAGTTCAGTAACCATTACACATTAAAATGGTTAGGAGAAATGGTCAGTAACTCATATATTTTTAATGAAAATTTATATTGTTACTTAGATTATAATCAGATGACAAAATATACAGTGCATTTTTATGACACAGTAGAAGTTTCTGTTATTTGAGAATATTAGTATTGGATAAAGGCCTTGAAAGGAACTGACTCAACTGACAGAATTTCACAGTAAATAATGGGAAAGAGTGTGATTAAGTCTCTTTCTCTTCTTATTTTTTTTTTTGAAAGATGAAACTGAAAATATGAAAATACTTGTACTTTACTTTGTAATAAAACAGGATAAAATTGCAACTACTCACTCGTTTTTAGCAAAAACATGACCACTCATATTGAACTTGAAATGTGACTGGTACTACTCTGAAGACTTTTATTTGTATTAACTCAATTAACCCCATAACAACCCTATGAGAAAAGTACTATAATTATTCACAGTTTACAGATGAGAAAGCAGGCACAGAGAGAACTCAAGCAGTCTAGTTCCAGAGTCCATGACCTTAAGTTGACTCAAATCAAGTCACTGAGTTGTAAGGTACAACATGATAAACATAATGAGTGCTTCTGTATGTCATACATGGAAGTTGTTAAGAGGGTAAATCCTAAGAGCTCTCATCACAAGGAAAAACTTTGTTTCTATTTCTTTAATTTTGTAACTGTATGTGATGGTGGATGTTCACTAAACTTATTGTGATAATCATTTCATGATGTGTGTAAGTCAACTCATTATTGCTGAACACGTTAAACTTATACAGGGCTATATGTCAATTATATCTCAATAAAATTGGAAGAAAAACATATATAAAAAAAGATTAAGTTGGAGACAAATTAACAACAAAAAAATATTGACTAGGAGTTTGGTAAAAACAGTGTTGGAAAGGGCTAGGACATTCTAGTGGAAAGGAAAAAACACTGATGAAGGCAAAGGGCAGAAAATAAAAATGCAAAATCAAAATAAAGTAAGTATTCCCAAAAGGCTGGAAAGAATAGTCTGCTCATTCTTTCACTAAACTCAGATTTATTGAGCACCAACTGTGTGACGGGAACTGAACTATTCTTGGCACTGAGGACATAACAGTGAACAAAGTCCCTGCCATATAGAACTTACATTTTGAAAACAAAAACAAACAAAAAAAAGCAGACAAAAAATACATAATGTTAGAGAGTGGTAAATACTATGATGGAAAAGATAAGTGGCACGACAGGGGTTACTCTTTTATGGGGAGTTGTCAGTGATGACTTCTAAGTGGAGACTGAGTGAATTTAGGAAGAAGGACATGTGACTATACGAATCCTATTTCAGGAAGAAGGAAAAAATGAGAGGGGGATTGGAAGGATGGAATGCGAGGAGTGAGGGAAGGGTTCTCAACATCTGAAAAAAGTCAGAGACCTGTGTAGCTGGAGTGCAGTGGCATGAACGAGGGAGAAACTTGTGAGAGATGAGGTATGGGAGGCAGTCAGGGCCCAGATTACCTGGGGGCAGTTAGGTCATGAAAAAGTTTTTGGATTTTTTTCTTCTTGGGATGTTAAGTGATAGAAGATTCTGGGCAGGGGAGTGCCCTGATCTGCCTTAACTTACAAAATAATTATTCTGGTTGCTTTCTGAAGAGTAGACCTAAGAGATCAAAGGCAAAGTAAAGAGACCCCTCAAGAAATGCACGGTGAAAGATAAGATAGCAAATTTACTAAATAACATAGAATCTAACTGAATCATTTCTCACTTGAGGGTCAAGATTCAAGGTTTCAGTAATGAAAAAAGATAAATTCAGTAAGATCATTTTTTTACTCAGAAACCTAAGTACACAAAAATGGAATTGAATTAAAAGTATTTGTCCATATAACATGTTAGATTTAAAAAAAGTCCTATTTTTCAGTCACATATTCCAAGGAGTACAGAATATCCATAAACTATTTAAACAGCTATATGTATTTTTTATACAAAATTCTTAAACATGTGGCATCACTGAGGAAAGAATAAAAAATCTACAATTGTACTCTTCATTTTAAAGGATCTTAGTACTTTACTATGCCGAGAATGTGGGCAGGAGGCCGCGTAATAGTAGACTTGTCCTCGGGATCTGGATCAAGGCTGCCTGAGTTTCAATCCTGATTCTGCCATTAACTAGTGGGATGACACAGGGCAACATACTCAATCTCTATTTGCCTTAATTTTCTCATCTGTTAAATGGTGATCATAATGGCACTTACCTCATAGAGTTATTTTGATAAAACAAGTTAATATACCTAAAGCACCTATAGCAGTACCAGCACATGGTAAACCCTCATTAAATGTTAGCTATTATTATTATCACCACCAACCCTCACTGCCTAGTGTGTTTTGTGAATCAATTAACTATGGGCTATGAAGAAACTGTAAGAGCTGATGTGTATAAAAATGAGGCATGCTGTACCTTGAATATCCAGGCAATCTAGGCCAATGGAGGTTATACTCTTGGATCTGGAAAATCAATTCTGTTTATTCACTTCTCCTCCCTTTAACCCCAGGAAGTTTAGATTAGCTGCCTCCGGGGAAAATGTTTAAACTGAAGGAAAACCCTAATCAAATCAGTTTACTAGTCATAAGTAATTGAGTTCAGTTAATTTTAGAGGCTTTATACAAAGCTCAGACATTCAAAAAATATATAATTTAGCCCTTGTCCAGTTATGCTCAGAATGAAATGGGGATACAAAAGAGGAGGACACATGGTTAAGAATCATGAATTCCATGATTAATAATTTGGACTTTCATTCCTAGGAAGCAGAGAGCCATTAAGCATTTTTTGACATGGGATAGAGCATGAAATACCCTTAGTGTGAAGAAAGGAGGTTAGATTGAAGTAGTTGGATATTGAATTTAAGGTTGATAGAAGTTGCATTGACAAGAGATGATGAGGGCCTATGTTGCTCCCAGGAAAACTAGATACACTCATTTTTATTATTAATAATATTTAAGCATGCTGGTATACTTGGACATTATTTTTATTCTCCTGCTTCTTCTGATAACACTGCCGCCACACCTTTTTACTTCGGTGAATTTACTCATGCCAATCATGTGGCTTCACCAGGACCTGACAAACATAGTACCTTTACACCACAATCATTTGTCTCCAACCACAAGGACGAATGGACACAGGACCTGGAGAAAGCCAATCGTAAAGTGTGCTTCTCCTTTTCTACAGTTACGAGTATAATTATGGACTGATTAGAGACCTTTCCTGGGATTTTTCTAATTAGAACAACAAGGAAGAACTCTCATGCTCCTCTGATCCTGGAAATACGAGGTTACATGTTTCCATCTTCATGAGAGTGTATTCTCCGCTTCCCGTATGGAAAAAGCCTGGCTGCAGTTAAAGAGAATGATGCCAATAGAGAGAGAAAAGCCAAGATGGAAATAGAGATATCCTTGAAAATGTTTGAATTCATGATTATAATTAGCAATAAGAAGTATGCCACCCATACCTTTTCTAAGTTTGAAACTTTGAACAACAAATTCTGCTTTCACTTTTTAAAATCAGTTAGAGTTGGGTTTCTGTCACTTACAACCACAAGAATGCTATTACAAATGGTATTATACCAAATACAGGGAAGAAGTGCTGATGATTCTTTTAAACCTCGTTATAAAAACAAATTGACCGGGCTTCCCTGGTGGTGCAGTGGTTAAGAATCCACCTGCCAATGCAGGTGACGTGGGTCCTGGAGGATCCCACATGCCGCAGAACAACTAAGCCCGTGTGCCACAACTACTGAGCCTGTGCTTTAGAGCCTGCAAGCCACAACTACTGAGCCTATGTGCCTGCACTTAGAGCCCATGCTCTGCAATAAGAGAAGCCACCATGGTGAGAAGCCTGTGCACCTCAACGAAGAGTAGTCGCTGCTCACTGCCACTAGTGAAAGCCTGCATTCAGCAACGAAGACCCAACACAGCCAAAAATAAATGAATTAAATAAATAAATAAACAAAGAAGCAAAAAAACAAACTGACCTAAAGCTGTTACAGAAAAATGATGGCACTGACAGTATTTGAAAATTTAATTATGAAATGACAAACTTAATCTTCCACTTGGCAAAATAATAAAAGTTAGGAATAGTATTATAAATAAAAATTAAAGCCCAGAACTAAATAATGAATAGATTTACATTGTGTGTGTTTTTATAAAGCAAGTGTGCAAGCACTTCCCAATCAAAGGAAAGCAGCTTCTTTCACTGTATTTTCATATGTGTCTTCTGAAAAATGAAGGATTGCTGACTTAGTCTCCACAGAAACAAAGAAGAGGTAAGGACACTGGTATAATATTTTCTATAGACAGGAACTTGCCACCACAGGACAGTCTGGTACATTGCCACAGTGCTGCATAGCTAGGTAAAATTTGGACTAATACATGTTGCCTTTCAGGCAGGAGGTAAATGCTCTATCTCTTCATTTCATTCATCTGACACCAACATGACACCTTCAATGCTATTTTTTCAAGGACCTGAAGCACACAATGGGCACCTAAAATGGTTACCTCAACACATTTTAAAAATACATAAGCATCATTAGGCATGGGGTAAGTTTGGCTGATTATCAATATTCATTCTTTTGTTTCTTTATTAATGGTTTGATAGCATAAAATTGGCAGACTTCAAGATATTCTTTTAAACATATGAAATACTTATATTTATGTTTAGCCTCACATTTTACAAGATTATGTTGATTTTTTTTTTGGTTTATAAATCAGTTTATTTTGCATATTGAATGAATTCTTACCATCACATGTTGGAAGTGGATGACTCCACCAGTGGTTTTTCTCACATAGAAGGGGCTCTTCATGGCTCAGCCTGTATCCTGGGTCACAACTAAATGAAACAGTAGATCCGATGGAGAAATCATGACCATAGCGATGACCATGTACAGGTATGCCAGGGTCCAAGCAAGAATAGGTGTTCACTGTAACACCTGGAAAACAAAGGGAATGCGAAAAAGAGTAAGCGTGATGAGAGTCAAATCGCTGAAATTGATTCTCATTCCTTCAAACATTTGTGAGTGGTAATTTTTACAAAGAAATTAATGTGCCCATAGCTTTATTTTAAAAACTAGCAGTTTATTTAACAAATTTTTTGACATTTCCTACCCACAAGGACCAAAAAATCAGGCCATTAGTTATATAAAAACTTGAAAATGTACAATTATCTATCAAACTTTGTATTATAAATTATATATATATATACACACATATACAATAATAATCATAGCAATAATTAATGTTTGAACTTATTACATTCCAGGTACAACTCTAAAATGTTTGCAAAATTTGCCTAATTTGGTCATTAAAATAATTCTATGAAATTAGTTTTATCATTAAAACTCCATTTGATTGCTTTAGGAGGCTCTAAATATGTCTTCAGAGATTGGTATCTGTGTCTATGGATTTGTTCTGCATCCATTTATCATTGTCTTGTTTTATGTAATATTTAGATATCCAAGAAACATGATTACATCTGTATTTCAAGAAATACAACATAATAAACCCCCTTGGGGTTGGGGGATTGTACTAAAACAAAAAAAGGAAAGTCTATTCTGAGTTATTTTTATTATTTTAATGTGTTTTGTAAACGATAAATAATCTTATCTTATTGGTACAGTTTTCATAATCTTCCTGTTTTGAGAGGAAGACATAAGGGGTAAAAGTGCCCAAGACAGGGAATAAAATAAAATTCTAGAGTGCAATCACTGGTAGCATTGCAAGAAATCCTTCCCATAAAATTTTGGTTCAACTGGAGAGATCGAGTTTTTTCTTTTAATGGATTCTATTAAAATAAAAATTCACCAAACACCAAATACATTTTTAATGTTTTAAGTAGTATAATAATTAAAGTTTTACTCTGCTGATTTTGAGGCATGGGAATGATTCATTTAAAGAAGATAGTTTGGTTCCCTTCAGCTTGAGAAACTTATTAAGAAAGTGTCAACAAAAAAAGTGTTTTATTTGTTTTCTTGGTAGGAAAGGGTTTGAGATGTTACTAAGTAAAGCAGAAGACTAATTAGAATAAAAATGAAAGAAAATGATCTTTTGTAAACAAACTTAAATTGAAAATCACTGCCTCCTGGCCAGATTTGACCAAAATCAATGTCTGTTGCGCCTCTCATCAACCTCAGCATTTCTTAGCCTCCACTCTACCATTTAGGCCCTAGTCCTCAATAATAATTTTGACTATTTCACCAGGGCCTATAAATGACAAACTTGCTGTCTGTAAATAAAGACTCTGCCTTAGCTAAACTTGTTAGGCTCCTCCAAGTCCTTCTTATGATTAGGTCTGACCCTTGGGCTCTGTCCTTGGCCCACTTAGTCAGTTTTAGCAAGAATCTGAACTAAATCTGTCGGGTCAGTTTACTGAAAATCCCCACACTTTTAATAACACTTTGCATGATGGTTTAACTTAATCCTTAAAATAATCCTGTGTCTGAGAACATGATTACAACCACATACCTTGGTTGAAGTGGGACTGAATGTGATATATCGGGCATAGGATAGAACAATGGACAAAACGAAAAAGGTGTCTGCCCATTCTAGCATATTGATACAAATTAATTGCTAGTGAAAATTAATTTTGATATAGATTTAAAAAAAAATGACTACTCTGACTCATCTTTAACTAATAAATGCTAAAGATCTCAATTAAAGTCCTTTAAACTCATTTGAATTCCCAAGCATGTGTTAATCCTCTCATTGCATTTTACAATAATGTTTAGGAAATATACTTCCATGCCACAAAGCTCTAAATAAAGGGAAGTTAATATAATTAAATAATATTGTGGATAAGGTTAAAAAGAAAATAGCTATAAATATATATTAACAATTTAAAAAAACCCATGCGCCCAACCAGATTTACTGAAGAGAGACACCCTACATGGGATATAAAGTTACAAATTTTAAATGCTGAAATTTTCTCCTGAGGGGGAAGGGGGCATAGGAGACTTGAATATAAAAAGAAGTGATATAATATCTATCTGAAACTGATATAAAGATATCTTGCAGTAATCTTAAATGTACTGTTAGATACATTCACCATAAGTGTTTTTCATGAAAAGATATATGGCAATGTATTTTTAGATGAAAATGTGTGCATATGTGAGCTTATATATATGTATGCAACCATACATCATATACAATACAACCACATTTATTTAAATATGTCAGATGTTTATAAACAAAACAGAGACTCGTTTCTATGTGTATACCAGCATCAATTTTTAAAAAAAATCAGACATATTTTAGACTTCTTAAACAAAAAGTATTTTAAGTGAAATTATTCTAAACTGATTCCAACACTGTGAATTAGAGCCTGTTTTAATATATAGCCTTTGGCTAGTTATGTTAGCCATACCTGCATATATATGAGTATGTATTTTACTTTTCACTGTTAATATAATTTTCAATACTTCATACAAAATAATAAAATTGAATATTTTTAATGGAAATGTATGCAATGAGTATGAATAAAATATAAAAGTATGATTGAATTTATGAAGTAAATGCTAAAAGAATGTGTCAATGTTCATATACATCTTAGACTGCCATTTACTGCCTATTGTTGGCTTTTCAGCACAAATAACGATTATATGAACTCATTTTTAAAGATTTTTTTATTTGCTATTTCTGACGTTTCCTTAGTATTTCCCTTCATAATGATATTACATAGATATTGTTGGAAAAAATCTAATACAGGATTTACTAAAACACACACCTTGTAACCTATTAGCATTCTCATAGGTCAAGTAAAGCTTTGATCTTCTTTTCTTTAATAAATCTCCTAGTTCTCTTAATGATACAATGGTAATACCAAAAGTATGGAAAACAGAGTAAGGAGATCAAAAAACATGTTGGCATTACTTACTTTCATAATGAATCTTGAAACCATTATTAGAACGGCTATTGTCTGTTGTAAATAGAAGGTATATAAAATTACTACTACTAAATAGAAACTGGGGCACCTGTGTGCCATTGTAAGATCCAAGCAAGGGTGACAGAAGATTTGGCCCATCATGAACTTCCAGAACATCATAATTCAGCTCAGTCTGAAATCTACGGTTAAGAGACATATGTGAAAATATATTTATTAGAATAACACTGTATAGGAAAATAACACTTTAGATTGCTATTTAACTTATTATTTATAATTTTTACCAGCTTTATATACACTTTTCTTAAGCTTTTCTAATATCTTATATATCATTTAAGGCCCCACCATTTAAGAATACCAAAGTTATAAGCTCTTATTCCTATGGACAATTTTCATTTAAAAAGTATGAATACATACTTGTTGTTTGCAAGTAAGATTTCTTTCAAATGTTACAGATTATCTTCAGTAAATAAATGGCCTTTTCATTAACCAAGCATGTTTTTGCAGTCATCTTTCTTTTGCTTTCCTCATTTCTATGGAAAACTATGTGATTACTGTATTTATCTTCAATCAGATCATCAGAATTTCGTCTTAACAGTATACTTCAAATCTGACCTCTGCTTCATATAGTTGTTTTATTTTGATTTTTGATAAATCTCTTTTGGCCATTACATTTTTTATACAATTTTTATTTAGATTTTTGGCTGTTGTTGCTGCTATTGCTTTCAATTTTTTAAAAGATACAATTGTTTTATAAATTGTATTCAACAGCGCTACTTTTAACATGTATAACATATTCATAATAAAATAAAATTTGCATTCCTTCCTTGCACTTCAAGAGTATACCACAGTCTGAATCTGGATCAGAAATCTTAGTTGGGGGAAAAACATCTACATGGAATCATGAATAGTTGAGCATCTTACTCACTTCCCATAATGAAACTGCAGCCCAGAACATTCAATTCCTGCCTTCACCAAGGTTTTCCTATACATATTTCAGCTTTCAGCTTAAATTGGTCCACAGGAAGCCCTTCCCTGACCTCACAATGTAGGTTAGTTTTACTATATTGCCACAATTTATTGTGCCTTTTGTGACACCAATCACAGTTGTTTGCTTGTTTGACAGCTGTCTCCATTAAGAGTCGATAAGCTCCATGAGTTCAGACAGTTTCTGTTTTTGTTGATGTTTTGCATATAGTAGACACTCAGTAAGTACTTATTGGATAAATGAAAGAATTAATGTATTTTAAAGAAAACAATACTTTCTTTTCTCTAGGGCTGTTATCAACTTTATCAAAAAAGCACTCAATATGCTTTGATACTTCAGTACTAACCATGCATTTTCACCCTTTTAGAATATATCTTCCAACACATTTTTTGGCAACTAGTTATATTCAGTACAATTTTAAAAATAATTATAACTTGAAATGTCCACCAATTTTCAGATAATAACTTTATCATACCTACCAGTCTTTTCCAGTATTACAAGATTAAGCTACATTATTCCTCAGAAAAATAAAACTAAAACAAATAAAACTCAAAACCTGGTAAAAAAAAATTGAAAGAAACATTTAAAAATTAGAAACTTTATTTCATTATAAAATCTCCGATATGAATATAAACATGGCACAAAAGTAGTCAAAATGTATAATTTAATGCTATTTAAGAAAGACAAATGAAATATTTTTAGATTTGTACCCCTGTTACATCCTATTAAGCAAGACTTAGTAAAATGAATGGATTTCATAAGTTTATCTTACTCTTTATTTTGCAACCTGGAATATATTGTATTTGTCTAAAAATAACTTTTCCAATAATATGATTTAGAGTAGTAAATGTACAGGAATACACTATGTCCTTTAAAAAAATGATCAGGCAATTACACATTGTGAATACATT